>NC_092092.1:20539468-20881134 GCF_045679555.1 Salvelinus alpinus | reverse complement strand
AACATCCAAAGTGTAATTAATAACTGCCCCATGTTCAAAGGGATATTCTGTCACGCCCTGATCTGTTTCACCTGTCTTTGTGGTTGTCTCCACCCTCCACCAGGTGTCTCCCATCTCTCTCCATTATCCCCTGTGTATTTATACCTGTTTTCTGTTTGTCTGTTGCCAGTTCACCTTGTCCCGTCAAGTCCTACCAGCGTGTTCCCGTGTTTCCTGTGCTATAGTTTTTGTTTTTCCTAGTCTTCAAGTTCTGACCTTTCTGCCTGTCCTGACCCTGATCCTGCCTGCCGTCCTGTACCTGCCTGACTCTGATTTGGATTACTACTCTTTGCCTGCCCCTTGTACTATAATACACTCTGAGACTCATACTATCTGTCTCCTGTGTCTGCATCTGGGTCTTAGCCTGAGCCTTGATAGTACGAACTGGCCATGACTGACCCAGCAGACTTCTACCAGCTCCGCAATGCTGTGTACTCCAAGGAGCCACCATTGGAAGACACGAGGAGTTACTTTAAAACCTTATGGATGGACTCCAGAATGCCACGATGGCGCTTTCAATGCATTGCTGGAGCAATTCCGCGGATATTCTACTAGGCAGCAAGCCTCTACAGTAACCCCCCAGACTTTCAGTAACCCCGCTACCAGTGGCACTTCTCCCCAGCCTATCCCGGATTCCCGAGAACCCTGCTTATCTCCTCTGGAGCGCTACGCTGGAGATCCAGGAACCTGCCAAGCGTTTCTCTCCCAGTGCTCCTTCATCTTCGAGCTGCAGCCCTCTTCGTTTCCCTCAGATCACTCGAAGATAGCGTATCTTATGACACTGACGTCCTGGAGGGCTCTCGCCGGGGCGACAACAGTGTGGGAGCAACAATCCACCGTTTGCCTCAGTCTGGGGGAGTTCCTGCCGGAGGTTAGGAAGGTATTTGATTCTCCATTGTCTGGGAGAGAGGCTGCTCAGAAGCTTCTCCATCTGCATCAAAACGCCTGTAGTGTGGAACGTTGGCTGCTGATAGGGGCTGGAACCGAGAATTGCTTTCGACACACTTGTCCACGGATTATCGGAGAAGGTTAAAGACGAGCTCGCATCCTGGAGCTTCCCATGGACCTCAACTCCCTCATCGACTTGACCTTAAGGATCGATGGGCAGCTACGGGAGCGTAGGAGGGAGAGGAGGTCTGTTCCTGATCACACTCACTCATCCGCTGCTCCCACCTTGTCTCACAGGAATCCTGGAAGTTCCCGACATCCTGGAAGTTCCCGAGAGAATACGAGGTCTCCCGAGTGCCCACGGGAATCACAGAGGGCAGTCGACTCGCCTCCTCCAGAGCCCAAGCTACTGGGAAGGGCTAGATTGTCTCCGGATGAACGTTTACTCAGGTTGAGCAGCAGGAGCTGTCTGTATTGCGGGACAACAGGACATTATATTACCACCTGTCCATTGAAAAGACCAGGCTCATCAGTAGGTATGAGTACTCTGGTGAGCCGTACGGGGATTTTCCAATCTCCCAGTACTCGTACCCCTCTCCAATTACTCGTACCCCTTGCCACCCTGTTGTGGGGTGACCACACCATTCATTACCAGATTCAACTGAGGTCTAGAACTTAAAACCGCTTAAGCATTGGACCCTTTTCCCCCATTTTTGCCTAAAATTACATACCCAAATCTAACTGCCTGTAGCTCAGGACCTGAAGCAAGGATATGCATATCCCTGATACCAATAGAAAGGAAACACTTTGAAGTTTATGGAAATGTGAAATTAATGTAGGAGAATATAACACAGATCTGGTAAAAGATAATACAAAGAAAAAAACATGTGTTTAAAAAAAATATTGTACCATCATCTTTGAAATGCAAGAGAAAGGCCATAATGTATTATTCCAGCCCAGGCGCAATTTCGATTTTGGCCACTAGATGACAGCAGTGTATGTGCAAAGTTTTAGACTGATCCAATGAACCATTGCATTTCTGTTCAAAATATTGTATCAAGACTGCCCAAATGTGCCTAATTGGTTTATTAATAACTTTTCAAGTTCATAACTGTGCACTCTCCTCAAACAATAGCATGGTATTCTTTCACTGTAATAGCTACTGTAAATTGGACAGTGTAGTTAGATTAACAAGAATTTAAGCTTTCTGCCAATATCAGACATGGCTATGTTCTGGGAAATGTTCTTGTTACTTACAACCTCATGCTAATCGCATTAGCCTACATTCGCTCAAACGTCCCGAGGGGGACCCACAAATCCTGTAGAGGTTTTAAGGAATGATTTGTACCAAATACAATGCTCTTAGTTTTAGAGATGTTCAGGACCAGTTTATTACTGGCCACCCATTCCAAATCAGACTGCAACTCTTTGTTAAGGGTTTCAGTGACCTCATTAGCTGATGTGTATATGGTTGAATCATCAGCATACATGGACACACATGCTTTGTTTAATGCCAGTGGCAGGTCATTGGTAAAAATCGAAAAGAGTAGAGGGCTTAGAGAGCTGCCCTGCAGGACACCACACTTTACATGTTTGACATTAGAGAAGCTTCCATTAAAGAAAACCCTTTGAGTTCTATTAGATAGATAGCTCTAAATCCACGATATGGCAGAGGTTGAAAAGCCATAATACATATGTTTTTTTCAACAACAGGTTATGGTCAATAATATCAAAGGCTGCACTGAAATCTAACAGTACAGCTCCCACAATCGTATTATTTCTTTCAACCAATGTCAGTGCCGTACATGTTGAGTGCCCTTCTCTATAAGCATGCTGAAAGTCTGTTGTTAATTTGTTTACAGAGAAATAGTATTGTATATGGTCAAACACAATTTGTTCCAACAGTTTGCTAAGAGCTGGCAGCAAGCTTATAGGTCTGCTGTTAGAACCAGTAAAGGCCGCTTTACCACTCTTGAGTAGCGGAATTACTTTGGCTTCCCTCCAGGCCTGAGGACAAAGACTTTCCTCTAGGCTCAGATTAAAAATATGACAGATAGGAGCTCATTAGAATAATACATAGCATGCTTTGCAAGAGATATTTTTTACATTTACATTTTGGTCATTTAGCTGACTCAAATATCCAAAACAACTACTACTACTACTACTAAGGAAAATAAGCAACTACCTATCACAGTCAAAGCAAGAAAATGTTTTATGTAACCGTTACTTAGAATGTTATTGTAGTTGAAGCGTTCTATTGGTCTTCCTGTTGTCAGAAAACTGTGAACATGATCACTGACAGTTTGAAGCTTTTGTAAAAGCTAACATAAGTGCATGTGACAGATGAGAGCTATAATAAATGTTCAAAACTGCAATCTTCAGTTGATAGCATTTTTCTATTTTGATTGGAATTTAAAAAGAATTAAGTGGAATAGTGTTTCCTTCATTGACATAAATATATAAGTTCATTAATATGCGATTGAAATTCGTCCGTAGAAACAATGACAAAAAACTACGTACAGTATTTTCAGCGTCCGGAAAAAACACATTTTCAGCTTCGTTCAGAACCAGAAATAAAACGTCTGGGAAAAACACATTTTCAGCTTGGTTCAGAACCAGAAATAAAACGTCTGGAAAAGACAACTTTGGGCTGTGCATTGTAATTCAGGATGACATAGCCAGGCATACAATTTAGGAAATGGGCCAAAACAGTTTGATGAGAACAAGCCACTTCATAGTTTGTATTTATCCTGGAACCAAACACAGGCAGGAAAGGATAACATTGGAGGGGTAATTATATAAAAAAAATATATATAAAAGAAACCAAAACAGTTTAACTATGAAAAGCCTATTCTTCCTTCCCAGTTTCCCCCTGGGGTATTATTGTAGCTGTCCTACACATTGATGCCACTGTTGCAAGCTCTTACAGCAAGCCCAAACTGGTCCTTATGGAGCACCTCAACCTAAACACAACCCAACTCTTTGTGTGCCTCTTCCTTCCCTTATGAAACAGATTGGAAACAAAACTTTGTCCAGACTTCCATTCTTCTCCAGCTACAACAATTTATCCTTTGTTTCAGTAGACTCAAACAGTTCTTGTCCTTTCTTTTAAGGAAAAAGAAAACAGAGGGAGGTAAAATGGGAGGAACCGACGATTCAAGCTCATCAACTTCCTCCGGATTCATGTTTCCAGAGGAGTATTTAGGCAGGAGTGGTATCAAACAATTCATGTGGGCAGAAACCCTTTCAAAGGACTCCCAAAGGCTATGTTGCTTTATTTTTTACTCTCAAAACCAATCTTCCAAAAAGGCTGACACTTACAGTACAAAATCTGTTAAAAAAAACATGCTTGAACACCTTTGTTAAGTATCCTTTAAAAAAGGTGTACCCAACAACCTTTCAACTAAAAGGCTGTAAAACATTAACAAAAGCATGGTGTCCCTAATTCAGTCATCTGAGCATGGTGACCTATAATTAAGTGTGTGTACATAGTGCAGTCATTAGTTAGTAAAAATTCCTTTCTCCTGGCTTTCTCTGGATAGTTGTAATAATCAATAGTAGCCAGCCTGCACCAGGCCTCTGTGTTCATTTGAAATTCATTATAATGAGTTTGGATTTCTTTGCTTAAGAAAAATATATATTTATTGCCGGCCCCTTATCATTACCATCGGCTGTATCTTAACTCACATTGAAAACACTGTGTTAGATCAGTCTGTGTGCCATTTAGGGGAAAACAGGGCTCCAATCATAGACACTGCCTCATGGATAATTATTTTAATAGTCCCTGCACAAGACCGAGATTGTCTGAGTAGAGCTCCCCGCCTTCCTCTGCCAAAATGTGTACGATTATATATTTTTTTAAATGGCACTCGCATGCTTTTTCTGGGCTAGGGTGGTCTGTTCCCACCGAGGGTAAGGACAGTTCATAAGGACAATTCAACAGAGGCTGTGTCAGCAATTGCACAGACAGCTATGAGTTACGATCCCCAAAAATAGTCTTGTCAGCTAAATGAATAGGGCAACTTTTGTCTCAGTTGTATCTATTGAAGCTTGTGGTTGACCGTTCTGCAGCTGAACAATGATGATCATGATGATGATATCTATTGTAACATCGTGGAAAGATACTCTTTCCTGGGTCATGCTAAGAAGGGAGAACACATTTTAGTGTGGTGCTAAAATACTACCTCAATTTAAGTAGTACCTGAATATATCCAATAAGAACACAGATTTTTGGTTTCCATTGCAAAACATTTCGCTGCAACGTAGCCTCCTGAACACGACCCAGGAAGCACTAATGTGGGTGGTCCCATTAATTAGAAAAAAACTAACTGATATCTGGATTCTACAGCATGAAGAGTTAAACTCCCGAGTGGCGCAGCGGTCTAAGGCACAGCATCTCAGTGCTAGAGGTGTCACTACAGACCCTGGTTCAATCCTGTGCTGTATCACAATCAGGCTGTGATCGGGTGTCCCATAGGGCGGGGCAAAATTGTCCCAGCCTCGTCTGGGTTAGGGGAGGGTTTGACCGGAGTAGGCTGTCATTGTAAAATAAGAATTTGTTCTTAACTGACTTGCCTAGTTAAATAAAGGTTAAATAAAATAAAAAATAAGCTCTGACCATTCCACTGTTCTCTCTCTCTCTGCTTCTCACACAACTATTAACATCCCTGAATGAAGGCATCTGGTTTTGGATGATGCTGCATGCTACCCCATCCTGAGCCTGTCTCAAGTTGAGTTGAGCTATCAGAGAACCCATTGTGTACGGGAGAGAGGAATGCTAGGTGTGAGAAGGAACCTGCTGACTAAGGATAAGAGGCTGAGGCATAGAGGAATAAAGCAGGCTAGGTAACCCTTTATTTTAAAGCCTGGTATTAACAAAGTACTTACTTAGAAATTACCACCTTAAACTGGGCTGTAAAATAAAAGCATTACCGCAGGCGATATAGACACAAAGACTGGATAAAGATGTCTTTATCAAATACTGGAGCCCCCTGCTTAAAAAAATTGGCAATCGCAGATTTCTGCATATATTTTTGGACTGATATTATGTACTGATATTATGTATACCCATTGATTCTTGAGGAATATAATGTATAAATGCCTCAGTTGAGCTTAGTTCGACTGTCATACCCAATCAGAACCCAAAATATGAGTTGTTTTTACTCCATTGTTTGTAAACAATGTAAGTGTAAACAACATTGTTGAAACTATAATTTTATATCATGGATGGTAAGTCCTTGCATCTATAGCTCTGTCTGTGAATTTGAGAGTTGTTAAATTTATCCAGCCCCATCGCACAGCTGTTTATCAAATCAGTGGCGAGGTTCCCGCTTTTTTGTTTGAACTACAGATTGTCCCTTTAACTATGAACCTGCAATATACTTTCAATCATATCCAAGTCTGTAGCCTACCTACACAACATGAAACTTGAATAAACAGTGACGCATGAGCATGGCCATATATGCTACATGACCAAAAGTATGTGGGCACCTGCTATAACAGCCTCCACTCTTCTGGGAAGGCTTTCCACTAGATGTTGGAACATTGCTGCGGGAACTTAATTCCATTCAGCCAAAAGAGCTTTAGTGAGGTTGGGCACTGATGTTGGGCGATTAGGCCTGGCTCGCAGTCGGCGTTCAAAATCATCCCAAAGATGTTCAATGGGGTTGAGGTCAGGGCTCTGTGCAGGCCAGTCAAGTTCTTCCACACCGATCTTGACAAACCATTTCTGTATGGACCTCACTTGTGCACGGGGGCAGTGTCATGCTGAAACAGGAAAGGTCCTTCCCCAAACTGTTGCCACAGAGTTGGAAGCACAGAATTGTCTAGAATGCTGTAGAGCAGGTATTCCCAAACTGGGGTACCCCCAGGGGTAGGCCCAATACCGTCGGGGGTACGCTAAATGAAAATGTGATTCACATTTGAAATAGGTATTCCCCCCCAAAAAAATCACATTTTCAAACAGTCCATTTAGATTTTCCAACGGCGCTATACATTTGGGTGAGTTTTTTTCTCGCCTGAGTAGCCTTGTTTCACTGCCAAAAATGAAATTAAACCATCTAGTGTTCAGCGAAATAACAACCCAATGTCAAATACATGTAGCCTAGTCAAATAATTAACATCCAATCGCATTAACCGTTGCTCTCTCGCGGGAATTCCACTCACAGTCCGTATGTAGCCAAACGTAGCTTCTGCTCATTCCGTTTGCTCGAAAATTGATTAATGGTTACTACCAGCAGTACTACACCTGCACCTGTTGAAGACACAAGTTGTTCTGCTTCCACGAGCACATCCAATGCTAGCATTAGTAATTCTACATTTGTTGTTAGCCCAGCTAGCAAAAACACTGACAGTTTTAAATTTGATGCCCCCTTACCCGGGAAGCACCGAACAACAGACAGGGACGTTGGACCATCGAAGAGGTGCAAATATGATGAGAACTACATTGATTTGGGGTTCACTTATATTGGGAGTAGTGCCTTTCCTCAGCCACGGTGTTATACAGTATGTGCAAAAAGTACTATCTCACAACTCGATGAAACCTTCACTCTTACCCAGACATTTAGAAACAAAACATGCCCATTTGAAAAATAAGCCACAGGAGTTTTTAGAGCGAGAATTAAGACAACTTTCGAGTAGTAAGACATGTATAAAAGCAACAGATGCCATTAATAAGAAGGGGCTAGAGGCGTCTTATATGGTGAGCTACCGAGTGGCTAGGACAGGCAAGCCCCATACTATTGTGGTGGACCTAATTCTTCCTGCTGACGCTGATATGGCTGGGACAATTCTGGGGGAAAAGGCCCAAAAAACTATACAGACAATTCCATCATCAAACAACACCATTTCAGTGACAATACAACCCAACATTGCAGAGTTATGTGCATCCTTTCAAGCACACCCTTCTCATTAACCTGTGGGGAGTTATTCACAATTTTCGATGAACAAATAAGGTTTTATATGTAAGATGGCTAAATAAAGAGCAAAATAATTGATTATTATTTGTGCCCTGGTCCTATAAGAGCTCTTTGTCACTTCCGATGAGCCAGGTTGTGACAAAAACTCACTCATTCTTATGTTTAATAAATGTATCGTATAGTGTGTGTGTGGCAGGCTTACAATGATGGCAAAAAACTATATTTGAGAGTGTGCTGATCCTGGTGCTAGAGGGGGTACGCAGCTGGAGGTTGAATGTTTAAAAGGGTACGGGACAATAAAAAGTTTGGGAACCACTGGTCTAGCATGTCCTTGTATCATTGATTTCCCTTCACTGGAACTAAGGGATCTAGCCCGAACCATGAAAAACAGCCCCAAACCATTATTGCTCCCCCACCAAACTTTACAGTTGGCATTATGTGTTCTCCTGGCATCCTTCAAACCCAGATTCGTCTGTCGGACTGCCAGATGGTGAAGCATGATTCATCACTCCAGAGAACGTGTTTCCACTGCTCCAGAGTCCAATGGCGGCTAGCTTTACACCACTCCAGCCGACGCTTGGCATTGTGCATGGTGGTCTTAGCCTTGTGTGCTGCTGCTCAGCCATGGAAACCTATTTCATGAAGCTCCCGACGAACCGTCCTTGTGCTGATGTTGCTTCCCGTGGTAGTTTGGAACTTGGTAGTGAGTGTTGCGACTGAGGACAGACGACTTTTAAGGGCTACGCACTAAAGCACTCATTCTGTGAGCTTGTGTGGCCTATCACTTTGTGGCTGAGCCATTGTTGCTCCTAGACGTTTCCACTTCACAATAACGGCACTTACAGTTGACCGGAGCAGCTATAGCAGGGCAGAAATTTGACAAACTGACTTGTTGGAAAGGTGGCATCCTATGACGGTGCCACGTTGAAAGTTAATGAGCTCTTTAGTAAGGCCATTCTACTGCCAATGTTTGTCTATTGAGATTGCATGGCTGTGTGCTCGATTTTATACACCTGTCAGCAATGGGTGTGGCTGAAATAGCCGGTTCCACTAATTTGAAGGGGTGTCCACATACTTTTGTATTTATGGTGTATAGACACTCCTGAACCCTGTCCAATTAACTCTTGACGGTGTGAGTTCCACTGTGGTGCTAGCCCAACAGGGTGCCATGTCGCTGCCCAGCCGCTGATCCTGTTGGGGAGGGCAGTGGAGCGGCAGGCATAATGATTCCTCCCAACCCATCAGAGGGCACACTGTCCTGGGAAAGAGTGTTCAATGTCCCAGCTAATGTGGCCAACGCAATGCCAGTCCCGTCTCTAATGGGGGGGATAATGTTCCATCACTGCAGTTGATTCTATGCAAGCCTAGCGGCAGTAATCCAATATGGATTGAACAATGTCGTTAAGGGGCATGGATGACATGGTGGGAGCAAAAACATGAAGGTTGTTAACCCCTGTGATGTCACAAGTCCCTCTGCACTGCTAGAACACAGGGAAGGCACAAGGCTGAGGAGAATCGACCTGCTCCTCATATTCCAACGCTCCTCTCTATTTCCTATCACTCCTCTCCTGTTCTGGACTATTTGTTCACTAATATAATCCATGCCATTTAGCAGACACTTTTATGCAAAGCAATTAACAGTCATGTGTACAAACATTTAACATATGGGTCCCTGCGGAATTGAACCCATAACCCTGACATTGCAAGCACCATGCTCTCCCAATTGAGCCTTACAGTACCACTGAAAGTGAAGTGGACAAAATAGCTGAATTATGACTGTGACTGAACAGCCAGCTTGTACTGTATGTTCAGTCTTATTCAGAACACTGGCTAAATCAAAAAGAGGATTGTAAAGGATCTGTTTTCAATCTTATCATGTGTTGACCCCTGACTTTCCTGTGGGACTCTGCCTAATCCCAGGGCAGTTGCCTGATGGTCTGACGGTCTGATCCAAAGGCAGTTTGTTTGTGTTAGACTCTAATCCCAGGGCAGAATGTTATTCTGATAGCCAGATCCCAGGGCAGTTTCTATCTCACTGTAAACAAAACCCCTCTTTCTCATGATAGCTGCAGTGGATTATTGCCAATAATTAATATGTAGCCATTCAGATCCTTCAAATTCTTTTCATTGTTTCCACATTGATGTATGCCATCATATAAACTCCTCGTTAGTTACACACAACTAACAATAAAAGATAAGACTAACCCGTGTGGACAACAGAAAAGGTCCGAAAAATCCCCCAGGAAAGGGTCCTGCAAAGAGTGTTCAGGCCTCTGTTTGTCAGAGAGTAGCAAACAAAATATCGAAGGATATAAGAGCGAGAGAAAGCAGTTAATTCGAAGAAGAAAAAAATCTCATGGTCTTGAAGAGAAGTACCCATCCAATCGATTCGAATTTCAGAAAGAAACAAAAAATAGACAGCAAGTGATTATATTCTGTCAATATAGAAACATAAATACAACTCAAGGAGACAGGATATCCTTTACAGTACAGATGAAAAATAAACAAATTCCTTCAAATAATGTGTCAGGCAGGAATCATTTTCAGGATGTGTTTATAGATAGATAAAAAGGTTGCCTCTCCTGGGTTTTCTCTCTAAATTTTGTGTTACGATGTTAGGAGTGAAGAGTGTGGGATAGAGCAGATATCGCTCCTAAAATCTTCTATTTCACACATTTTCAGACACATGTTAAACTGTCTGCAGTTTCCATCCATAAACAGTTGCAGCCTCCACCCCTGGACAAAAATAAGATGTATCTTTACTCCTAGAGTAAAGGATTTGTAGTTTGTTCTGGGGCTGTTGATGTTCGTTTTTTTAGGGGGAGCTGCAGAGGTTGCTTTTTAATATCATTATTTTTCAAGAAAGAAGATCACATAGAAGAAGGCCCTTGGATAGGGATATACAGCACCTTGGATAGGGATATACAGCACCTTGGATAGGGATATACAGCACCTTGGATAGGGATATACAGCACCTTGGATAGGGATATACAGCACCTTGGATAGGGATATACAGCACCTTGGATAGGGATATACAGCACCTTGGATAGGGATATACAGCACCTTGGATAGGGATATACAGCACCTTGGATAGGGATATACAGCACCTTGGATAGGGATATACAGCACCTTGGATAGGGATATACAGCACCTTGGATAGGGATATACAGCACCTTGGATAGGGATATACAGCACCTTGGATAGGGATATACAGCACCTTGGATAGGGATATACAGCACCTTGGATAGGGATATACAGCACCTTGGGTAGGGATATACAGCACCTTGGATAGGGATATACAGCACCTTGGGTAGGGATATACAGCACCTTGGATAGGGATATACAGCACCTTGGGTAGGGATATACAGCACCTTGGATAGGGATATACAGCACCTTGGATAGGGATATACAGCACCTTGGATAGGGATATACAGCACCTTGGATAGGGATATACAGCACCTTGGATAGGGATATACAGCACCTTGGATAGGGATATACAGCACCTTGGGTAGGGATATACAGCACCTTGGATAGGGATATACAGCACCTTGGATAGGGATATACAGCACCTTGGATAGGGATATACAGCACCTTGGATAGGGATATACAGCACCTTGGATAGGGATATACAGCACCTTGGATAGGGATATACAGCACCTTGGATAGGGATATACAGCACCTTGGATAGGGATATACAGCACCTTGGATAGGGATATACAGCACCTTGGGTAGGGATATACAGCACCTTGGGTAGGGATATACAGCACCTTGGGTAGGGATATACAGCACCTTGGGTAGGGATATACAGCACCTTGGGTAGGGATATACAGCACCTTGGATAGGGATATACAGCACCTTGGATAGGGATATACAGCACCTTGGATAGGGATATACAGCACCTTGGATAGGGATATACAGCACCTTGGATAGGGATATACAGCACCTTGGATAGGGATATACAGCACCTTGGATAGGGATATACAGCACCTTGGATAGGGATATACAGCACCTTGGATAGGGATATACAGCACCTTGGATAGGGATATACAGCACCTTGGATAGGGATATACAGCACCTTGGATAGGGATATACAGCACCTTGGATAGGGATATACAGCACCTTGGATAGGGATATACAGCACCTTGGATAGGGATATACAGCACCTTGGATAGGGATATACAGCACCTTGGATAGGGATATACAGCACCTTGGATAGGGATATACAGCACCTTGGGTAGGGATATACAGCACCTTGGGTAGGGATATACAGCACCTTGGGTAGGGATATACAGCACCTTGGGTAGGGATATACAGCACCTTGGGTAGGGATATACAGCACCTTGGGTAGGGATATACAGCACCTTGGATAGGGATATACAGCACCTTGGGTAGGGATATACAGCACCTTGGGTAGGGATATACAGCACCTTGGGTAGGGATATACAGCACCTTGGATAGGGATATACAGCACCTTGGATAGGGATATACAGCACCTTGGATAGGGATATACAGCACCTTGGATAGGGATATACAGCACCTTGGATAGGGATATACAGCACCTTGGATAGGGATATACAGCACCTTGGATAGGGATATACAGCACCTTGGATAGGGATATACAGCACCTTGGATAGGGATATACAGCACCTTGGATAGGGATATACAGCACCTTGGATAGGGATATACAGCACCTTGGATAGGGATATACAGCACCTTGGATAGGGATATACAGCACCTTGGATAGGGATATACAGCACCTTGGATAGGGATATACAGCACCTTGGATAGGGATATACAGCACCTTGGATAGGGATATACAGCACCTTGGATAGGGATATACAGCACCTTGGATAGGGATATACAGCACCTTGGATAGGGATATACAGCACCTTGGATAGGGATATACAGCACCTTGGATAGGGATATACAGCACCTTGGATAGGGATATACAGCACCTTGGATAGGGATATACAGCACCTTGGGTAGGGATATACAGCACCTTGGATAGGGATATACAGCACCTTGGATAGGGATATACAGCACCTTGGGTAGGGATATACAGCACCTTGGATAGGGATATACAGCACCTTGGGTAGGGATATACAGCACCTTGGATAGGGATATACAGCACCTTGGATAGGGATATACAGCACCTTGGGTAGGGATATACAGCACCTTGGATAGGGATATACAGCACCTTGGATAGGGATATACAGCACCTTGGATAGGGATATACAGCACCTTGGATAGGGATATACAGCACCTTGGGTAGGGATATACAGCACCTTGGATAGGGATATACAGCACCTTGGATAGGGATATACAGCACCTTGGATAGGGATATACAGCACCTTGGATAGGGATATACAGCACCTTGGGTAGGGATATACAGCACCTTGGATAGGGATATACAGCACCTTGGGTAGGGAATTACAGCACCTTGGATAGGGATATACAGCACCTTGGGTAGGGATATACAGCACCTTGGATAGGGATATACAGCACCTTGGGTAGGGATATACAGCACCTTGGATAGGGATATACAGCACCTTGGGTAGGGATATACAGCACCTTGGATAGGGATATACAGCACCTTGGGTAGGGAATTACAGCACCTTGGATAGGGATATACAGCACCTTGGGTAGGGATATACAGCACCTTGGATAGGGATATACAGCACCTTGGGTAGGGATATACAGCACCTTGGATAGGGATATACAGCACCTTGGATAGGGATATACAGCACCTTGGATAGGGATATACAGCACCTTGGATAGGGATATACAGCACCTTGGATAGGGATATACAGCACCTTGGATAGGGATATACAGCACCTTGGATAGGGATATACAGCACCTTGGATAGGGATATACAGCACCTTGGATAGGGATATACAGCACCTTGGATAGGGATATACAGCACCTTGGATAGGGATATACAGCACCTTGGATAGGGATATACAGCACCTTGGATAGGGATATACAGCACCTTGGATAGGGATATACAGCACCTTGGGTAGGGATATACAGCACCTTGGATAGGGATATACAGCACCTTGGATAGGGATATACAGCACCTTGGGTAGGGATATACAGCACCTTGGATAGGGATATACAGCACCTTGGGTAGGGATATACAGCACCTTGGATAGGGATATACAGCACCTTGGATAGGGATATACAGCACCTTGGGTAGGGATATACAGCACCTTGGATAGGGATATACAGCACCTTGGATAGGGATATACAGCACCTTGGATAGGGATATACAGCACCTTGGATAGGGATATACAGCACCTTGGATAGGGATATACAGCACCTTGGATAGGGATATACAGCACCTTGGATAGGGATATACAGCACCTTGGATAGGGATATACAGCACCTTGGATAGGGATATACAGCACCTTGGATAGGGATATACAGCACCTTGGATAGGGATATACAGCACCTTGGATAGGGATATACAGCACCTTGGATAGGGATATACAGCACCTTGGATAGGGATATACAGCACCTTGGATAGGGATATACAGCACCTTGGATAGGGATATACAGCACCTTGGATAGGGATATACAGCACCTTGGATAGGGATATACAGCACCTTGGATAGGGATATACAGCACCTTGGATAGGGATATACAGCACCTTGGATAGGGATATACAGCACCTTGGGTAGGGATATACAGCACCTTGGATAGGGATATACAGCACCTTGGATAGGGATATACAGCACCTTGGATAGGGATATACAGCACCTTGGATAGGGATATACAGCACCTTGGGTAGGGATATACAGCACCTTGGATAGGGATATACAGCACCTTGGATAGGGATATACAGCACCTTGGATAGGGATATACAGCACCTTGGATAGGGATATACAGCACCTTGGATAGGGATATACAGCACCTTGGATAGGGATATACAGCACCTTGGATAGGGATATACAGCACCTTGGATAGGGATATACAGCACCTTGGATAGGGATATACAGCACCTTGGATAGGGATATACAGCACCTTGGGTAGGGATATACAGCACCTTGGATAGGGATATACAGCACCTTGGGTAGGGATATACAGCACCTTGGATAGGGATATACAGCACCTTGGGTAGGGATATACAGCACCTTGGATAGGGATATACAGCACCTTGGATAGGGATATACAGCACCTTGGATAGGGATATACAGCACCTTGGGTAGGGATATACAGCACCTTGGATAGGGATATACAGCACCTTGGATAGGGATATACAGCACCTTGGATAGGGATATACAGCACCTTGGGTAGGGATATACAGCACCTTGGATAGGGATATACAGCACCTTGGGTAGGGATATACAGCACCTTGGATAGGGATATACAGCACCTTGGATAGGGATATACAGCACCTTGGATAGGGATATACAGCACCTTGGATAGGGATATACAGCACCTTGGATAGGGATATACAGCACCTTGGATAGGGATATACAGCACCTTGGATAGGGATATACAGCACCTTGGATAGGGATATACAGCACCTTGGATAGGGATATACAGCACCTTGGATAGGGATATACAGCACCTTGGATAGGGATATACAGCACCTTGGATAGGGATATACAGCACCTTGGATAGGGATATACAGCACCTTGGATAGGGATATACAGCACCTTGGATAGGGATATACAGCACCTTGGATAGGGATATACAGCACCTTGGATAGGGATATACAGCACCTTGGATAGGGATATACAGCACCTTGGATAGGGATATACAGCACCTTGGATAGGGATATACAGCACCTTGGATAGGGATATACAGCACCTTGGGTAGGGATATACAGCACCTTGGATAGGGATATACAGCACCTTGGATAGGAATATACAGCACCTTGGATAGGGATATACAGCACCTTGGGTAGGGATATACAGCACCTTGGATAGGGATATACAGCACCTTGGATAGGGATATACAGCACCTTGGATAGGGATATACAGCACCTTGGATAGGGATATACAGCACCTTGGATAGGGATATACAGCACCTTGGGTAGGGATATACAGCACCTTGGATAGGGATATACAGCACCTTGGATAGGGATATACAGCACCTTGGATAGGGATATACAGCACCTTGGATAGGGATATACAGCACCTTGGATAGGGATATACAGCACCTTGGGTAGGGATATACAGCACCTTGGATAGGGATATACAGCACCTTGGATAGGGATATACAGCACCTTGGATAGGGATATACAGCACCTTGGATAGGGATATACAGCACCTTGGGTAGGGATATACAGCACCTTGGATAGGGATATACAGCACCTTGGATAGGGATATACAGCACCTTGGATAGGGATATACAGCACCTTGGGTAGGGATATACAGCACCTTGGATAGGGATATACAGCACCTTGGATAGGGATATACAGCACCTTGGGTAGGGATATACAGCACCTTGGGTAGGGATATACAGCACCTTGGGTAGGGATATACAGCACCTTGGATAGGGATATACAGCACCTTGGATAGGGATATACAGCACCTTGGATAGGGATATACAGCACCTTGGATAGGGATATACAGCACCTTGGATAGGGATATACAGCACCTTGGATAGGGATATACAGCACCTTGGATAGGGATATACAGCACCTTGGATAGGGATATACAGCACCTTGGATAGGGATATACAGCACCTTGGATAGGGATATACAGCACCTTGGATAGGGATATACAGCACCTTGGGTAGGGATATACAGCACCTTGGGTAGGGATATACAGCACCTTGGATAGGGATATACAGCACCTTGGATAGGGATATACAGCACCTTGGATAGGGATATACAGCACCTTGGGTAGGGATATACAGCACCTTGGGTAGGGATATACAGCACCTTGGGTAGGGATATACAGCACCTTGGATAGGGATATACAGCACCTTGGATAGGGATATACAGCACCTTGGATAGGGATATACAGCACCTTGGATAGGGATATACAGCACCTTGGATAGGGATATACAGCACCTTGGGTAGGGATATACAGCACCTTGGGTAGGGATATACAGCACCTTGGATAGGGATATACAGCACATTGGATAGGGATATACAGCACCTTGGATAGGGATATACAGCACCTTGGGTAGGGATATACAGCACCTTGGATAGGGATATACAGCACCTTGGATAGGGATATACAGCACCTTGGATAGGGATATACAGCACCTTGGATAGGGATATACAGCACCTTGGATAGGGATATACAGCACCTTGGATAGGGATATACAGCACCTTGGATAGGGATATACAGCACCTTGGATAGGGATATACAGCACCTTGGATAGGGATATACAGCACCTTGGATAGGGATATACAGCACCTTGGATAGGGATATACAGCACCTTGGATAGGGATATACAGCACCTTGGATAGGGATATACAGCACCTTGGATAGGGATATACAGCACCTTGGATAGGGATATACAGCACCTTGGATAGGGATATACAGCACCTTGGATAGGGATATACAGCACCTTGGATAGGGATATACAGCACCTTGGATAGGGATATACAGCACCTTGGGTAGGGATATACAGCACCTTGGATAGGGATATACAGCACCTTGGATAGGGATATACAGCACCTTGGATAGGGATATACAGCACCTTGGATAGGGATATACAGCACCTTGGATAGGGATATACAGCACCTTGGATAGGGATATACAGCACCTTGGATAGGGATATACAGCACCTTGGGTAGGGATATACAGCACCTTGGATAGGGATATACAGCACCTTGGATAGGGATATACAGCACCTTGGGTAGGGATATACAGCACCTTGGATAGGGATATACAGCACCTTGGGTAGGGATATACAGCACCTTGGATAGGGATATACAGCACCTTGGATAGGGATATACAGCACCTTGGATAGGGATATACAGCACCTTGGATAGGGATATACAGCACCTTGGATAGGGATATACAGCACCTTGGATAGGGATATACAGCACCTTGGATAGGGATATACAGCACCTTGGATAGGGATATACAGCACCTTGGATAGGGATATACAGCACCTTGGATAGGGATATACAGCACCTTGGATAGGGATATACAGCACCTTGGATAGGGATATACAGCACCTTGGATAGGGATATACAGCACCTTGGATAGGGATATACAGCACCTTGGATAGGGATATACAGCACCTTGGATAGGGATATACAGCACCTTGGGTAGGGATATACAGCACCTTGGATAGGGATATACAGCACCTTGGATAGGGATATACAGCACCTTGGATAGGGATATACAGCACCTTGGATAGGGATATACAGCACCTTGGATAGGGATATACAGCACCTTGGATAGGGATATACAGCACCTTGGATAGGGATATACAGCACCTTGGATAGGGATATACAGCACCTTGGATAGGGATATACAGCACCTTGGATAGGGATATACAGCACCTTGGGTAGGGATATACAGCACCTTGGATAGGGATATACAGCACCTTGGATAGGGATATACAGCACCTTGGGTAGGGATATACAGCACCTTGGATAGGGATATACAGCACCTTGGGTAGGGATATACAGCACCTTGGATAGGGATATACAGCACCTTGGATAGGGATATACAGCACCTTGGATAGGGATATACAGCACCTTGGATAGGGATATACAGCACCTTGGATAGGGATATACAGCACCTTGGATAGGGATATACAGCACCTTGGATAGGGATATACAGCACCTTGGATAGGGATATACAGCACCTTGGATAGGGATATACAGCACCTTGGATAGGGATATACAGCACCTTGGATAGGGATATACAGCACCTTGGATAGGGATATACAGCACCTTGGATAGGGATATACAGCACCTTGGATAGGGATATACAGCACCTTGGATAGGGATATACAGCACCTTGGATAGGGATATACAGCACCTTGGATAGGGATATACAGCACCTTGGATAGGGATATACAGCACCTTGGATAGGGATATACAGCACCTTGGGTAGGGATATACAGCACCTTGGGTAGGGATATACAGCACCTTGGATAGGGATATACAGCACCTTGGATAGGGATATACAGCACCTTGGATAGGGATATACAGCACCTTGGATAGGGATATACAGCACCTTGGATAGGGATATACAGCACCTTGGATAGGGATATACAGCACCTTGGATAGGGATATACAGCACCTTGGATAGGACATATCATATCGCTGTGCTGCTCTCTCTATACATATTTTTTGTCAATAAAGTTTTTTATTAATTTATCAACATGACATTACATAACACTAATAAGAACAAAAACATAACACTCAACAAGACAGCAAACAAGACAGAACCTTTCTAACATATATCAGTGGTTGGAATATTAAACAGAAAATATATATTTTTAAAAATAATTACACAAAAAAATGCCTAAAAAAATGCCTATTAGATATATATTTGTTCTAATATATGCCCTAGCTTCTCACCCGCACGTCCCTTATATAATTCAAAAAGTGTTCCCATATCTTACTAAATTTCCCTTTCCTCTTCTGTAATTTTGCTATCATTGGTTCATAAGATGCAGTCTCCACCATGAGTTTGAAAATCATAAAATAAACCTTCTCCCTCTGTAGGTTTGTCAACAACAAAAAAGCAACACTCTTCTTCAATAGCCTAGTCATAAACAGATTAAAGTGAAAAGGTTCTTGCTGATTTGAGTCAGACATAGACTGTTGGTGAGAACAGATCACAGCATTATGCAGAATTTGACATGCCGCTGATTTAAAGGTGGAAAAAAATAAAGAGAGGCTGTCATTCTCATCAGTCTAATCTCATTATATATCTAATCTCCAGGCAATAACAGACATGCAGCTGAATTCAGCCAGATCGATCAATCTCGCAAATCGATCTGACCATCACATCTGGTAGTCTGCAGTACAGTTGGTAGAGCATGGCTCTTGCAACGTCCGGATAGTGGGTCTGATTCCCGGGACCACTCAAATGTAAAACATTTATGCACGCATGACTGTAAATTGGTTTAGATAACAGTGTCTGCTAACTGGCATAGATTATTATATATATTACATCTCAAAATAATGCATTTTGGGACAATGTCTCAAACAGTGGTTTCAGCTACATCTATGAGCTATTTGTCTTGAATATCTGTCTTTTGAGTAACCTTGTGACCCAGCCAGTTGGCTACCTAACCCTTTGACGACCTGTTCAACCCAGGGTTATAAGGTTTCCTGTGGGGGCTGACAAGGCACTCAGAGCGCATACAAGAAGAGAGCACCCAACTGCAGCGAAACCACAGCTTCCGGGTTGGTATCACATCTCACATCTCATGAGAACCTTCTCAACTCCTTACCTCCTAACACTTAACTCACAGACAGAGTGTACACACTTGTCTGTCTGCGTCTATAATTGTCTTTGTGTGTGTGTGTGTGTGTGTGTGTGTGTGTGTGTGTGTGTGTGTGTGTGTGTGTGTGTGTGTGTGTGTGTGTGTGTGTGTGTGTGTGTGTGTGTGTGTGTGTGTGTGTGTGTGTGTGTGTGTGTGTGTGTGTGTGTGTGTGTGTGTGTGTACGCATGCAGGTTTGTTTGTAAGTGATTAAGTAAGTATGTGTTTTATCCAGACAAATCTTACTATCTAAATGATTTTCTGGCATATTTTAACAAATGTTTGTTATTATCAAACTTTTTCCCTTACTATTCTGCAGAGAACTGAAGAAAGACAGAAACATTAGTGTCTGAAACAATGTAATTTAGCAGGATGCGGTGTTGCAGAGTGCTTGTTCACAGTGACAGTGTCTAGACTGTTTTCCACCATGAATCACTTCTTTGCACACAGACAGATCCTCTTCCGGTTGGGTGTGTATATAGAACCCACTGTGAACATTTAACCTGCCATCATTAAGAATCACAAACTGACTACAGTGTCAGTATCACAATCCCTCTCTCAGAGCAGCACCATTTTCTGATGTCTACTGTATCCCATCTGGTGGTATAAGTGAATCACTGCATGAGTTTATACTATTTAGCAGATACTTTTGTCCAAAGTGACAGTAATGCCTGCATATATTATACGTATGGGTGGCCCCAGCAGGAATCCAACCCCCGACACTCGCCATGCTTTACCAACTGAGACACACAGGACCACATTCTGATGCCTTTTCCACCTTAAGAATAATGGAATGATAGACAAGTATTACAGTGATATTAGGTGGCCTATTATGAATTTGTTTTAGGCAAGTCCTAAGAAACAGAAGTACTAATAAAGTGTATTTTCTAAATCGATCAATGGCATATTTTGAGTTTAATTATGTTACTAGTCTGTAGGTTGCAGCATGCACATGAAATCAATATTTTGTTCATTAAACAGACAAGACACACTTAGTTACTTACAATGTCAACAGTGAAGAGGCGACTCCGGGATGATGGCCTTCTGGGCAGAGTTGCAAAGAAAAAGCCATATCTCAGACTGGCCAATAAAAATAAAAGATTAAGATGGGCAAAAGAACACAGACACTGGACAGAGGAACTCTGCCTAGAAGGTCAGCATCCCGGAGTCGCCTCTTCACTGTTGATGTTGAGACTGGTGTTTTGTGGGTACTATTTAATGAAGCTGTCAGTTGAGGACTTGTAAGGCATCTGTTTCTCAAACTACACACTCTAATGTACTTGTCCTCTTGCTCAGTTGTGCACCGGAGCCTCCCACTCCTCTTTCTATTCTGGTTAGACCCAGTTTGTGCTGTTCTGTGAAGGGAGAAGTACATAGTGTTGTACGAGATCTTCAGTTTCTTGGCAATTTCTCGCATGGAATAGCCTTCATTTCTCAGAACAAGAATAGACTGATGAGTTTCAGAAGAAAGTTATTTGTTTCTGGCCCTTTTGAGCCTGTCATCGAACCCACAAATGCTGATAATACAGATACTCAACTAGTCTAAAGAAGGACAATTTTGTTGCTTCTTTAAACAGAACAACAGTTTTCAGCTGTGCTAACATAATTGCAAAAGGGTTTTCTAATGATCAATTAGCCTTTTAAAATGATAAACTTGGATTAGCTAACATAACGTGCCATTGGAACACAGGGGTGATGGTTGCTGATAATGGGTCTCTGTACGCCTATGTAGATATTCCATTAAAAATCTGCCGTTTCCACCTACAATTGTCATTTACAACATTAACAATGTCTACACTGTATTTCTGATCAATCTGATGTTATTTTAATGAACAAAAAATATTTTGTCTTTCAAAAACAAGAACATTTCTAAGTGACCCCAAACTTTTGAACGGTAGCGTATATATATTTATATATATATATATTTTATTGCAGAAAAAACAGTATACATACAAGAGGTATACAAACACACAATGATATCATATGCTAGGGGGTACAACAAATTATAGATTATACAAAGACCTTAAAAGATAAACACGTATTGATTGTTTTAACAGCTTTCTTATTAGAAGAATGTAGAATGGTCTTAATGTACTGCTCAAACTCCTTATAAAAAACACGGAACAGTGGTTTTTTTATTAGTGAATTTACATTCATGAATATTACATTTTCCATTAACACAATTAGATTTATGAGGTAAAAAAAAATCTTTAGCGTTATTATAGTTAAGGAACCCCAGCAGCACATTCTCCCATAACAAACAAAAGTCATCAAGCATATTAACAATTATAAAACTATAAATATCTTTCCATAATTTCTTTACATGTAGACAATGCCAAAATAAATGCAAAACTGTTACTGGATGGTCAACATAAAAAGTACAGCTAATGTTAATGTCTTTTTTGAGTTTCTTCAGGTAATGAGTCGCAGGGTAACACTCATGGATCATTCTGAAAGATACCTCTTTGATCTTGTTAACTAGAAGGTATTTGTGTGGTAATAACCAGACTTTTTTCCAACAGATACTATTGACAAATTTATTACAGTAAGTTGTGACATAAGGAATTAATAAAATATCCCTTTGAAATAAAGCATGTATAGATCTGTTGTTCTGAGGGAGCAAGGAGAAACACTTGTATCCTATTGGAGAGTCAACTGGATTAGGTGAGGGTAGGTCAAGAAGGTGAGGTCTGGTTATACCTCCAAACAACATGAGAGTTCCAGATGGAATAGCATCAAAGACAATGGTCAACTGTCTAGGTGTAACAGGGATATTGTAAAGAGATAAAAATTCCTCATAATTGAGTAACAATCCTTCTGCATTAAAAAGTTCACTCACCAGCAGGATATGATTATTATACCAATTCTTAAAAAATAAAGACTTGTTTTTTTACAAAACATCATTATTGTTCCAAATTACATACTTATGCGTGGAAAAATTATGCCTTCAGCTTTAGAAAGCAATACTCAACCTTTCAAGGATCAATCCCTCTGCAACCAATGGTTCAACTTCTTTTTGTCTTTTTCAATAATATTTATTAAATTAAATGAGCATCTTTCCTACTGATCCTTAGATATGGTAATTCCAAGGTATGTTACTTTTTCCTTGACTGGAATATTGCATATAGAGGGTTTAGTAACCTGGTATATTTATGTTTACCAATAGATGGCAGTATTGACTCAAGACGGGGGTTTGCTTCCCGCTATCCGTAGCTATTTCCTATGTCTGCCTATATAACTATGATTAAGAAAGCTTCAGGTAGTTTAAGCCAAGTGCATTAGAGAATGTAATTCTAAGTTACAATTAAATACGAAACCGTACTTAAGTCTCATGAGTCGTAACTCTAAGAAGCCTTTAAGGATACTACATATTTGGCGATGAGGATAAATATGGAGAACTGCGTTGGATTCTTTTGCCACGAATTTAACGGAGTGTTTGGCGTGCGACGCGGGAGGTGAGACTCAAGTGAGCGGTGGAAGATTCTGAAGGCTTGATTTCCTGGATACGGGTAGGACAAATTATTGACTGTGTGAGGGGAGAAAGAATCGGAAAAGATGGCTTTGGCAACAATAGGCTCGCTACCACCATTTGATCCTAAAAATCAGGAATGGGAGGAGTACTGTGAAATAATGGAACATTTCTTTGCTGCTAATGAAATAACTGATGCCACAATACAGAAATCCATACTCATAAGCGTTGTCGGTGCACAGACTTACAGCTTAATGAGAAACCTGTTGAGCCCAGATAAACCAGGAGAAAAGTCATTCATAGATTTAGTCGAGCTATTAAAAAATCGCTTCAACCCCAAACCCAGTGAGATAGTAGAACGATTCACGCATGAGAAAACTTATCGGGTTCATGTCAAGAATGTTGTCGCCAGCGGAGAAAAAGTACTCTCAGCTGGACAAGGAAGGACTGGCTGTCATATTCGGAATACAGAGATTCCACAAGTACTTGTACGGGAGAACATTCACTATTGTGACGGACCATAAGCCTCTGATCTCTCTGTTCCATGAACAAAAGCCAGTACCACAATTGGTCTCTCCAAGAGTTCAACGTTAGGCTGGGTGGCTCAGGGCCTACGAGTACAGAATAATTTACAAACCAGGTAGATACCATGGGAATTCTGATGCTCTGAGTAGGCTGCCCGTTCCAGAAATCATCATTCAGGAAGAAGAAAATGACCAGGTTTTGATGATCGATGTGTTGGATGATGCACCGGTGAACACAGCACAAATCAGGCAATGGACTTCAAAGGATGTGACGCTATCACAAGTGCATGAATTTATCCTGAGAGGATGTCCTACAGTGACAGAGCCTCAGATCATGCCTTACTACACTCGCCGCTTGGCATTGAGTGTTCGAGATGGATGTGTTCTGTGGGGTTCAAGAGTAGTTATCCCACCACAAGGGCGGGGGTTGCTACTGAAGTTGTTGCATCAGTCGCATCCAGGTATGTCGAAAATGAAAGGCCTAGCGAGGTCATATGTCTGGTGGCAAAAGATGGACCACGATGTGGGAAATGAGGTTAGCCGGTGTGCAGATTGTCAGAGTAACAGGAAGTCACCCCCCACCGCGCCATTACATCCATGGGAATGGCCAGAAAAACCATGGACACGACTACATGTGGACTATGCTGGACCTTTCCTAGGAAAAATGTTCCTTGTGCTGATTGATTCTCATTCAAAGTGGATGGATGTTTACCCCATGAACACGTCAACGTCGTACGCTACGATTGAGAAGTTGAGACAAAGCTTCAGTGTTATGGGATTGCCTCAAATGTTGGTTAGTGACAATGATACTTGTTTTACAAGCACTGAATTCACAAGTTTCATGAAACAAAATGGAATTTAGCATGTAACGTCAGCTCCTTTTCACCCATCTTCAAACGGATTAGCAGAACGTGCAGTTCAGACCTTGAAGGAGGGGATGAGGAAGATGCAAGGGCCCAGCATTGAAACAAAGGTGTCAAGATTCTTCTTTAGCTACAGGATTACTCCTCAAGCTACAACTGGGTTGTCACCTGCAGAAATGTTGATGTCAAGGAGGTTAAGGTCAACCTTGGATCTCATCAAACCAGACCTGAAAATTAAAATACAGCAAAAGCAATGTAATCAAAAATGTAATCATGACACCCGAGCCAAACTCAGAAGTTTCTCACCTGGAGATGATGTCTATACAAGAAACTATGGGTTTGGTCCGAAATGGATTCCAGCTACCATTGAGGATTGCTCAGGACCAGTATCTTATACTGTGATCATCGGAAGTGGACAAAGACTAAGGAGACACGTGGATCAGATCAGAGCTCGAATTCCAGTTCCATCCGGAGATCTGGATCAATTCTTAAACGAGCAGGACAGGACATTGGAACGTTCCCCAGAGTTGCATTTGGACAAACCACCTGAGACCAACAATGCTCAACTTCCTGAGACCACCAGTCCGGGACGACCTCCTCCTGTGAAGTCTCCACAAAAGGACTTTGTTTCACCATCAAGGGGTGAAGATCTGGTGGCACCAGCTACACCACCTCTGAGACGCTCTATTAGAGAGAAACGTCCGCCAGACTTTTTCAGATCCTAAAGGAGATAATTTTGGAAAAAATTTAAATAAGAAAATAGCATAGCTCAGAAAGGAATTAAATTGGGTTATTAGCTTTAAAGGGTGGAATGTAGTAACCTGGTATATTTATGTTTACCAATAGATGGCAGTATTGACTCAAGACGGGGGTTTGCTTCCCGCTATCCGTAGCTATTTCCTATGTCTGCCTATATAACTATGATTAAGAAAGCTTCAGGTAGTTTAAGCCAAGTGCATTAGAGAATGTAATTCTAAGTTACAATTAAATACGAAACCGTACTTAAGTCTCATGAGTCATAACTCTAAGAAGCCTTTAAGGATACTACAGAGGGTATCACACAGTCTTTAACAGCAAACAATTCACACTTAAAGGTTTAGGCAAAGACCAGATGCTTTTGAAAAAATATTCATCACATCGACTGCTCTAGGAATCTGGTCAGCATATTTCAAAAGGTGGGTGGTGTCATCTGCAAGCTGATTTATGATAATATCTCTGTCAGCAATAGAGATCCCTTTTATATCGCTGGATTTAACAAAACTTGTAAGAAGTTGGGTTGCAAGCAGGAAGAGGTAAGGCAAAATTGGGCGCCCTTGCCTAATTCCTCTTTTCAAATCAAATTTAGGAGAAGTGCCATGCTTTAATTTAATGGAACTGTTCCCATTCATATAAAGAGTTTTAATATTACTACAAAATAATTCCCAAAAACCACATTTCTCAAGGGAGAGAAATAGAAACTCCTGTCACTGTATCGAAGGCTTTAAAAGTCTAAGAAGACAATAAAACTATATTCGAAGATTAGATCAGAGTAGTCAATAAGGTCTAACACCAGTCGAATATAATTCGATATATGTCTATTCCTCATGAAGCCAGATTATGTCTCTTCTATAATTGAGTCCAATACTTTTTGCAAATATAGAGGTTAACATTTGGTTGTCATTATTGCGCAGACAGATTGGACGCCAATCATCGAGGAAAAGCAAGTATTTCTTGCGTTTAGGGATGAATGTAATCAGACCTTGAGTCAAACTGGGAGGGAGAGCATTATTTACAATGCTTTCAGAAAAGACCTCCAACAGAAATGGGGCCAACTGTTGAGAAAAAGTTTTGTAAAACTCAGCAGATATACCATCAGTCCCAGGAGACTTATTATTTTTAAGGTGTTCAATAGAATACATTATCTCTTCAACTATAATAGGGTCATCACACTGTTCCCTCTCAGCCTCCCCAATTGATTTCACATCCCCCAGAGAGTCAAAGAAAAGAGTTGAGGAAACCTCACAATACTTAGAACTATATCAATTCCTGTAGAAGTTGCAACTAAAGATAGAGATTAATTTGAGATCATCTGTGATGAGACCATTCATATTTAATTGTTGAATTGTATTATTTTTAAAGTGGTATTTTTCTAACTTGAAAAAATAGATGAATTTAGTTCACCCTCTTCTAGACACTGACAAAGGCTCCCTCTGCTTTCAGTTCATACATATCATCCAACTTGTGTTGTAGCTCAAACAGAACAGATTTGTTCTCCTCTGAGAGACTTTGAACAGGCTTTTGAACAAGAGAGGTGATCTTTGTAATTACATTTTCTTCTTCAGCTTTCCTCGTCTTGGCAAGAATTCTCCCATAATTTCTTAAATATTTTCTAACCTCATATTTAAAAAGCTCTCAGTTATTACTGTATTAATTGTCATTTGTAGCTTTGTCCAGAAGTGTGTAATTAATTGCTTATCTCCATCGTGACCAACTCATGTTTTAATATAGAGCTATTAAGCTTCCAGTAGGATGCTCTGCCAAGGCCATTATCAGAGGTAAAAAGTTTCATGTCAATATGAATAGCTCTATGATCAGTAAGGGGAGTGGCTTGGATGTTAACAGAAATACCCTGTTTATCAAAACACTTAGACACCAGCCAAAAATCTATGCATGATTGTCTGGAGCCTGCCTTATTACACCAAGTGAATATCAATATCAGATCTTTCCATAAACTGCCTCAAACTTGTATTCATAGAAGTGGACTGTCCCGGAGGCCAGCTATCAATTAAATTATTCTGAGAAATATTAAAATCGCCACCTGTTATAAGTACAGCATCAGGGAATAGCCCATGGAGAATACGCTTTTCCAAAGATTCAAGTAAACATTACGCCTGATTTTGGTAGGTAAACCGACGCTATAGGCTCAGACCACCATTCACCCACAGGAGCCTACCCACCGCTAGAGTGCATGCACCATTCACACATATTCACCTATTTATGGCTGTTCCAGCACAATTCACAAGTCTATTAACTAGCAACCAGTCAGTATCTGGTGTGCCCACCATTTGCCTCGTGCAGCATGATGAAGAGATGGCACTGGTTACCTGCTTCTATAAACCAATGAGGAGATGGGAGAGGCAGGACTTTCAGCGCGATCTGCGTCAGAAATAGGAATGACTTCTATTTTAGCCCTTGGTAACACAGACGCTCGTTGGCGTGCGCGAGCAGTGTGGGTGCAATAATTGAATAACATGGATTTCTAAATGTATTTTGCGACGCTCGCGCACGCGACGTATCCGGTCTGGTCAGCATGTTAGGAAATATTTCTGGTTGGTCTCAGTGAATGTTAAACAGTTAGGAAGGGAGACGTTTAAAACGGGATTGAGTGACGTATCAGAAAATATGTTGAATGAGAAACTAATGAGCATGGAGAGCCATCGGTGAAATACTTACTGCCTCTCCAAATGTATGTGGAATCTAGCCCTTCAAAGATTTGAGAAATATGATTGGTTGATGATAGGCCTATGACATTGGCCTAAATTTCGTTTTGCGCTGCGCAGAAGAATATCAGATCTCAACAATTATTGGAGGGTTTAACATCAGCAGTAGGCTTACGTTTTCATAAGCCCAACGTGACTTTAAAAGACAGGTCGGAATGTCTGAATGCAATACTGGACAAGTTTACATTTAATTTCTAAATTCGCGGGCCTTCAATTCGTTGATGAATGCCGGGCTTGATTGTTTGGTTGCGGGATAAAGGGACAAAATGTGGTACTCTCCCGCACTATCCGGGACATGTGGTCACCCTAGGCTAGACGTAGACTTATTTCAACTTGGAAGGTAATGCTGGGGCTAGAGGTTGTTACCTTTAAATTACAAACGTGTGAAATAAATAGACAATCAATCATGAAACGTGTTTATCAATATTTTGTGTCAGAGAAAACCAGTACGTAGAACTACTGTCACCTGGTGGCGAGAGAGATCCATCTCCTATGGTGATGTGTTATGGTCTGAAGTGTTTCAGCTGACGTTAGTGGCGTGCAATGATTATTTAGATATTTAAGCGACATTACTATCTCTAAATTTCACATAATGTTAAATTCCCCCAAACACATGTATTTGATGGGTTATTTTTTCCAACTTTGCTGTAAATCGGAATTTAAGTCACAAACGCTTTCTCTCGTTTCTGATTGGACAACGGATTACGACGTGACTATGGAACCTACTACTTCTGTACTTTATTACTGTTAAAGTGGTTCTTTCCGATGTTTATAAACATTACAACTACGAAATCATTGTTTTTTAAATGTTCCCATTGATATTAGGTAGAACGCATACAGAGCATATTTTTGTGTACCCGTTATCAGAACTGTCGTTCCTGAGAAGTAGGAGCAGGAAGGGTGCCTCAGTAATATATACACCTTTCTGGTCGTATGTCGTATGTCTGATTCATAATGATTTTCCCGTTCAGATTCACGTCGAGTCAATCAGTGCTAAATTTACTTTATTACTACTATAGTACACATAACCAGTGAACTGTTTGAAGATTTATCACTCCAGTGTTATTCTGCTAAATTGTAATTATTCGATTTATTGCCTACCTCCTCATGCCTTTTGCACACATTGTATATAGATTCTCTTTTTTTCTACCATGTTATTGACTTGTTTATTGTTTACTCCATGTGTAACTCTGTGTTGTTGTCTGTTCACACTGCTATGCTTTATCTTGGCCAGGTCGCAGTTGCAAATGAGAACTTGTTCTCAACTAGCCTACCTGGTTAAATAAAGGTGAAATAAAAAATAAAAAAGATAATACTGCCTCTTAAATTTTGTGATAGAAGTCATTCATTATGTAATCCCCAATTTCACATGACTCAAATGGCCTATATTAGCATGGTCCCATATCAGCTGTGGTCTTGCTGTCATTCTCATTGTTCTAAATTAACCAGCAGTGTCTTGAATGATGATAACTTTAAATATAATTGTATTCAGTATTACATTTTCTCATCTATGAAACTCAGTGACATCCTGAAAAGTCTATACATTCCACACTCCCCATCGTCTGTGAAGACCACTTTCCTCATGGCAGATTTTATTTGTCAATGAAGGTATTACAGTAATGTGGGGAATGCCACTAAATATATTTGTATGTTTGTATGTTTTCAATATGTAATGTGATCCTATTGTAACAGGTAGAGAGTTCTTGAGGTTCACAGCCCACATGGCTGAGGCAAGAAGGATATGTTCGAGTACTCCACCTGTTACAAAATGTTCCAAGCACTAATATACTACATGACCAAAAGTATGTGGACACCTGCTCTTCGAACATGTCATTCCAAAATCATGGACATTAATATGGAGTTGGTCCCCCGTTTGCTACATTAACAGCCTCCCCTCTTCTGGGAAGGTTTTCCAGTAGATGTTGGAACATTGCTGCGGGAACTTTTTTCCATTCAGCCACAAGAGCATTAGTGAGGTGGGGCACTGATGTTGGGCGATTAGGCCTGGCTTGCAGTCGGCGTTCCAATTCATCCCAAAGGTGTTCGATGGGGTTGAGGTCAGGGCTCTGTGCAGGCCAGTTAAGATCTTCCACACCGATCTCGACAAACCATTTCTGTATGGACCTTGCTTTGTGCAAGGGGGCATTGTCATGCTGAAACAGGAAAGGGCCTTCCCCAAACTGTTGCCACAGAATTGGAAGCACAGAATCGTCTAGAATGCTGTAGAGCAGGTATTCCCAAACTGGGGTACGCATGTCTTTTATCTTAAAAAATATAGAATAATTCTTCACATTTTCCAACGGGGCTATACATTTGGGTGAGGTGTTTTTCTCGCCTGAGTAGCCTCGTTCCACTGCCAAAAATGTAATTAAATCATTTAGTGTTCAGCGAAATAAAACACAATGTCAAATACATGTAGCCTAGTCAAATAATTAACATCCAATCACATTAACCGTTACTCTCTCATGGGAATTCCACTAACAGTCCATATGTAGCCAAACGGTAGCTGCTGCTCATGTTGGTATCTGTACTGATGGCGCAAAAGCCATGACAGGGAGATATAGTGGTGGTAACGTGCGTGCAAGCAGTTGCTCCCGACGCCACTTGGGTATACTGCAGCATCCACTGAGAGGCTCTTGCTGCAAAGGGAATGCCTGACAGCTTGAAAGACGTTTTGAACACTAATGTGAAAATGGTTAACTTTGTTAAAACAAGGCCCCTGAACTCTCGTGTATTTTCTGCACTATGCAATGATATGGGCAGCGACCATGTTACATTTTTACAACATACTTAGAAGTGCGCTGGTTATCAAGGAGCACAGTATTGACACTTTTTGAATTGAGAGACGTCTGACCGCTTGTACGATGACAAGTTTCTCACACAACTGGCCTATCTGGGTGATGTTTTTTCTCACCGGAATGATCTGAATCTAGGATTACAGGGACACTCCGCAACTATATTCAATGTGCGTGACAAAATTGAGGCTATGATTAAGAAGTTGGAGCTCTTCTCTGTCTGCGTTAACAAGGACAACACACAGGTCTTTCCATATGGTTTTTTGTGTGCAAATGAACTCAAGATTACGGACAATGTCAAATGTGATATAGCGAAGCACCTGAGTGAGTTGGGTGCGCAATTACGCAGGTACTTTCCTGAAACGGATGACACAAACAACTTGATTCATTATCACTTTCATGCCCTGCCTCCAGTCCACTTACCGATATCTGAACAAGAGAGCCTCATCGAAATTGCAACAAGCGGTTCTGTGAAAATTTAATTGAATCAGAAGCCACTCCCAGATTTCTGGATCTGGCTGCGTTCAGAGTGTCCTGCCTTGGCAAATCGTCTGTTAAGACACTGATGCCCTTTGCAACCAGGTACCTATGTGATAGTGGATTCTCGGCACTCACTAGCATGAAAACTAAATACAGGCACAGACTGTGTGTGGAAAATGATTTAAGACTGAGACTCTCCAATACAACCCAACATTGCAGAGTTACATGTATGTGCATCCTTTCAAGCACACCCTTCTCATTAAGCTGTGGTGAGTTATTCACAATTTTCGATTAACAAATAAGGTTTTATATGTAAGATGGTTAAATAAAGAGCAAAATGATGTATTATTATTATATTATTATTTATGCCCTGGTCCTATAAGAGCTCTTTGTCACTTCCCACAACTCATTCTTATGTTTAATAAATGTAATGTATAGTGTGTGTGTGGCAGGCTTACAATGATGGCTAAAAAACAACATTTGAGAGTGCGCTGACCCTGGTGCTAGAGGGGGTACGCAGCTGGAGGTTGAATGTTTAAAAGGGTACGGGACTATAAAAAGTTTGAGAACCACTACTGTAGAGTTAAGATTTCCCTTCACTGGAACAAAGGGGCCCAGCCCAAACCATGAAAAACTGCGCCAGACCATTATTCCTCATCCACCAAACTTTAAAGCTGGCACTATGCATTGGGGCAGATAGCGTTCTCCTGGCATTCGCTAAATCCAGATTCGTCCATCGGACTGCCAGAGAACGCGTTTCCACTGCTCCAGAGTCCTTTACACCACTCCAGCTGACGCTTGGCATTGTGAATGGTGATCTTAGGCTTGTGTGCGGCTGCTCAGCCAAAGAAACCCAATTCATTTTGCTCCAGACGAACAGTTCTTGGGCTGACGTTGTGCTGACATTGCCTCCAGAGGCAGTTTGGAACTCTGAGTTTTGTTTTTTAATGCAGTGAGTATGGAATGATGTTTACATTTTACGGGAACAGTCTTGTTGATGTACATTTCTGTCAATTAAAAGCTTGATGTTTGATTTGTATAGAGTATTTTAGTAAAGGTTTTGCAAAGTAACTGAGGACATTGTAAATAACTGAGGACATTTAAGTTGTTCTAATGACTACATGGGTCTAACAACACGTTAGTGTTCTTTTCCATTTTCGTCCAGCAGAGAGCAGTAGCTAGCTTATATAATTGGGAGAAGTGTAATATTTGTTGACAGTATATTATGCCATTTGAGTAACGCTTCGCACACACCGACTGTGTCATTGCATCACTGCTGCATAACATTTTGCGCAGCTAGGCAACTATACTGATGCATGTACCTTTTGCAAATGGTCGCATGCGGTTGGACACATGGAGGAGAGAATAATTTTCGCAGTATCTTCAAAACCGTGTCTTTTTGACACAACTGCTGACAGCTACAGGGACATAAACACACAAAATGCTGCTTGGAGACAAGTGTCCACGATAGTAGGATTGCCAGGTCAGTTTAGTAGTGAGCTTGTGCTAGATATGGCTAGTTAGCGTTAGCTAGCAGACCCACACAGACCTGCGCTTTCGGCGGGGCTGGTCCCGGCCCAACAGCGCGATCAAGACCACCTTCCTCAACGTTGGTCTCATTGTTGAAAGAGCCTACTCTGCCTATCTTTACTATTTATTATTGCATTTCGCTCCAAAACTGCATTTGAGGGAAATTATATTATAGGCTCTCACAATTAATTTGAGGATGTCATCGAATAAATAATATACTTGGCAAATAAATTTATAAAAAATGTAAAGAAATTATGTAATCAAACTGTTTTTATGTAATCACAAATTTTTACTGAATGTGTATGCAAAAAAAAAACGACATTCATATTTTGCTACTTTCTGTCAAGTCCACTCATACAATTTGATGCATACGTTCGATTTATCGAACGTATGCACCACACAGAACGCACTGCAACTGCCTCTGCAACGCAATGCTGCAAGGCAAATGCAGCGTTCCATTGGAAATGAATGTACTTCTGGTGTATCGAAACGAAATGACACAGTCGGTGTGTTCGAAGCGTAAATTAACCTTGCTTGTGGTGGCTGGCTCCCCTCTGATCTGGTAAACAGTTTTTTTATGTGCTTTTGGCCAATGATGGGGCTGGATCGTGCGTTACTGTTCCGGTATTTGTGTCCTTATGAATTGAGACATTTTTCTGTAGGATCTGTAGATGCTTAGCTTTATATGCTTTCAATACACTTGCCTGGAAACCCAACGGTGAATTGCATAGAATTCTGCGTCGGGTAGAAATTAACGTTTGAATCAGGAAAGTTTCCTCTCACGATCTCTAAAAGCCAGAATGTTGAATAAAATGATCGTTTTAACATACTTTACTGGTTATCCATGCAGTTGGTCCTTTTGGCAGTAGGAATGTGAGACAATATTCCCACAGGAAAGTATAAATACATCAACTTTTTAATGCCCTGGTAGTGCATTCACATTTCTATCACCGGAAGCATGTGCACAAGATACAAATACATGCACCAGACAGACACATGCATACTTGCTGAGATTGTGCACGTGTTTACATGGTTCTACACATTTAACATGTTTTGCTCTATGACATTCACAAGCCACACAAGAGTCTTTGGAAAATATTATATTCTTCATAGAAGATCATAGGAAATCCAAGGACATAGTGTCTATAATACTGTAATACATTCACAAAAAGTTGCTCACAAACTCCAAACAGTTGTCACTGACTAGTTGGATAATAATAATAATTTCCCAGAGAAAACATTTCTGTACTTACACATTCATATAAATTCATTTTTCCCCCGTATTTTGCTTTGTTGGATCTTCTTTTTTTTATTGACATTTGTCAATAAAACTCATGAATGCAACTGTTTATGTCAAATTTAGTTTTGTTCTACTTGTAGCCCTAGGTGACTTGAAAAGAAAATGGTAAAACACTTCCCTGTGAAGCTAAATCTAAGGGTTGTAGATGCAAATAAATGAACGGGTTAAGGAAGATCGTAAATAAACCAACCTCCCAGTCCCACATCAACCAAGAAAATGACCTCATGTCAGGCGTCAGACGTCCGAGCCAAAGATATCCATAATCAGGCCTTATGCACTAGCCCCTCCTCACAGGAACATACAGCCACATAGACTCACATGTCTGTACATAAAGTATGTGTATGTACAACACGCACTCTAGTCAAATCAAACTTTATTCGTCACATGCTCGAATACAACAAGTGTAGACCTTACCGTGAAATGTTAACTTACAAGCCCTTAACCAACAGTGCAGTTCAAGAAGAGTTAAGAAAATATTTACCAAATAAACTAAAGTAAAAAATAATAAAAAGTAACACAATAAAATAACAATAACGAGGTTATATACAGGGGGCACCGGTACCGAGTCAGTGTGCGGGTGTACAGGTTAGTTGAGGTAATTTGTACACGGTAGGGTTGAAGTGACTATGCATAGATAATAAACAGTGAGTAGCAGCAGTTTATCAAAACAAATGGAGGGGTGGGATCAATGTAAATAGTCCAGTGACCATTTGATTAATTGTTCAGCAGTCTTATGGCTTGGGGGTAGAAGCTGTTAAGGAGCATTTTGGTCCTAGACTTGGCACCCTGGTACCGCTTGCTGTGCGGTAGCAGAGAAAACAGTCTATGACTTGAGTGACTAGAGTCATAGACATAGATAAACACACATTCATCTTTTCTCACACTCAACATACAATACAAACCCACACACACTACCATTACCATGTCGACATGTTGTACCTCGGCTCTGCCTCTCAGAGCCTTACGTCACCCTTCTATTTCAGAGACACACCTGTCTGTCTCTTGCATATAAACACACACACTCACACCTGCTCGTGGTGGCTTAAAGCTGAGGAGGAGTCAAGGTGAGAGAAAGGGACTTTAGGATTAGATTTGTGCAACATCTACATTACAGACTCATTTAGTCTACCTCAGAGAAAAGTCATTTCTGTCACAGTGTCTGTCTCCCTACGGGTGGCTTGACTTATGAAGGCATTGGAGACGGCCCCAGAAGGTCCCAGTAGTGATAATACATCCTTGTAAGTGGAGAGTACTCTTTCAGCTGTTTGCCTACATCAGCTGGCATATGTCATCGATGTCACACAATAGGCACTGAGACGTGTCATAACTGGCTCTGGGCTGGTGAGCGATAGGGTGAAACTATCATCTTACGGGCGACATCATCTTGGAAGCGTCTTTGTCTCGCCAGACCCGTACTGACCGTCAGCTGTCATTGATGGCCTTGCGCCCTGTACCCTGAGCGATGTGTGTTTGAACTTTGACCTATATCATACTGTACAACATGTCAGGGGGGCTCTCTATCATTCTTTTGAAGCCCATGAAGGGTGATGACATCCCCTAAGGCATATAAATGGAGTACTTGCTCCACAGGGTGATGTCATCCTCAGGCGAGGTCAGCAATCAAAGTGTGAATGACAGTCAGTGCTGTTATTAGTTCCATATTTAGAGTTCCTATGAGGACTGTCTGCCATCTTGGTCTCCTAATAAGATACTATTACTCTTGGCCGATGATGACTTGTCAGGACGGTAACCGAACATATGACCTTATGATCACAGGACAATTGAGATCATAGGTCATTTAACTAATGTTAACTTTGTTTATATATGGCTAGCATAAGGATAGCATGACAACATGTCTTTGGTAGTCATGATCCATCAGAAGCAGCCACAGACAGTGGCTATCACAAGTATTCACCTTTTTATTCACATTTTATTGTGTTACAAAGAGGGAATAAAAGGAATTTAGTTGTAATTTATTTTGTCAATGATCGACACAAAATACTCTAATGAAAATGGGGAGGAAAAATCCTTACATTTCTTAAAAAGTTGTGAAAAATTATAACTTGATTAGATGTAAGTATTCACCCCCCATGAGTCAATACATGTTAGAAACACCTTTGGCAGCGATTATAGCTGTGAGGGTTCTTCGGTTAGTCTCTAAGAGCTTTGCACACCTGGCTTGTGCAATATTTGCACATTCTTTTTTATTTTTGTTCTTCTACCTCTGTCAGAGTTTTGGGGGTCATGGCTAGACAGCAATTTTCATGTCTTGCCATATATTTTCAAGCATATTTAAGTCAAAACTAACTTGGCCTCTCAAACATTCACTGTCTTCTTCGTACGCAACAAAATGTGGCCTTTTGTTACAGGTTATTGTCCTGCTGAAAGGTGAATTCCTCTCTGGTGTCTGGTGTAAAGCAGACTGAAGCAGGTTCTCCTCTAGGATTTTGCCTGTGCTTAGCTCCATTCCATTTCTTTGTATCCTGAAAAACTCCCCAGTCTTTGCCAATGTCAAGCATACCCATAACACGATGCATCCACCACCATGCTTGAAAATAAGGAGGCAGTTACTCAGTGATGTGTTGGATTTGCCTCTAACATTAGGCTTTGCATTTAGACCAAAAAGTTTAACATTACCATGCTTAAAGAGATATTCAATGTCTGATTTGTTATTGTTACTCATCTACCAATCACTGCCCTTCTTTATGAGGCTTTCAAAAAGCTCCCTGGTCTTTGTAGTTGAATCCGTGCTTGAAATTCAATACTTGACAGAGACCTTACAGATGTTGTATGTATGGGGGACAGAGGAAGGGGTAGTCATTCCAAAATCATGTCAATCCCTATTATTTCCATATAAGTCCATGTAACTTGTGATTTATTAAGCCAAAATGTACTTGCCTAAACACAGGGGGTGAATACTGCAAAACAACTATATTTTAGTTATGCATTTTTGTTTGTCAATATTTAAACATTTGTATAATTATAATTTTCACTTTGACATTATGGAGTATTTGATCAATGACAAAAAAATTCACAATTAAATACATTTTAATCCCATTTAGTAACACAACAAAATCTGTTTTGGCTAATACCGTATATTACCTTTACATACACAGCCCACAATCGGTCTGACAAAAGAATCAAGCAACAGCAGACGGGAAGGATGATGCAACATAGAGCAATCCACTCAATAAGAAGTTGTGTGACCAGCCAGGATAACAACAAGGCAACCCAACTAGACATCCAGCCCAACATACCAGTCAAATTATAACTAAGCCCCCTTAAAGTGGCGGGTACTAATTTGCCCCTCTGTGCTACTCCAACAGTTTTTAGTGACAGGCGTATTCAACGACTCATTCTGATATTTAGTCATTCTCGAACTGTTGACCCACCAAAATACCTGCAAGTTTCTTCTCTCACCTGTTATTACACAATATAGCAACAGATGAAAAAGAGTGTGAATGTATTGTTCTCAAATACATTAATTTTCCTCCATGTTTACTTTACATGATCAAAATCAACATCTCTGCACAAAAAAACTAACCAAAATGAAGAACTGTAATGATGGAGAGTTCTCGTTTCATGTCATGGCAGTTCTTCACAGAACATGATGCGTGTTTGTGAGAGACGGAACATCCTGAGACAGAAGGGATATTGTTGCATCTGTCAGTGTTTACTCAGTATATAAGCCCCACGAAACTCCTTCCCTAAAATGTACCAACTCTCCAGAGCCCCATGTGAACTTTGGGAGCCAGTCAGTCTGCTGCAAACAGTATAAAAATATCATAGACCCCTCGGAGCACTGGACTTCACGGCATCACTCTATTTTTCATCCAAACGATGAGCTCAGATGTCATCAGGTTGTCAGTTAAATCACAGAACTCATGAGATCTCAATTATGTTTAATATATTAAGGTCACATTTTAGTTTTGTAACACCAAAATAAAAACAAAGTTACAAAAGAAATTGTATTTTTTTGACTCGAGACATCTTAGTCAATGTGCCCTAAATCCTTCAGACCCAAATGCTGGTATGAGTGAGTGAATGTACAGTACGTACAGTATGAAACCTGTAGGGAACTCTGGCCTACATACATGTATACAGTATCTAACCTTAAAAGCTCCCAAATAAGCATACAGGGAAAGCTGAAGGGACAAACATAGAGAGAGAGAAGCATCTGTGTGTGCATTCCTACCCCGTTCTTCTCTCCAGTTGGGCAGATGTATTTCACATACTGACTGCTTTTCGCATCTAGAAACACTATCCTCCTGCCTGTCCAGTCAGATAAACATACCAGGGAAATCATCCTCGTTACAACTGGTCCAAACAGTTTGGGCAGGAGGCAGGATCACTTTGTAATGAACCTATAAAACAAAGTTCATAGGAGCAAACAGAATACTAGCTAGAAAGAAAAAGTTGCTAATTTGACAAGGATGCAAACATGAATATTGGTTAAAGCTTTAGGCCTTTATCCTGACTTAGGATAAAGCCCAAGCAAACCAAAAAACAGTCTCATCAATGGCAGTTAAGTCAATAGACAGTTGGTAAAATAAAAACATTTAATTTATTAATGAATAATTATTATAAATCAAGTACAGATATGAACAATATTTCTACAGCTCTAATATCTCAAGAATGATTCTCAGGCATGGGTACATTTAAAAATATAATATATTACTCTAAGCAGCATAAAACTTTAACCATAAGAATATGTACATGTTTCCTTTTCTGTCTTCAAAAAAATGTAAAAAAATACACATTTTCCTTGTCAGCACAAGGACAGGTTGGCTTCACTGCAAGGAACACACCTCAATGGTTTTCACATATAAATCACATCAACATAGATTACAGTTTAAAAGGCTAAACTTGAGATGACTAGGTAATGAAGCAGACACTGTATACTCTCTATACTGAATCACTGTGAAAGTCAGCTTCAGTACACTACACCTCAACGCTAATACAATAAGCCTTATGCCAACCAGTTCTTACAGTGCCCAATACTATTCTGTGATCAAAGATCCATATTTGGCATAATTCATATCTCGTACTACCGTGTTGTAATGTCGTGTACTTCAAAAAACACATTTATAGATCAAAGTTCTAGTAACAATATGAAATGTACACACCACTGGTTTCCCTTCAAAACATGTAAGATGGTATCTTTTTAGGCTAGAGAGATACTAAGATTAATCTGAAAAACTAAATGTAATACCTGGTCACTCTGACCGGTGCCAAAAAAGCTATTAGTGCAGGTCTGAGATTGGCAGGAGCCAGGGTAATCACACTGCAGTTTGGGTTGAGTGAGTGTGTGTATTTGTGTGTGTTTGTTAAAAAGAGGCTTAACGTTTCTCTTCCCATCACGCAGGCTCCCGAGCCTCTTCCAGAGAGTGCTTGTTGATTTCAGCAACATGTCAGACTGGTTATAATAACTGAGCATGGGACAGAATGAAGAAGAATGAGCTTCGGTTTAGACTCTGAAACCTTTTGGCAACATTAAGGTGCTCGGTCAATTGATTGATTGTGGGCAAATCTGTGGATATGTTATGTGCATTTTATAAAGAGAAGAAAATGGCTTAAATTATTTTATTTTTTTAATGTTACTTTTCTTGTTGAAACAGTCAGGCATCTGTTGGAAGGCCTTGGAGTTGCTTGATTCCTACCTATTCTTCTTTCCATTTAATTTTCTGTCCACACCAACTTGTATTCATCATGTAGATGCAGGTCAATCCTTGTCATTGGCTGGGTTACCAGGATACCCGAGTACCTGGCTAATAAATACCATTTGGATACATTCATACATCTATGTTTCAGCTAAGCTTGTCTCGCTAGTTACTTGTCTTGAAGATCACTTTGGCCAAGAGCACGGAATGTTCAACAATGAAGGACACAACAAAATTAAACAAAAGTTCAAAAATGTTGGGAAGGATGAGTCCCTGGCCTCAGTTTGATGCACATCCAGTCATTGCTTTTATTTGTCGATGAAGGCTTCTCAAGGGCTTTGTTCAGCCAAAGTCTATTCGTGGCCTGTACTCCAGGACCATGGGATATGTCTGAGGAGAGTGTAGAAAGACAGTGCTGTTTATTTTCATTTTCCTGGAAGTTTATACAAAGACAACTTGCAAAGTAAATAGCCTAGTAGATGCTGGCACGTTCTGACGAGTGTATTTAACTAATGAGCTTTGCAATTCCATCTCAAATGGCCCATATTTCACAGGAATGGATACATAGAGACAGAATTGCCTCTTTCAACTGACTTCAAGCCAAAGTTCTCATGTATGGTGTTTTAAGAAGAGAACACACTATCCTGTGAAACATCCCAGAACCCTATGGCTGACAGCTGAAAGAAGACAGGGGGCAGTATTGGACATTCAGATTAGAGCCCTGCACAGGCATGACATTTAAACCCAACGACATGCCTGCAACATTCAGGCCCAACCCTAATTTAAGGCCCGGCCCGAACCTGAAATCGGAAATAACATTCTCTGTTAGCTGCTCATCTCTGTCTGTCCCTGCTCTGCATCTGCTCCATGTGCTCTCTGCGTGTGTGAGTATCCATAGAAACGGCTACGCTTGGATGTTCAGGAGAGGAGAGAGAGCTGTTAACTAGCTACTATTGAATCATTCTAAACTCTGACAAAACTCACTGATTATTATTATTTTCTGTGAAGTAATCTCTCCTGTCGACTCGGATAATGTTCTGGTCTAATATTTGACAATGTTCTGGTCTAATATTTGACAATGTTCTGGTCTAATATTTGACAATGTTCTGGTCTAATATTTGACAATGTTCTGGTCTAATATTTGACAATGTTCTGGTCTAATATTTGACAATGTTCTGGTCTAATATTTGACAATGTTCTGGTCTAATATTTGACAATGTTCTGGTCTAATATTTGACAATGTTCTGGTCTAATATTTGACAATGTTCTGGTCTAAAATTTGACCATGTTCTGGTCTAATATTTGACAATGTTCTGGTCTAATATTTGACAATGTTCTGGTCTAATATTTAACGAGGTTGAAGCACTTCTAACACCATGTTATGACAGTAAGTTATGACTGTAGAGATACGGAGCAGCAGAGCAGTAGGGAGCAAATGGCTCCGCTTCAAAATGTTAGTGATCAATTTAATCATTCTAAAATGATACCCAAGCCTGGCTCGTACCCTAGTTATTGGAAGAAGAAAAAAAACAGGCACTACCCAGCCCTAACCTGATGTATAATGTCAGGGCCAGGTAGCAGAGCTCCAAAACATTAAGATATGCTTTTAGGATGTCTCAATTAATTATCTGCAGTCAGTCCAAACCTTACTGCTACTGATGATTCCTAGGGGTTTGCTGGATATGCATCTATAAAACACTGTCTAGATTTATTTGTAACGCTACACACATCTCTATTGTTGAATTCTACTAGGCTTAGTCTGGTGTGGCACGTGAGCACAAGGTCAGGGCCTGAGTCTGGTATAATGGGTAAAAAGCCCCCCCCCTCCCTCCTTTTGGGGGGGAGACATGTAGTTTAAGGTAATCTTTATTATTCATAGGCTGATGAGCACAATATCATTCAACTTTCGGTGCTTCTTTCCATCCACGTGGCTCTCTGTTTAACATGAGCGAGTTGTTCAGGATGTGGCAACATGACAAGGCTTAATACTCAGCCCCTTTAATAGGTCTAATGCCTGACCGTGGTACTAGTGACAGTTGGGCAAGAAGACGGAACAACTAAAGCTGAACTGCTAAAGTAAAGACAGCTGGTCGGAGGGCAGGGACAGGCAGGAAATGACATAGCGATAACACAATCCTATGTTGTAATGAGCTCTATCTATGGCAGGGGTGTCAAAAGCACTTTTCCCAAGGGCGCATTCGGTCTTCAACAAGGTCCAGGGCGCCGCACAGAAACTGTGGTATATTTCCTCACCATCAAAATTTGCCAGAAATAGTCCTATCCTTCGTTTCTGGAATTTTCTATGCTCTCTGACTGTCTAGCTTTCATTTGGGTGATTATTAGCGAGCTGGACAGACAAGAAAGTGTATGAATGTAGGTCCATTAAAAAATATATATGTGTATTGAGTTTGTTCGTTCCCCCCAAAATAAAATAAAATTTACTCAAACCACCAACGGGGCGGATTGGAACCCCTCGTGGAATGTTTGACAAGCCGTGATCTACGGTGTATTGGCTATTAGGGCGGGTATGGAAGATTTCTGGGCATGCCAGAGAGAACATGATCAATAACAGGTTATCTAAGAACCGGATGAGACAGGGGAAGTGTGGAGGAAAGGACAGAAACAGGACATGATATAAGAGACTCACGTTGTCCCCGTGCAGCCTCCAGCGGGTCATGTAGATGAACTCCAGAGTGTGGTCCTTACCCATGATCTCCCCGTTACACAGCACATCCAGCTAGCGAGAGAGGACAGACACACCCACACAGAGAGAGACACAGAGAGGCACACGTGCTCGCTCGCCCGTAAACAAACACAAAGGCACGTTTATAGACATTATTCCCTTTTCTATACCCATCAGCAGTATAATATAAAGTCAAGTTATGTACATTGTAATCTTACCTCACAAGAGCTTGACAGCTTTAACTTTAGACTGAGAAACTTCTTGATGGTTCCCACCGTGACTCGACTAGAGCAGCGAATGAACTTCTTCATTAAACACTGGGGTAAACAACAGGAGTATGTTTACTGTACATTCATATAGCACACAGAGTACACGCAAAGAATACCTGAACTGGCCCTGAGCATGTTGAAAGAAACACTCACACAGAACACTCCCATCGGAAGAGGAAAAACATTCAAACACACACACACCCCAAAAATCTGAGCGGGCACAAAATGTGAGGAGAGGTTCTAGAATTTAGCATTTTTCAAACACCCAAAACTGCTTTTTCCTGCAATCTAGAGCCATAATCATTATGCTTAATTCTGTCAAAAATGTTTATTTTTCTGCATAGCTGTCTGTATTCTCCTGACTGGTGGTTCTTTTTTTAAAGAAACTAAATATGCTTCTCTGCATCTCTGATAAAAAAAATAAAATAAAGATTGAAATTAAATGTGAGTCATATTCAGTACATTTAGCAATTGCTTGCTTTTCTAAAGTCTACCAACCTTGCCAGCAGGCATGCCAACTAAGATAGACAGACAAACTAGCTACTCTAACTTGATCGATATCCTGAAATGGCTTCTTGGTAGCTAGTTATGAGGTTGGGAGATTGGGAACCTATCTGGGCTAGCTAAAGACAACTTCATAAAATTGCTAGCTGGCTAGTACCATTACAGAGAAAACACACAAAAAAAACTAAAAAATATGTTTTTGTATTATTATTATTTTTTAAACAGGACAAATCTGAGGGGGCACGTGCTCCCTATGGGCATGAAACTGCTACACACACACACCTTCACTGTGTCATCTGCAGCATGTCCATTGTTGTGGAGACAGTCCAGGCAGATGGCTATCTGGGGGTCGCTCCTGTGATAATCCTGACCATCTTCATCACCATCCTCATCATCACTGAGCCCAAGCCTCTTAGACCCAAGGCCGTCTCCTGTGGGATAGCAGAGCACATGTGATTTTAGGAGATAATACTAGCAAGCCTAGCTGAAAGAGGTTGTCCAATATCAGTGCATTATTCATGTGTAATGACATACTTACATTTTACAGTAAAACACAGTACAATTTGTGATTGTGACTTCGTTACTGAGACTTATTCTGTACCTTGTCCATTTTCTTTGGATTTATTCTTCCTCCAGAAATCAATCTCCTGCTGTTCCTCTTCTGGTCAACACACACAGTCATAAAGAAAACAGAAGAAGTACAAGGTACTTTCATGAGTCTCATTACATCTAATGACAAGTCTCCTCTAAAGAGTGATTGAAAGTATTGACTTTGACTGAGAGATCATTTTGAAATATGTCAGTTTTTTCCTAGATGACAAGAACTCACTGTCTCGTAATCCAGGTACAAGCTTGAAAATGATTTCCTCAAGAGTATTGTCCAACCTGAGAAGAGAGAGGACCAGTGAAGATGAGGAAGTGACACGGGTAAAGAGAAAGAGGAGGCTGTGGTTTGTGCTGACAGTGCACTTGCAGTATTCAAAGCAAAGTGAAGGCCAAGTGTTTGTTGTTAGCTTCACTCGGAAAAAGAGTTTCAAAAGGGTTCTTCGGCTGTCCCCATAGGAGAACACTTTTTGGTTCCAGGTAGAACCCTTTTAGTTTCTATGTAGAAGCCTATGCGGTAAGGGTTCTACATGGGACCCAAAAAGTTCTACCTGGAAACAAAAAGGGTTCTTCAAAGGGCTTTCCTATGGGGACAGCCGAAGAACCTTCTTTTGTTCTAGATAGCAGCTTTTTTTCTAAGAGCGTTGTTGTCTGTCAGAGATGGTCAAAGCTAGTGGAGGACTATGTTTGTATGTGTCATACCTTAGCATCTCTAGAGGGTTGGTTTCATGGACTTGAATGCCACATTTGGGACAGTCATTACTGTCTTCAAAGTGCTGGATGATACAGCTCTTACAAACTGGAAAACAAGAAAAATCACACTACTATTATATTGTGTAAGATGCTTCGAGTGTGTGTGGGAGAAGATGGGAGTGAGGGGACGTATAGAGAAGAATGCGTAATATCTTCATTTAACCAGTTTTTCACAGCAGGAAAATAATCCTGTAGCAACAGGACAATTATGTGGATTATAATTAATGAACATTTTTGGCGGGGTTGAAACTTTTTTCGTAAGGGAAGTGGAAATTAAAACTTTAGAAGCCATGTTAAACCTTGAATACACTACAATGTTGCATTACCTGGAGCACAGGAATTGTGTGCGTGTGTGCGCATGTGTGTGTTACTTACATGTGTGCAGGCACTCAGTGACCGTAGTGGGTTTGATCAGGTAACCTCTGCACAGGTAGCAGGTAATGAAGTAGTTAAAGTCTTTGACCAGGGGTGTCCTCTGAGTGGCCATGGTCAGCCAATACAGAGCTGGGGAGGTCAGAGATGAGGTGGGGTCAGCAATCACAGAGGTCCCTGCAGCCCCTGAAACTGCTGCGGTGACCCCTGTATCTTCTTCGTCTTCATCATCCTCAGCCAGTACTCATCGGCTGGGAAAGCCATTCTTCTAAAGACTATCTCAGATTACTTGTCAGACAGAAGGTAAGGTAGAACAGGTAGGAAAGTAGATGAGTGTGCTACACGCAGGTGAGGTAACAGGCTCATTCAACGTCATAGGATGACATTTATTAAATCAAATGTGCAAAATCCAAAACAAAAATTACCACATTTCTGAATACACGACTTGCCTACATGCTTGTCAAAATCATACTTAAAAAATGACTCGTCACGCTGCCACTAGAGCCTGCACCTGCTTCATCTATCCCCATCATAAACCATGTATTGGCAACCAGATAGCACAGTTTAAACACGTCCTACTGACAAAACACATGTGTAAATTAACTATAAATAGTAGTCTAGGAAGACCGAGAAAGTCGGGACATGGAGGGGCACAAAGGTGTTAACGTCATACAAATGCCCTCGGTTTACTAGAACAATCCTTGACACGCAGTTAAGAAATACAAAAGGACCACACGCTTCATTGTGAAAATCCGTAAGCAACACACTAAGCTATCTCATCGTAGAGAACGTCACGGTTAGTGTCACATGTATCATAACAACATTGAAGCCCCACACATATGGCTGCTGTCTGTAGCCACTACGACATTCGCGACACACCACATACTTCAAATAAAGTTGCGACTCGCAAGGAGATTGCGGAATGAAGTAAAGTCGAGCTAAATAAACCTGTTCTATAAACGTAAAAAAAAAAAGCACTAGCATTAGCAACCTACATACAGTTATGTCACACACGACAGACGAAACATAAGCCATCATCCCACCCCCAAAGTTTGACTGTAGGCTATAACGGGGATGATAAGCCGATTCCTTTTAGGCTATTTTCTGTCTGAAATGTTTGAACAACATAGGCTACATTTTTTTCTTACCTCGTAACATCTCTACCTTTTCCATGAGGATTTATTATAGCTGGTCGAATGAGAAGAATTGGCTGTCCGTGTCATTGCGTTCTCTAGGTGATATCAACTACGTAGGCTAGTATGAAACTAGTGGCAAGAATACGGAATTGATGGTGCGTTCATGACAACTGGGACCTCGGAAAAAACGAGCTCAGAATGTGAAAAATCGTGACGTCAGTGATCTTCAGGTCGGAAAAGTCGTAACACTAGGATGCCGCGTTCAAAGCAACTGGGGACTCGGAACTGGGAAATATCCGGCTTTTAGACTTCATTGCGTTCAAGACAACTGGGAACTCGAAAACGGAGCTCCGATGGTCATCTAACTCAAGCATCTTTCTAGATTTCTGACTTTCCGACCTGAAAATCAATGACGTCAGGATTTGACCTTTTGTTCCCAGTTGTCTTGACAGCACCACGATGCCCGAGTTTCCGACTTGAAATTCCGAGTTGGATGACTGTCAAAGATTTTCCCAGTCGGCGCTCGTTTTTTCCCGAGTTCCCAGTTCTCTTGAATGCACTGAAGTCGGAGGTCGGAGATGTCCTAGTTCGGAGTTCATGCCTGATCATCTCGATAGTGTCATTACACAAAATGGTACGCAGCATCATCTGGATGTGTGCAAGAAAAGTTCAGCGTTCACCTTCTGCTACCATTTCTATCAAGCCATGTACGCATCGATAAATCCAACGTGTGCACCACACAGAACTCACTACAACTGTGTCTGCTATGCAAGCACAGCGTTCCATTGGAAATGTATGTACTTCTGGTGTACCAAAATCAAAATGCACAATTGTTGTCGGTGTGATCAAGGTTGTTGTCTTGAGCGCACCATTGTTGCGTTCATGTACTATTGGAAACTTGGAACCTCAGAGTTAAAATGAACGTAAGTTATTTGCGTACAGCTTCCTATTGGTTGATTCTGATAAACTCGGGATCCGATTCTTTCACCTAGGTTAGCAAGTCGAACATTTTAGTTTTCTAGTTCTGACTAGCATTCGAACGCGGCATTACCACAGCCACGCAGATCTGAAAAGTGGGCTGGAGATTTTCCAGCGCGTGTGATGCTGCCAATTCATACGCTGTGTGCACACAGGTTATTGCTGTATGGTACGTTTGACTTAGTCTGTATAAAAAAAACGGAATCACGCTACACATTAACAACTCATTCTGTGGTTTATGCAGCGCTCACTTCCTTTCGGGAACTAGGAAACTCAGACATTTCCTACTTGCAAACTCACATGTGTCAAACTCATTCCAAGGAGCGAGGAGTGTCTGCAGGTTTTTGCTCCACCCTGCGTGATTGACGAATTAAGATCACTAATTAATAAGGATCTACCCTCACCTGGTTGTGTAGGTCTTAATTGGAAGGAAAAAACAAAAACCTGCAGAAACGCGGCCCTCTGTTGAATTAGTTTGACACCCCTGTCAACTGGTTGAACGTGGCACGTGTATAACTACAACAAGTTAGAAAGTTTGACATTTCTGCGTTTCCTAGTTCCAACTATCAAGTGAATGCGGCCATTACTACTGGTAGCCTACCGCATTGCAAAGCAACAAATATTGAAAAAATCCAATGCTTGCAACACACGCAGTGTCACGCACCGCAACCTAGTCCGGCAGATGAGTCGCAGCGGTGTGTATTGCCAATTAAAATAATGGACTTCTGCCAGAACACATACAGTTTACACAAGGTTATAGGTCTACTACAACCCAAATAAGAAATATTTATTGGGTAAAACAGGTCATATTCATATAATATCCATACAAATGTGTTCATTGCAATTAGGATTTCAGGGTAATATTCAATACAAAAACTATGTTTTAATTGACATATTTAGTGTTGCAATGGCCAAGAAAAACAGGAAATCCAAATTAGACATACATTAAACATATACACTAAGGTTGTACAGCAAATTCAGCTTATTACACCTGCTACTGCATCACTGTAAAAACAATTGAAGTTGCATCAACTTTTTAAAAAAATATCACACAAACATTTAAGGCAACCAGTTGCAACACGATTTCTAGTTTATTCAACTTTGGCATAGGCCTATATCAGTAATGCAGCCTATGCATGCAGAGCTTTCCTGTCCCAAAGTTGAGTGAACTAGAAATCGTGTAGCTGGTTGTTTTGATTTTTATGTGTTTCTTTTTATGATATAAGGCTACCGTAGGTTGTTTACCATAGGTTGAAGGCCTACAGTAGGTCTGATAATCACGGTTTGCCACTGGTCGCCGCTATAATAAGGGACAAAAATGATGGGGTGCAATTAAACACAAATAATAGCCTTGATTTATGATTAGACATCTGTGCTCATGATAGATACAATTTTAATTTTCTTTCTTTCTTTCTTTACTTGAGGCGCTGCTCTATTAACTTGGTGATCATGTTGAGAATGTTTTTATAGGAGATCAATCAATGTTCCTATCAGTGGATTAGCATATGAGAGGGACCAATATTTCCTTGCTCCTTAGGATAAACTGCATAAAACATGATCATTCATATTCTAATGCACTGCGTTATATAAAACCTGTAGGCTACTGTATACAACTAGGTCTCAGTCTTACGTCAGAATTAGACGTTGTCATGACGTTGCCTGTTTAGGTACATAAAGCCCATTCCCCTCTCCCTGCCACTCCCTGCCTCCCCCTTTCCTCCTTCAACCCATGCTGTGGTCACAGAGAGACGTCGTAAATTCCTGAGAATCTCCTCATGGCCAAACAGTAAACTTTCAGGACAAAGGAAATTTCTTCCACCTCACAGAGCTTGAGGTACGAACAGATTTCATGTTCCGGAAAAAGTATAAAAGATCGGTGAAGATTCCAACTATTAACATGTCCGTTTGTCACCACGTGGGAAACTCATGGGAGACTGTGTGGCTACATTACCATACCGCTGTTTGTATAATAACCTCAGATATGAGGTTTACATCTGAGTGTTGTATAAAATGAATGAGTGAGTATGATACTGTTTGTATAATTGTGTAATATGATTTTGGACTGTTTAATGAAGAAAAATACAAATCCCTTTTGATTTGAACTAAATCCGAGGACCCGCCCCTGAGCCAGTTGGGTCAGACATCCTGGGACAGCCCCTCTCTGCAATCCGAATAAAAACCCAACTCTGAGAAATTATCGGTAGACCATGTTTTTTCTCCATAGGAGGAGAACGAAGGTTAAGTACCATTGCTGAATCTTTAACCATACCACGTGGTTAAACTCTTAGACGAATAAGAACAAGTCTTTGATATTGACTACTAGTCTGCAGCTAGGAATTCGGTATCATTGAACGCGAAGAAAGACAACCGCCGAAACATCCATTCTATAACGAATGTCACTATACGAACTATCCACAATAACCAAGACAGAGACAGATGAATCTCTCCAACAGAAACTAACTTTTCTCCAGCGATCAAGACGACACACTGAGCGTAAATATATATATATTGATTGCAATTGTTCCCGAATGAGTGAGCGTTCATGTGTAAAGGATTAGCATGTCAATTGTTATAATTATGAACTCGGTAGTGACTTCTTGGTCGACCCCCAATTTTCCCTTTGTCTAACAAGCCGCCATGCCGGTTCAGCCCACTAGGGCATATTTCTCCCATAATTTCATGTAACCATTTTAAGTTTGTTTGTATGTTTATGCATTTCTGTGAATTACTTAGTTAGTAATAAATAAATGGTTTAAGACAATTGATGTATGGATGACTCATAGTGAAGACTGGGTTCGTGCAGATAACCAACAATTTACGACGTTTGGAATGAGACTAACGTGAGGTAAAATAAATAAATCATTAATCAGAAGACTATTGATCAGATATGAAAATATCTGAAAGGTTATATTGGGAAATTATAACTTTGTAATCTGACTACTTTCCCTGGTGCCCCCAAAATTCATAGTTAATTAGTTACGTTATTAATCAGTTGATCGCGTAATCCCTAATTACAGGAATCTTTGATATAAACTATAAGTCTTCAATTTAATGATAGCAAAGACACGACAACGTTCATCCATGTTTCTCACACAACACATTTCAAAGTTGTTGCAAACGTCAAATTTCAAAGTGTTTAAGGTTAAGTTTAGGCATTAAGTCTGAAAGGTAAGGGTTAAGGTTTGGGAAAGGTTTAAAACAAAAATCTCAAAAACAGCATTCTATCGCTGGATTTAAACTTGTAACCTTTGGAATCAGAAGCAGGTGCTTATGCCCACCCACAACCGAAACCTACTTGAAGGTAACAGCGCTCAATGTTGCCCCTTGTGGCCGGTTTCCACATCATCTCCCGATGTCCTCAGACATGGATGGACGTTGAATACTGACTTGTATCAAGGGTGACCTAGCTGTCTGTATAACAGTAGTCATGTTAATCAGTCATCACAAATATTTGAATAGGCTGAGAGTACATCTCTGTGGATTTTCAAAGGCTCAAATACAATCTTTCTGTTCTCAGTCTATTTTTGAACTTGTATTATTCCCATTGTTTCCCTTTAAAAGCAGCCTGAGAGAAAGAAAGAGGGAAGAAGGGAGGGAAGGAGAGAGTGAGAGAAGGCTTTCTCCAGTCCTGAGATCCTGCATGTCTATTCTCCCAGTCTGCTATGGCCAAGATAAGACTGGCATCATTTGAATAATATAAAGTGGGTAGACTCAGTGTGCCAAGGGAAATGCTGTGTCAGTCATTCACTCTGACTGGTTTATTATTAAAGGAAAGTTATTCTGATACTGGACTATGGGCATGCTAATTCTACACACAGTGCTTAAGCCCACTTATGGTCAAACCCTGCAGATATTGCAGATTTAAAACAAAACCGTGTGTACACTGTGAAGGGGTTACTGTGAATTTGACGCTAGCTTACAGGCAGCTCAGTGGCAAGTATAACTCTATATTTCATGTTACAGCACACTTATTGTAATATAAACATGGTATCAAAGTGAATACTCTGTAATGACACAGTACAATACCGTAAAATGTACTGCATTATGCTGTAAAACGTAAATGCTACTGTAATCAGAATTAATGGATGAAATTAATTGAGGGGAGGGGTTTGTATTTCACAGTATTTTATTCTAATTCAAAGGGATTGGTGCAAGCAAGTTGGCTACTAAGTAAAGTGTTTACACATGAGTATATTAATTAATATTTGGTGTTGGATACAGTGTATTCGGAAAGTATTCAGACCCCTTGACTTTTTCCACATTTTGTTAAATTACAGTCTTATTCTAAAATATATTAAATAGTTTTGTTTCCCCTCATCAATCTACACACAGTGCCCCATAATGAAAAAGCAAAAACAGTTTTTTATAAATTTTTGCTAATGTATTAAAAAATAAAAAACGTAAATACCAGATTTACATAAGTATTCAGAACGTTTACTCAGTACTTTGTTGAAGCACCTTTGGCAGCGATTACAGCCTCGAGTCTTCTTGGGTATGACGCTACAAGCTTGGCACAACTGTATTTGGGGAGTTTCTCCTATTCTTTTCTGCAGATCCTCTCAAGCTCTGTCAGGTTGGATGGGGACTACTGCACAGCTATTTTCAGGTCTCCAGAGAAGTTAGATCGGGTTCAAGTCCGGGCTCTGGCTGGGCCACTCAAGGACAAGCCACTCCTACGTTGTCTTGACTGTGTGCTTAGGGTTGTTGTCCTGTTGGAAGGTAAACCGTTGCCCCAGTCTGCGGTCCTGAGCGCTCCGAAGCAGGTTTTCATTAAGGATCTCTCTGTGCTTTGCTCCGTTCATCTTTCCCTCGATCCTGACTAGTCTCCTAGTCCCTGCCGCTGAAAAACATTCCCACAGCATGATGCTGCCACTGTCATGCTTCACTGTAGGGAAGGTGCCAGGTTCCTTGTGGTAGCAGGATTACAGGATTATGTTATATTTATGCACCAAATGGTTGTTTTATTTAATAGAGTAATGTTCTTAGGACTCTCTCTCTCCTTTCTGAGTTAACTGAGAGGAGTTTTTATGGAGCTTGGGCTGGCAACTGATTAAGTGATGGCTTGGTGATAAAAACCTACAGCTGGCGTTCCATAGATCAGATGTGGTGGGTGTCACCGAGATAGAGATAGCCTGGAGGAACAGAACAAAGACCTCAGTATTGACGCTTGGTATTCAGGTCTGAGAGTCCTTTAGGTGCCATTTGGAAAACTCCAAGTGGGCTGTCATGTGCCTTTTACTAAGGAGAGGCTTCCGTCTGGCCACTCTACCATAAAGGCCTGATTGGTGAAGTGCTGCAGAGATGGTTGTCCCTCAGGAAGATTCTTCCATCTCCACAGAGGAGCTTTGGCAGAGTGACCATCGGGTTCTTGCTCACCTCCCTGACCAAGGCCCTTCTCCCCCGATTGCTCAGTTTGGCCAGATCTAGGAAGAGTCTTGGTGGTTCCCAACTTCTTCCATTTAAGAATGATGGAGGCTACTGTGTTTTCTTGGACTTCAATGCTGCAGAAATGTTTTGGTACCCTTTACCAGATCTGTGCCTCGACACAATCCTGTCTCGGAGCTCTACAGACAATTCCTTCAAGGTCCTTATATGGACAGGTGTGTGCCTTTCCAAATCATGTCCAATCAATTGAATTTACCACAGGTGGACTCCAATCAAGTTGTAGAAACATCACAAAGATGATCAATGGAACCAGGAACAAACTGAGCTCAATATCGAGTCTCATATCAAAGGGTCTGAATTCTTATATAAATAAGGTATTTCTGTTTTGTATTTTTATACATTTCCTAAATGTTCTAAAAACCTGTTTTTGCTTTGTCATTACGGGGTATTATAGTGGGGCAAAAAAGTATTTAGTCACCAATTGTGCAAGTTCTCCCACTTAAAAAGATGAGAGAGGCCTGTAATTTTCATCATAGGTACACTTCAACTATGACAGACAAAATGAGGAAAAAAAATCCAGAAAATCACATTGTAGGATTTTTAATGAATTTATTTGAAAATTATGGTGGATAATAAGTATTTGGTCACCTACAAACAAGCAAGATTTCTGGCTCTCACAGACCTGTAACTTCTTCGTTAAGAGGCTCCTCTGTCCTCCACTCGTTACCTGTATTAATGGCACCTGCTTGAACTTGTTATCAGTATAAAAGACACCTGTCCACAACCTCAAACAGTCACCCTCCAAACTCCACTATGGCCAAGACCAAAGAGCTGTCAAAGGACACCAGAAACAAAATTGTAGACCTGCACCAGGCTGGGAAGACTGAATCTGCAATAGGTAAGCAGCTTGGTTTGAAGAAATCAACTGTGGGAGCAATTATTAGGAAATGGAAGACATACAAGACCACTGATAATCTCCCTCGATCTGGGGCTCCACGCAAGATCTCACCCCGTGGGGTCAAAATGATCACAAGAACGGTGAGCAAAAATCCCAGGACCACACGGGGGGACCAAGTGAATGACCTGCAGAGAGCTGGGACCAAAGTAACAAAGCCTACCATCAGTAACACACTACGCCGCCAGGGACTCAAATCCTGCAGTGGCAGACGTGTCCCCCTGCTGAAGCCAGTACATGTCCAGGCCCGTCTGAAGTTTGCTAGAGAGAATTTGGATGATCCAGAAGAAGATTGGGAGAATGTCATATGGTCAGATGAAACCAAAATATAACTTTTTGGTAAAAACTCAACTCGTCATGTTTGGAGGACAAAGAATGCTGAGTTGCATCCAAAATACACCATACCTACTGTGAAGCATGGGGGTGGAAACATCATGCTTTGGGGCTGTTTTTCTGCAAAGGGACCAGGGGACGACTGATCCGTGTAAAGGACAGAATGAGTCAGGCCATGTATCGTGAGATTTTGAGTGAAAACCTCAGCAAGGGCATTGAAGATGAAACGTGGCTGGGTCTTTCAGCATGACAATGATCCCAAACACACCGCCCGGGCAACGAAGGAGTGGCTTCGTAAGAAGCATTTCAAGGTCCTGGAGTGGCCTAGCCAGTCTCCAGATCTCAACCCCATAGAAAATCTTTGGAGGGAGTTGAAAGTCCGTGTTGCCCAGCAACAGCCCCAAAACATCACTGCTCTAGAGGAGATCTGCATGGAGGAATGGGCCAAAATACCAGCAACAGTGTGTGAAAACCTTGTGAAGACTTACAGAAAACGTTTGACCTCTGTCATTGCCAACAAAGGGTATATAACAAAGTATTGAGATAAACTTTTGTTATTGACCAAATACTTATTTTCCACCATAATTTGCAAATAAATTCATAAAAAATCCTACAATGTGATTTTCTGGATTTTCTTTTCTCATTTTGTCTGTCATAGTTGAAGTGTACCTATGATGAAAATTACAGGCCTCTCTCATCTTTTTAAGTGGGAGAACTTGCACAATTGGTGGCTGACTAAATACTTTTTTGCCCCACTGTATGTGTTGATTGATGAGGGAAAAATGATTTTATCAATTTTTGAATAAGGCTGTAACATAGCAAAATGTGGAAAAAGTCAAGCGGTCTGAATGCTTTCTGAATGCACTGTATCACTTGTACTTCTAGAGACCTTAACAAAGGCTTCCAAACTGACTGAGACTACAGGGCAAACGGGACCAAAAGGAGGTGGCAAAATGCTTAACAATTTAAGGTTTAAGATTTGCTGCCACTCCAATATATCCCCTATACATGTTGATGGGGCACTATAACCACATAAGAGTTCAATTGATACAGCATTCTCACTCGTGTGCAACAAATATAGTGTCTTACAAGGTATGCCTCAAAATATGTCAATGAGCCAGAAATAACAATACCACGCATCAACAGGTTTTTGGCACTCCAAAGATACAGTACAGTACTGTATTCTGTGGGATGGAATTACAATATCATTCAAAATACAGCAATTATTTCCCTGCCCACAACATTTTCACACAACGCACCATAATTTACAGTATGCTGAAGTAAGATGTTTCAGAGTATTTTTACTGTTGATAATATCCCAAATTACTGTATTATTTAAAATGTTCTATTACAGTGGGCTATTTTACTTATTAGACCACATGCGCATGTTTTACAAAGGATAGCATTGAAGTAATATGTTTTTGATGCTCCACTCTGCCTGAAACATATATGAAAGTTGGGTGATGATCAAAGCTGAAGAGAAGAAACTGCTGTGTTCATTTGTATTCCCTTCATCCAGAGACATCACAGATCCATTCCTGAAATAGGCTAGGTGAGATCACAGCAGAAATGCTTTTATCAACAGCTGAGCGGTAGATAGGCCTATATTTACACCACCATGACTGTTAGAGCAGGCTCAGTATAAATAGCAACACTGCTGGTTCTATGGGCTGCATCTATTCAGTAGCATCTGAGAACATACAGTACAGTATGTTTATGAAAGCACATGTTCACGCCTGTCACACAGTAAAATCATCAGTGTCCATATCCTGGTGTAAGCAGTTTTTGGTTTTGATGTGGTGTTACTTTGTGTTACTATGAATGGACTGAATGCCAGCTGGTGTTGGTTTTTAAGTTGTTGTAAAAAATAAATGTTCTTCAATCACGGTGTCAAATTGTCCAGTGTTACTTAGTGTTGATTTTTCAGTAAAGTTAGATTTTAGAATTGTTTGTTTCAATATCTATATTTTTGCATGTACATTGCTTGATTAATTAATGTTACGCTACTCAAATATAAAAAAACATATAATATTCTAAACTAATCCAATCTGTTATATGTATTTATTGCGTCTGTTACTGAAATGGTTGCTCCAGTTTAGATGCTTAAGGTAGTCTCATATCTTAATCTTCCCAACCATGCAGTCATTCTGAATGCAGGTTGTGGGTGAATAAAAATTCTAAATGTTGGATATCTTCACTTTGGCTGGATTCCAATAGCAATTACACATCACTTTGCAAGCCAGCATAATGTGACTTGCAGGCCCGATTTTGCCTGTAAACCATGAGTTCCAGTCCTCTGTATTAGGGTTAAACTAGGCCCTGAAAATAAGGCCTTATGAATAATGTGTTGTATTTGGTTAATGAATAAAATGTTTATGATAACTTATTTGCTTAAGATCCCACTTAAATAAGGCCACGATACTGAAAATTGATGAATGCAACAACCATGCCTCTGTCACTAACAAATACAGTCATGGGTGGTAACTCTACAATTCACTCGAAAAGCAAGGCAATCTGGAAAATATGCAAATTAGGCTTTACACTAAGCAGTGTGTTAATTTAACACTGAAAAGTTTGGACCCATATAGACACTGGATCAGTGTTGATTTAACACTGGATAATTTGCTGTGAAAGTATCAGTGATCAGCGTAACAGTATACATTTAACACTGAGTGTAACATTTTAATGCTGCTGGTGTTGGAAAGTATCTTTATTAAAAGGGCAACACTTTGAAAAGTGTAAATCCAACACTTTCTGGTGGTTCTCATATAAACACTTAAAAAGTGTGAAATTAAATACTCACAGTGTTCAATTTACCGATTGAATTTAGCTATGCATGCTCTGTTTATTTCGTAACACAGAGAGCGAGGCATGTACTGGGTCGTTCCATAATTTTGGTGCATTTTGAGAAGTGTTATATTTTGAGAGGGATTTCACCTAATTTCTGTCATAAAGAGCACATGTTCAACTTCATAAAATATACATTTTTCTATCTCAAGAATTCAAAAATTCTATGGTATGCGCCTATTAAGTGCCAAATTAAAGGGTTGACAATGACAGGGGTTGACAATTTGATCTTAAATCAGCCCTAAATCCCCTTGCGACAGGGGTAATGGAAGCTTGTCGTGTGCAACATGGAATGGCAATTGAATGCAAGCTTCACAAAAAAAATGAAATTGTGAAAAAAATTCTTGCCTGTCTATCAATGGGTTGAACAGGGTTGACGTGTTATGCTCGACCCATTCAGTTCTCCACCACAAAACACCAGAAAATGTCCAAAAACAGTAGAACCAGCTAACCTGCTTTTACAATATGATTAGACTATTAGATGTTAATGTATCATTTGGAAAATTATATTTTAAAAGGAATAGTTTCACCATATTAAAACAGGAGTTCAGTTCACGTAACAGGGTTGACCTTATGAGAGACATTAATCACTAATCATTAAATAAATAATGATGTTCTGAAATGACTTCGTCAAAGCAGCAAAATATTATACAATATTACAATGATGGTGAAACTTAGAGAAATGTGGGTGTTAAGTGGGTAAAAATATTCATAGAAGTGACATAGGGTTGACAGAGGGACATGTCAAAATGCTGAATATTGAATTCTCCATGTGGTCTACATCATTTAATATAACAGGCTTTGAAATTAAATATTGGTGCACAATTTCTACTTTAAATATCAAAGGTATGCAAATGGCCCTCTTTTCATGGACAGACCCTAGTGTATATTAACTGTCACTAATACTTGGACCGTTCTGTTCAACAAAAAAACAAAAAACATCTGTTGAGTCTTTGAAAATATTTGAATTCATATTTTGAAGCAGTTGTAGAAAACATTGTCCCAATGATCTCTTTGCTCCACAAATAGAAGAAAACAACAGAAGTTATGGCTTCTATTTCAAGACCTAGTGACATACTATAGGTTTGTGTCATTGTAGACAGTCCAAAGATCACATAGTTGTCACATATGTGCTACTCCCTGCTGCTCTTTAGACTGAGTGGTATGTTTTACAACACATCAATGTCCTGTCTGACAACCGGACATGTGAACTCCTTGGGGGGAAACAACCTTGTCTCTAATCCTTCACACCCATCCTGCACGAGATCTGGGTTTGGGGAGTCTATTTCTGTGCCCCACATATCACAATGACACCCACTACTCTACTCCCCCTATTATGATTTACCCCCTAACTACTACACTTCCTCGAGTCCCCTCTCTAGCCTTGGGTCTGGGGATCAGGTTTTATCCCGTGCCTGGTGTTAGGTCGGTCTTCCACACCACAGGGTCTCTCTGTCTCTATTGTCCAGCCCCACCCATTACACCTGTCCTTGGGCTGGATTGTTTATCCAACATTCTGACCATGCCATTGGGTTAACCCGTCTCTATTCGCTGTGTGTGGCATGAAGTGTGCAATATCTTTAAGATGTTAAGATGAGGTTAAGATGAGAGTATAAAAAAGAGAGCATCCACCTGCTCCTCCGAATCAATTACCGTCCTGTCCGTCGTGGCCCAGAGGAGATCCCTCCCCTAGGCGCATCGCCCTAGGCGCCACAGCGCTGTCAGGCCGTGGCCGCCGGGACCTTGGGTGTTGTGGGGGATCCTTCGCCTGGGGTCGAGGCCCCCTTTCTTCTGTACCACCCCAGGGCTTCCGTGACTACCATGGCCACTGCCTGGGGGGTGGTCTCTACTCGTTTCGCTACCAGCAGGTTGCGGGAGGACCACAGTGCATCCTTCAGACACGTGAGGGTGGGCCAGAGCTTGGTGAAGGCCTTCGGTGGAATAGGCCTTCGGCCCACCCCATACAGCACGAGCTGGGGCGTTAGGTCCTCCCCTGCTGGCAGACACGGGGAGATCAGGGGGCCTGCTTCCTTCTACAGGTCCCTGGCGGCTCTGCACTCCCAGAGCAAGTACCTCACCGACTCCTCTTGGCCGTAGCCTGGTAGGGGCACGTGGATATCCTCGCCATGCCCTGGGAGGGAATAACGGCCCTGACCGGGAGGATCTCGTGGGCGCCCATCCAGGACAGGTCCCGATTCAGAAGAGCAGGATGGGTCACGTTACGCCAAACCGTTATGGGCTCGCCTATAGCAAGCCCGCACACTGGACACACTGGTTGCCGCTCCTGCACAAGAGAGAGAAGAGAGCGGGGTTTAGTTTAAACCGTGACTGCTTCTTTCTCCAGTTTAAAATGTCTTAACTTCTGGAGCTGGGCGTAGTGTGTGGGGAGCAGGAAAGAGACTGGGGCTCGCAGGTAGACAGGGATCAGCCTCAGGGTTCTGAGGTAAGATCCCAGCCAGAACTGTGCGAGGGCCTGGGTCTTGTTGTTGACCGGGGAGGTGGCAAGAGTGAGATGTAACGCTGTGTAGCAGCTGCCCAGGAACAAGTAGAGGTCAGGCAAGCCTTTCCCCCCTTGGACCTGGGCCTCTTGACCACCTCCATCCTCAGCCTCTCCCACTTGCTTCCCCACAGGAAGTAAAACAGCATCAACAGTGAGTTTATGGGGGAGGAGTGTGTAACTGTGAGGGTGGGGTGGGTTTATGGGGGAGGAGTGTGTAACTGTGAGGGTGGGGTGGGTTTAAGGGGGAGGAGTGTATAACTGAGGGTGGGGATGGGTTTATGTGGGAGGAGTGTGTAACCATGATGGTGGGGATGGGTTTATGGGGGTGGGTTTAAGGGGGAGGAGTGTGTAACTGTGAGGGTGGGATGGGTTTAAGGGGGAGGAGTGTATAACTGAGGGTGGGTTGGGTTTAAGGGGGAGGAGTGTGTAACCGTGATGGTGGGGGTAGTTTTATGGAGGAAGAGTGTGTACACACACACACACTTAGGTTGGAGTCATTAAAACTCGTTTTTCAACCACTCCACAAATTTCTTGTTAATACATGTCGTGATGGAAGGCGGGGTAAGTTGAACTTCAATGGTTCCCTTGACCCGGCCTGTACTCCTTGGAGCTAACCGCGTCTGAGGCGGTGCTACGGCGGCCAGGAGCAAAAACTCCCTATTAGTCGGGCCCAATGGAGAAAACCTGGGAGGACCAGTCTCCTTGGAGTTGCCATTCCTCTGAGGCTGTACCGGGTCAAGATGAGAAGATTTCACCAGCGGTACCCAACCCGCTGGCGGCACCTTTTTTCGGCTGTCAGGAAGTGCATCCTGTGTCACTTAGCCCACGTTTCGACCTGTTTCTCTCTCGCTTCCGCTCGAGGTCGCCCATCGCCCTCCCTGACGCACTAAGCAGAGAACAGCCAGGGACCATCAACTCCCGTCAGGGAGGAGGAACCTGGTGCAATCCACCAGGGGGCCCTGACCTGCCCCTGGCTGGAGCCAGGTTATACTGTTCCCTTGCTAGTATAGCCCCACTGCTTGGGCCTTAAACTCATATGTATTCGCCACCATTGCTAGGTGTTGGGGTCCTGTCTTCCAGCCTCTTTATTTATAGGTTTCTTGCCCGCTATAATCATTTTTCAATTGCTGGCACGGTCCCATAGGTTGGACCTTAAAATATTTGTTTATACTCCACCTTTATTAGGTGTTGGGGTCCTGTCTTCCAGCCCCTTTGTTTATTGATTTCTTGCCCGCTATAATCACCATTCTACTGATGGCACGGAGCCCTTGCTTGGGCCTTATGTTTATCATTTGTAATCACCACCTTTAGTAGGTGTCGGGGTCCTGTCCACAAGCCCCTTTGTTTATTGATTTCTTGCCCGCTATAGTCACCATTCTATTGCTGGCACGGCCCCATGGCTTGGACCTTAAAATATTTTTGTTTGTACTCCACCATTGGTAGGTGTTGGGGTCCTGTCCACAAGCCCCTTTGTTTATTGATTTCTTGCCCGCTATAGTCACCATTCTATTGCTGGCACGGCCCCATGGCTTGGACCTTAAAATATTTTTGTTTGTACTCCACCATTGGTAGGTGTTAGGGTCCTGTCTACAAGCCTCTTTGTTTATTGATTTCTTGCCCGCTATATTTATCTTTTCGTTGCTGGCACGGCCCCATTGCTTGGGCCTTATATTTATCTTTTATACTCATCACCATTAGTAGGTGTCGGGGTCCTGTCTACAAGCCCCTTTGTTTATAGGTTTCTTGCCCGCTATATTTATTTTTTCTGACACCTCCTGCTTAAAACCCAAAAAGTCAGAAGGATCGTGAGGCCCCGCTTTCACAGTCTGTATTCATACTGAAAATCAAGATCAAGCGAGCTTTTGCCCTTCTGCTCCACGGGAGGTTTCTGTCCTCCCTGAGCTCGCCTTAGGACACCTGCGTTACCGTTTGACAGGTGTACCGCCCCAGTCAAACTCCCCACCTGCCACTGTCCCCGGAGCGGGTCGCACCCGACACGAGCCGGGTGCTTGAAGCCAGAAGCGAGAGCCCGCTCGGGGCTCGCCTCCCCGCCTCACCGGGTAAGTGAAAAAACGATAAGATCATCCATTTTGTGGATATATGGATATACTTTTGTACCTGTTTCCTCCAGCATCTTCACAAGGTCCTATGCTGTTGTTCTGAGATTGATTTGCACTTTTCGCACCAAGTACGTTCATCTCTAGGAGACAGAACGCGTCTCCTTCCTGAGCGGTATGACGGCTGCGTGGTCCCATGGTGTTTATACTTGCGTACTATTGTTTGTACAGTTGAACGGGGTACCTTCATGCATGTGGAAATTGCTCCCAAGGATGAACCAGACTTGTGGAGGTCTACAATTTTTTTCTGAAGTCTTGGCAGATTTCTTTAGATTTTCCCATGATGTCAAGCAAAGAGACACTGAGTTTGAAGGTAAGCCTTGAAATACATCCACAAGTACACCTCCAATTGACTAAAATTATATCAATTAGCCTATCAGAAGCTTCTAAAGCAATGACATCATTTTCTGGAATTTTCCAAGCTGTTATAAGGCACAGTCAACTTAGTGTATGTAAACTTCTGACCGACTGGAATTGTGATACAGTGAATTATAAGTGAAATAATCTGTCTGTAAACAATTGTTGGAAAAATTACTTGTGGCATGCACAAAGCAAAGTAGATGTCCTAACCGACTTGCCAAAACTATAGTTTGTTAACAAGAAATGTGTGGAGTCGTTGAAAAACGAGGTTTAATGACTCCAACCTAAGTGCATGTAAACTTCCGACTTCAACTGTACATGATGGTGTTCTCTTCAGCTGAGGGCTGGTGTCAACTTATTTAGGTTCCAACACAACAAATGCAGAGCTAAATACAGTGTATCATCAGTCAACCCTCCAGCATGTTAGAGAAACAGAGGGGATGCTGCTTCTCTTTACCATGCCCTGATGATAAAGCACTCAATCAGTAAACCGGGAACAGTCCACTCTAAATATGGACTGTTATGTGTGATGTATGTGAGGCTGTACAGGTGTGTGTTTATGACTGAAATCAGATTCATGAGTGAGACGTATTTTGGCACGAGACCCCAAAACCCTTCTGTGGGCTGAAGAGTAGACTGAGCGGGAGGGCCATGATTATTAATAGCCCCTGGAGCCAGAGGTGTTACTAATGAGGGGGGTTTTAGGGGGTGCATATGTGTTGATGCCCCACTAGAGATTAGGGGTGTCAGAATTACCCTCCTTGCCCGGTAACCCACTGACCTTGGGCAAGGATTCACTCAGCATGACTGAGAGTTTATGATGAGTATACAAGTGGTCATGACTCTGTGTGTGTGTGTGTGTGTGTAATTATTTTTTGCACTCTCGAGACCAACTTTTTTTAAATATATTTTTTAATTTCACCTTTATTTAACCAGGTAGGCTAGTTGAGAACAAGTTCTCATTTGCAACTGCAACCTGGCCAAGATAAAGCATAGCAGCTCGACACATACAACAACACAGAGTTACACATGGAATAAACAAAACATACAGTCAATAATACAGTAGAAAAAAAAGAAAACAGTGAGTGCAAATGAGGTAAGATAAGAGAGTTAAGGCAATAAATAGGCCATGGTGGCGAAGTAATTACAATATAGTAATTAAACACTGGAATGGTAGATGTGCAGAAGATGAATGTGCAAGTAGAGATACTGGGGTGCAAAGGAGCAAGATAAATAAATAAATAACAGTATGGGGATGAGGTAGTTGGATGAACTGTTTACAGATGTGGTATGTACAGGTGCAGTGATCTGTGAGCTGCTCAGACAGCTGGTGCTTAAAACTTCTTATGGCTGCAATCCCGCTAACGGGATCGATATGACAACAGCCAGTGAAAGTGCAGGGCGCCAAATTCAAACAACAGAAATCTCATAATCAAAATTCCTCAAACATACATGTGTCTTATATCATTTTAAAGGTAATCTTGTTGTTAATCCCACCAAAGTGTCTGATTTCAAATATGCTTTTCAGCGAAAGCACTACAAACGATTATGTTAGGTCACCACCAAACCACAATAAGCACAGCCATTTTTCCAGCGGAATATAGCAGTCACAAAAAGCAGAAATAGAGATCAAATGAATCACTAACCTTTGATGATCTTCATCAGATGACACTCATAGGACTTCATGTTACACAATACATGCATGTTCTGTTTGATAAAGTTCATATTTATATAAAAAAATCTGAGTTTACATTGGCGCGTTACATTCACTAGTTCCAAAAACATCAAGTGATTTTGCATAGCCACATCGTTTCAACAGATATACTCATCATAAATGTAGATGATAATACAAGTTATACACATGGAATTATAGATATACCTCTCCTTAATGCAACCGCTGTGTCAGATTTCAAAAAAACTTTACGGAAAAAGCAGACCATGCAATAATCTGAGACGGCGCTCAGAACAATAGCCAAATTAGCCGCCATGTTGGAGTGAACAGAAACCAGAAAATACATGATAAATGTTTCCTTACCTTTGATGAACTTCATCAGAATGCAGTCCTAGGAATCCCAGGTCCACAATAAATGCTTGATTTGTTCGATAATGTCCGTTATTTATGTCCAATTAGCTACTTTGGTTAGCGCGTTTGGTAAACAATTCCAAAGTCACAAAGCTATAACGTGACGAAATGTCCAAAGGTTCCATAACAGTCAGTAGAAACATGTCAAACGATGTACTGAATCAATCTTTAGAATGTTGTTAACATACATCTTGAATAACGTTCCAACCGGAGAATTAGATTGACTTCAGTTGAGCGATGGAACGGAGCTGCCTATCACGTGAACGCACATGGTCAAAGCATGGTCAGCTCGTGGCAGTGGTGACTAATTCCTGTCTCCTTCGGCCCCCCTTCACATTAGAGTCATCAGACAAAGTTCTCTTGACTGTTGACATCTAGTGGAAGCCGTAGGAAGTGAAAACTCATCAATATCTCGCTGTAATTTCAATGAGAGCTTGGTTGAAAATCTGCCACTCTCAGAAAAAATCTAAACAGCAAGTGGAACTTCTCAGGTTTTTGCCTGCCATATGAGTTCTGTTATACTCACAGACATAATTCAAACAGTTTTAGAAACTTCAGAGTGTTTTCTATCCAATACTAATAATAATATGCAAATATTAGCAACTATGACTGAGGAGCAGGCCGTTTACTCTGGGCACCTCTGTGCACCTTTCATCCAAGCTACTCAATACTGCCCCTGCAGCCATAAGAAGTTAAAGCTAGTGAGGGAGATATGAGTCTCCAGCTTCAGTGATTTTTGCAGTTCGTTCCAGTCATTGGCAGCAGAAGACTGGAAGGAAAGGTGGCCAAAGGAGGTGTTGGCTTTGGGGGTGACCATTGAGATATACCTGCTGGAGCGCGTGCTACGAGTGAGTGCTGCTATGGTGACCAGTGAGCTGAGATAAGGCGGGGCTTTACCTAGCAGAGACTTGTAGATGATCTGGAGCCAGTGGGTTTGGCGACGAGTATGAAGCGAGGGCCAGCCAACGAGAGCGTATAGGTCGCAGTGGTGGGCAGTATATGGGGATTTGGTGACAAAACGGATGGCACTGTGATAGACTGCATCCAATTTGTTGAGTAGAGTGTTGGAGGCTATTTTATAAAGGACATCGCCAAAGTTGAGGATCGGTAGGATGGTCAGTTTTACGAGGGTATGTTTGGCAGCATGAGTGAAGGATGCTTTGTTGCGAAATAGGAAGCCGATTCTAGATTTAATTTTGGACTGGAGATGCTTAATGTGAGTCTGGAAGGAGAGTTTACAGTCTAACCAGACACCTAGGTATTTGTAGTTATCCACATATTCTAAGTCGGAGCCGTCCAGAGTAGTGATGCTGGACGGGCGGGCAGGTGCGGGTAGTGATCAGTTGAAGAGCATGCATTTAGTTTTACTTGCATTTATGAGCAGTTGGAGTCCACGGAAGGAGAGTTGTATGGCATTGAAGCTCGTTTGGAGGTTAGTTAACACAGTGTCCAAAGAAGGGCCAGATGTATACAGAATGGTGTCGTCTGCGTAGAGGTGAATCAGAGAATCACCAGCAGCGAGAGCGACATCCTTGATGTATACAGAGAAGAGAGTTGGCCCGAGAATTGAACCCTGTGGCACCCCTATAGAGACTGCCAGAGGTCCGGACAACAGGCCCTCCGATTTGACACTGAACTCTATCAGAGAAGTAGTTGGTGAACCAGGCGAGGCAATCATTTGAGAAACCAAGGCCGTTGAGTCTGCCAATAAGAATGTGGTGATTGACAGAGTCGAATGCCTTGGCCAGGTCGATGAATACGGCTGCACAGTAATGGCTCTTATCAATGGCGGTTATCATATCATTTAGGACCTTGAGCGTGGCTGAGGTGCACCCATGATCAGCTCTGAAACCACATTGAATAGCGGAGAAGGTACGGTGGGATTCGAAATGGTCGGTAATCTGTTTGTTAACTTGGCTTTCGAAGACCTTAGAAAGGCGGGGTAGGATAGATATAGGTCTGTAGCAGTTTGGGTCTAGAGTGTCTCCCCCTTTGAAGAGGGGGATGACCGCGGCAGCTTTCCAATCTTTGGGAATCTCAGACGATACGAAAGAGAGGTTGAACAGTCTAGTGATAGGGGTTGCAACAATTTCGGCAGGTAATTTTAGGAAGAGAGGGTCCAGATTATCTAGCCCGGCTGATTTGTAGGGGTCCAGATTTTGCAGCTCTTTCAGAACATCAGCTATCTGGATTTGGGTGAAGGAGAAGCAGGGGAGGCTTGGGTGAGTTGCTGTGGGGAGTGCAGGGCTGTTGACCGGGGTAGGGGTAGCCAGGTGGAAAGCATGGCCAGCCGTAGAAAAATGCTTCTTGAAATTCTCAATTATAGTGGATTTATCGGTGATGACAGTGTTTGCTAGCCTTAGTGCAGTGGGCAGCTGTGAGGAGGTGCTCTTATTCTCCATGGATGTTACAGTGTCCCAGAACTTTTTTGAGTTTGTGCTACAGGATGCACATTTCTGCTTGAAATAGCTAGCCTTAGCTTTCCTAACTGCCTGTGTATATTGGTTCCTAACTTCCCTGAAAAGTTGCATATTGCGGGGGCTATTCGATGCTAATGCAGAACGCCACAGGATGTTTTTGTGCTGGTCAAGGGCAGTCAGGTCTGGAGAGAACCAAGGGCTATATCTGTTCCTGGTTAAAAAAAAATTTAAAGGGGCGTGCTTATTTAAGATGGTGAAAAGAGAATGACCAGGCATCCTCTACTGACGGGATGAGGTCAATATCCTTTGAGGATACCCGGGCCAGGTCGATTAGAAAGGCCTGCTCGCTGAAATCTCTGCAGTAGATTGCAACACCGCCCCCTTTGGCAGTTCTATCTTGTCGGAAAATGTTATAGTTAGGGATTAACATTTCAGTGCTTTTGGTAGTATTCCTGAGCCAGGATTCAGACACGGCTAGGACATCCGGGTTGGCAGAGTGTGCTAGGGCAGTGAATAAAACAAACTTAGGGAGGAGGCTTCTAATGTTAACATGCATGAAACTAAAGGTTTTACGGTTACAGAAGTCAACAAATGATAGCGCCTGGGGAATGGGAGTGGAGCTAGGCACTGCTGGGCCTGGATTAACCTCCACATCACCAGAGGAACAGAGGAGGAGTAGGATAAGGGTACAGCTAAAGGCTAAAAGAACTGGTCGCCTAGTACGTTCGGAACAGAGTAAAAGGAGCAGATTTCTGGGTACGGTAGAGTAGATTCAAGGCTTAATGTACAGACAAAGGTATGGTAGGATGTGAATATAGTGGGGGTAAACCTGTGCATAGAGTGACGATGAAAGAGATATTGTTTCTAGAAATATCATTTAAAACAGGTGATGTCATCGCATGTGTGGTAGGTGGAACTAAAGTGTTAAATAAGGCGTATTGAGCAGGGCTAGAGGCTCTACAGTGAAATAAGGCAATAAATACTAACCAAAACAGCAATGGACAAGGCATATTGACGTTAGCGAGAGGCATGCGTAGCCGAGTGAATCAAAGGAGTCCAATGAGTGGCTTCGAGCAGCTAGCAATTTAGTAGAAAGTCCTTGGAGGGACGTCGCAACGAAAGGCCTTGGAGGGACGAAAGTCTGTTGTGGCCCCCTCGTGCTATTACGTCGGCAGACGGATCAGCAGGGCTCCGTGTGGTAAACCAGGCCAATTGGCAAAATAGGTATGGTGGCCAAAGAATTTGTCCGATGGGCACCTTAAGCTAACAGTCCCATGTGCTCTGGACAGCTTGCAGGCCGCGGCTAGCAGGCTAATGGATGGGCATTCAGAGGATGACGGGACGGTGGAGCCAGTTGAGAAAACCCCCTCGGGCAAATCACGTTGGTTGTCCAGTCATGATGGGTCAGCGGGGGTCCGGGCCAGTTGGCAAAATAGGTATTGTAGCCCAGGGAGTGGCTGATGGGCCTCTTTGGCTAGCCGGGAGATGGGCCTGGCAGGGCTAGCTCCAGGCTAATTGGTTCTTGCTTCGGGACAGGGACATTAGCCAGGAGTGGCCACTTGGAGAGCAGCTCCGATGTGTGAGCTGCGATGTGTGAGCCACACATGGCACAAATAGAGCACTTGGATTCATTTCCAGCTTGGACACCTTTTGTTTTTGCCTTTCATGTTGGCCCCAGCAGTCCTCGAAATGAATTGTTAGCTCCTCTAATCTTTTGAGAATCAGGGATGCCAAATGTTGGCCCGTGGACTCCTCTGCCTCCAAAAAACCCATAAAATGTTATTTTATGTGGGGCTCCTCCTTCAGTGATACAATTCTAATCACAACTGACAACTGTTCAGTGTGGCTGACATCTGAGGTGCAATCTAGAATGATAGAGAAGAATTTTGCCAGCTTGATGTCACTCACCATTATTGAAATGACCTTGCTGCTCAACAAATAAATGAGTTCATTCTGTATTTGGTGGCCAAGGTAGCTGGTGGTGTGACTCGAGGACCCTTTTTGGACATGGTTAAGGTGCTCTTTCATGACTGGATCAAATTGTGGCATCAGTTCAACATCTTCAAGGAAATTTCCATTTGATGGAGTAGTGTTTCTGTGTGTTCCCTCAGTGCCAGATTTCTAATTGCCATAGACTGCACAATAGCAGTCAGACGTGTCAACACCTCTCTCCATCTTATCCTCTCAGCCTCCATAAGTGCCATCTCATGCTTATCAATTGTTTCCCCTTTTTTGTCCTCATTGACAGTTCTTTCCATGTTTTCATGCAGTTTTAGTGTTCTGGACTGCTTTCGTGTGTAGTCAGCAAAGAACTTGCATGTTTCCAGTCTGTCAGTCCTGAGTTTGCTAAATTAATTTTCTTCTTAGAAAAGAGTTTGCAACAGAAGCAGAAGAGGCTGTTGTTTCTTTCAGAATACACCAACCAACTTCTAGGGATTTTTTCACCACTCACCAAGGTCTTCCTGAAATACTGGTGGTGGCAACTTCTTCCATCAATCTCATTCCTTGGGAAAACAAAGTTAGGTGGTACCTCACTTGGTCCTCTGCAAACTAATTGTGTCCGAATCCTGTCAGTCAGAACTGAAGGCCAGTCAGCAGGGTCTGTAGACAGTGGTTCATCCTCAGCAGCAGGATTTGGTGGGGATGCTGCTACAGGCATTTCCAATGGAGAGCACATGGGCATTAGTTTACACACATTATTCACAGCATTTATAGCAGTGGAACATCCCACATACATACCCAGTAATAATACAATCATCAATGTAACCTATAATATGGAAACTTAAAACTTTGCAAAAGGGAATTTATTTATTTTGTTTATGTTATGCCGGGATGCACACACAATCAATCAAATGTATTTATAAAGCCCTTCTTACATCAGCTGATGTCCCAAAGTGCTGTACAGAAACCCAGCCTAAAACCCCAAACAGCAAGCAACGCAGGTGTAGAAGCACTGTAGCGAGGAAAAACTCCCTAGAAAGGCCGGGAACCTAGGAAGAAACCCAGAGAGGAACCAGGCTATGAGGGGTGGCCAATCCTCTTCTGGCTGTGCCGGGTGGAGATTATAACAGAACATGGCCAAGATGTTCAAATGTTCATAGATGACGAGCACTGTCAAAAAAAAAATATCGCAGTGGTTGTAGAGGGTGCAACAGGTCAGCACTTCAGGAGTAAATGTCAGTTGGCTTTTCATAGCCGATCATTCAGAGTATCTCTACCGCTCCTGCTGTCTCTAGAAAGTTGAAAACAGCAGGTCTGGGACAAGGTAGCACTTCCGGTGAACAGGTCAGGGTTCCATAGCCGCAGGCAGAACAGTTGAAACTGAAGCAGCAGCACGGCCAGGTGGACTGGGGACAGCAAGGAGTCATCAGGCCAGGTAGTCCTGAGGCATGGTCCTAGGGCTCAGGTCCTCCAAGAGAGGGAGAGAGAAGAGAGAGAAAAAAAGAGAGAATTAGAGAGCATACTTAAATTCACACAGGACAAACAAACAAATACACCTGAAGAATCCTGCTGGGGAGAAGTGGAAGCAAATGGTTCTTCATCCTCATCCTCAGACAACATTTGTGAAGAGGCCCGTGTGGCTGAGGAGGTGGATGGCTCCTCATCCTGGCCAGTGCCAGAGGGTGCTCCAAAATATTTCAGAATTGCCCCTGAATTTGCATTGAAATACAGTATACGAGTCTGACACCCTAAATACATTTGTTGCACAATTAAATATACATGTCATTATGCACAATTGATCAAACTTTCAGAATAGGAACCAAATTAACAATACAAAGACGCAATATACCACAAAAGATACAAAATATCAGCATAATATATACGTCTTTTAAGTTAGCCTACAGCATTGGAAATTCCCCTTACTGAGCTCAGGACCTAGTCAATACAATCACAGAAAACCTTTATGACGTCACCTCAATGAAAGTCAACCAAATCAAGAATGTGCTAGTTAGGTTGTAATCATTTTGCTGCAGGCTACACACATTATCATTATGAAACTGTGTGAAATGATATCCAATGTTATGTAAGCTAGTTGGACAGAAAACAGAATATTGTCGCCCTATGTGTAATACCATAGCAAGCAACAAAGCAACATAGACTAGCAAACATAAGTGTTATACTAGCCTATTTCATGACATGCATAATATTATACTCATAAAGAGATGACATAGCTGCATACCTTTATCTTTTGTATGTTTCTTCTCTTCTTCTCTCCTCTTTTTCCTAAACTAGACACCTGATGGCTTAGACCTTTTCTTATCCATTTGTGTTGATTTGGCACTGGAGCATCAATACATTACCCATCACTGTCAACCATGAGTCAAGACTAAACCAATTCACCTTGGTGGTGTGCAGACTGGTTTTATATTATTCTTAACAATTTTGCACAAACCAGACAAAAACGCAACAATATGTCTGTGAAACTATATATTCACAGTATTATGAATGAATTGTGGTTTATTTGGTACCATTTTGTAGTATGACTGATTTTACTAATTGCATTAGTACTGTACAAAGTTAGAGGTGCGCTATTTGATAGATTCCCCCACTCTCCCTACCTTGGGCTTCCAGTGGGGAGACCTGAGGTCAACCTACCCCCACTCCCCTCCCCATTTCGTACTTTGAGTGGGAGACCTTCCCAGGCAGTAGCCTGCCTAGCTCACAAACTAGAATCAGGGCGCCCACTCCGACAAGGTTAACTGACCCACAGTCCCACACGGTGACATATCATTGACGTGACGTGCAAATGAGCAATAGAAACCGATCACGCAAATGTCACCATTCTGAATTTTTTACTGCGGGAGCTCTGTGCCGCCCCGACAAGATGCCGCCCTGGGCGGCTACCTATGTCGCCCATACCTAGATCCGTGGCTGTTAAATATATATATAATCATCCACTTACATGAGGAGTGAATAAGCCCTATGCACCATTAACATATCTACTCCTGGAGTAACTCCCTGTCAAAGAGAATCATTAGATGGTTTGGCAGGAGGCCCTGGGCCAACGGGAGGTCAAGGTTGAGGGCTTAGGGAGAGTGAGAGCGAAGTTACAGACATGAAGATACAACTTGAACCACTGACTAAGGTTGCCTTCAATCACAAAGGCATGAAACGGATGTCCAACACACCTGTTTGCTCGGGGAAAACACTGTTTTACATTTTTAATTGGTTGAAGGATAGTCTTTGCAACTTTTCTGACAGACAGGACAGCACAACCCTCTCCCCCAACACACTCCTCCCTTTGAAAGCCATTGGGATGCTGTGTCTTTTACCATTTGTCCTCATGTAATAATCAACAATGTAAATGTTAACTCTCTTGCTCTCTCTGTCAATTGCATTCAGTACCTCTATCCATCTCTTTACAGGTGGCACAGAGAAAATATTCCAAGGACCTCCAGAGCCTTCTGACCAACTACATGTGATCTCTCCAGAGCAGAGAAGTAAACGCCGCTGGCGGTAATATACTTTATGCACTATGCAAATCTCCATCACAATGGCAGTCTGTCTGTGTGATGACATATAGCATATTATCCAGGGCCACTGGTTGGATTGGATTTACTGTACTCACTCCAAAAGTCATCCTATCTCCTCCCTCTAAAAGTCTCCCAGACAAACAAACCTGTCAATCCCCCTCTCCCCAGGTGAGTCTGCTGGGCCATGGAAGTTGAGAGCAGCACATCAAAAGAACCTGCCACTCTGTTGTCAGTTATCAGCAAATATCAAGGCTTTCAATGGCCAAATTTGGGGGATGATCACCAAACTCAATAAAGTTTGGTATAAACTACTCATGTTCAAGTTGTTACAAAACAGTACATTTTTAATAGTCTGTTCTAAACATTTTTTACTAACTACTTTGGTAACTTAAACATCATACAACATGCAGACTTTCTCCAACAAGACAGCACTTGGTGCTTATGACTCCTAAAGGTCTAAAATCAATGCAAGTGTCATGTCCAGGGTGAATACATTTTTATTAATGTACAGTGCATTCGGAAATTATTCAGACCCCTTGACTTTTTCCACATTTTGTTACGTTACATCCTTATTCTGAAATTGATTAAATAGTTTTTTCCCTCATCAATATACACATAATACCCCATAATGACAAGGCTAAAACAGGTTTAGAAATGTTTGCAAATCTATTTAAAATAAAACGGAAATAGCACATTTGCATAAGTATTCAGACCCTTTACGCAGTACTTTGATGAAGCACGTTTGGCAGTGATTACAGCCTCGAGTCTTCTTGGGTATGACGCTACAAGCTTGGCACACCTATATTTGGGGAGTTTCTCCCATTTCTCTCTGCAGATCCTCTCAAGCTCTGTCAGCTTGGATGGGGAGCATCGCTGCACAGCTATTTTCAGGTCTCCAGAGATGTTAGATCGGGTTGAAGTCCGGGCTCTGGTTGGGCCACTCAAGGACATTCAGAGACTTGTCTCGAAGCCACTCCTGTGTTGTCTTGGCTGTGTGCTTAGGGTAATTGTCCTGTTGGAAGGTGAACCTTCACCCCAGTCTGAGGTCCTGAGTGCTCTGTATCTCTCTGTACTTTGCTCCGTTCATCTATCCCTCAATCCTGACTAGTCTCCCAGTCCCTGCTGCTGAAAAACATCCCCACAACATGATGCTGACACCACCATGCTTCACCATAGGGATGGTGCCAGGTTTCCTCCAGATGTGCCACTTGGCATTCAGGCCAAAGAGTTCAATCTTGGTTTCATCAGACCAGAGAATCTTGTTTCTCATGGTCTGAGAGTCTTTAGGTGCCTTTTGGCGAACTCCAAGCAGGCTGTCATGGGTTTTTTACTGAGGAGTGGCTTCCGTCTGGCTACTCTACCCTTAAGGCCTGATTGGTGGAGTGCTGCATAGATGGTTGTCTTTCTGGAAGGTTTTCCCATCTCCACAGACGAACTCTGGAGCTTTGTCAAAGTGACCATTGGGTTCTTGGTTACCTCCCTGACCAAGACCCTTCTCCCCGTTTTTCTCAGTTTGGCCAGGCGGCCAGCTCTAGGAAGAGTCTTGGTGGTTCCAAAGTTCTTCCATTTAAGAATGATGGAGGCCACTGTGTTATTGGGGACATTCAATGCTGCAGAAACCTGTTTTCACTTTGTCATTATGGGGTATTATGTGTAGATTGATGAGGATTTGTATTTATTTAGTTCATTTTAGGATAAGCCTGTAATGTAACAAAGTGTGGAAAAAGTCAAGGGGTCTGAATACTGGTTGCCAACTAAAATATATTTCACAGACAAGCCTGAAGAATAGGACAAATTAAGTCAGTTCTTGTGTCTGTAGCAGTTTGTATAAATGAGTGGTTACATAAAATACAAGCACTGACTGTTATACCTCTATGGTCCTGTGGTTGTCTGGCAGCATTCTGCTTTCTAATAATCTTACTCCCTGTCCAGCTGAAATGCAATAACAACAAAAACATGAATACCAATAAGCCTAGTCAGGCAGTCATTTGGCTAACTAGGCTAATTAAGCATGCATGTATATGTGTATAACCTATTCAGCTAAATTATACCAATACAGCCTATTTATTCAATAAACAGGCAGTGGAGCGAAGTAGTTTGACAAAAAGTGTTCAAAAGTCAGTAACAATTCTTTAAAATATATTGTTTTTCTTTTGTAGTAACATAGCATTATTAGCTACTGTTTCCCCCCCCCAGCAGTTTCAATTTAGCTAACGTTCGCTAGCTAAGTTACATGTTGACAGCTAGCTACATGTTATCAACCAGATGTTTAACTAGCAAATATATGTGCTTTCTACTCACATCTAAAGCTGCCTGATGAAGCCAGCCAGTTGATAGTAAAGCTAGGATGAATGTCAGAACCCAGCTAGCTAGCTGACATGAGCTGCTGTCAATTTCAAATGAAATGTACCATTATATCAAAGATTTGTATAACTAACCCAAGATAGACCAGAGCCTGTCATTTCCAATGGAAGCAAATTAAGCATAATCGGCAGAACAAGCAAGGAGGTGGCAGAGCCAAGCACAAGTTAGTGAGATCCTATTGGCATGTTCTAGCATTTATTTGCGCATTTCCCATTAGGGAACGCCTACTCCGTGACGTGCATGTATGCAATAACTAAATTCATCCTCGCACTCCTTCTAAACAACGCAACTTTGGCAAAGGGTAAAGTCTACAAAATGCAGTCCATTCTGTTTGTTACAGATTCTAGTTTTGGAAACAGAAAACTGTATGGACATCAAATGTTTCAACCATGAGAAAAGTTGCAGAATGTTGACCAAAATCCATCTCTTCTCTCACTGCCGGCTACTGAGCTTCCTCTCATCACCATATTTGGTAGTAAGGAAACGCCAACCGGATGCTTCACATTTATACATAGGTGAAATATCTGTGATTATACTTCACATGTTAAATGGGCAATATGTAGAAATCGCTCCACCATTTCCTGGTTGCAAAAATTATAATAGTTTGCCTAATTTCAGTTTATGTGACAAAACAAGCAATGTAGAGAATCATTGTACCAATCAAACCGCTGTGAAATATCTATTCCGACGCAAAAACGAAACTTAAGAACAGGAAGCATAGAAACGTGTTAGGGTTGCGTCAATTCAATCTGGTATAAGGATAAGTATGACGATGAGTCACCAATTGTATGCTATGTATTTTTTATTAACTAAGTAATAAATGGTAAATGCAATTTTCGTATATACGGGTTCAATGTATCATCACGCAGGATAAGACAGAGAACTGACTTGTTCCTGACAAAGATATTATAATATACTCTGACAAGAGGTAGTTCCTGCTTCCGAGCCGGCCTGTCACAGAGTAGAGACTGGGCGTGGTTTAGACTCACCCAGCCTATCGCTGGCGCTCAGGCTAGTCCTAGCCTCTTTGCGCTTTTTGGTGTCCCTCACCCCAGAGGCTGAGGTCAGACAGCTCTGCAACATTGTCTGAGCTATTTGCACCTACAGTGGGGAGAACAAGTATTTGATACACTGACAATTTTGCAGGTTTTCCTACTTACAAAGCATGTAGAGGTCTGTAATTTTTATCATAGGTACACTTCAACTGTGAGAGAAGGAATCTAAAACAAAAATCCAGAAAATCACATTGTATGATTTTTAAGTAATTAATTTGCATTTTATTGCATGACATAAGTATTTGATACATCAGAAAAGCAGAACTGAATATTTGGTACAGAAACCTTAGTTTGCAATTACAGAGATCATACGTTTCCTGTAGTTCTTGACCAGGTTTGCACACACTGCAGCAAGGATTTTGGCCCACTCCTCCATACAGACCTTCTCCAGATCCTTCAGGTTTCGGGGCTGTCGCTGGGCAATACGGACTTTCGGCTCCCTCCAAAGATTTTCTATTGGGTTCAGGTCTGGAGACTGGCTAGGCCACTCCAGGACCTTGAGATGCTTCTTACGGAGCCACTCCTTAGTTGCCCTGGCTGTGTGTTTCGGGTCGTTGTCATGCTGGAAGACCCAGCCACGACCCATCTTCAATGCTCTTACTGAGGGAAGGAGGTTGTTGGTCAAGATCTCGCGATACATGGCCCCATCCATCCTCCCCTCAATACGGTGCAGTCGTCCTGTCCCCTTTGCAGAAAAGCATCCCCAAAGAATGATGTTTCCACCTCCATGCTTCACGGTTGGGATGGTGTTCTTGGGGTTGTACTCATCCTTCTATTCCTCCAAACACGGCGAGTGGAGTTTAGAGCAAAAAGCTCTATTTTTGTCTCATCAGACCACATGACCTTCTCCCATTCCTCCTCTGGATCATCCAGATGGTCATTGGCAAACTTCAGACGGGCCTGGACATGCGCTGGCTTGAGCAGGGGGACCTTGCGTGCGCTGCAGGATTTTAATCCATGACGGCGTAGTGTGTTACTAATGGTTTTCTTTGAGACTGTGGTCCCAGCTCTCTTCAGGTCATTGACCAGGTCCTGCCGTGTAGTTCTGGGCTGATCCCTCACATTCCTCATGATCATTGATGCCCCACGAGGTGAGATCTTGCATGGAGCCCCAGACCGAGGGTGATTGACCGTCATCTTGAACTTCTTCCATTTTCTAATAATTGTGCCAACAGTTGTTGCCTTCTCACCAAGCTGCTTGGCTATTGTCCTGTAGCCCATCCCAGCCTTGTACAGGTCTACAATTTATCCCTGATGTCCTTACACAGCTCTCTGGTCTTGGCCATTGTGGAGAGGTTGGAGTCTGTTTGATTGAGTGTGTGGACAGGTGTCTTTTATACAGGTAACGAGTTCAAACAGGTGCAGTTAATACAGGTAATGAGTTGAGAACAGGAGGGCTTCTTAAAGAAAAACTAACAGGTCTGTGAGAGCCGGAATTCTTACTGGTTGGTAGGTGATCAAATACTTATGTCATGCAATAAAATGCAAATTAATTACTTAAAAATCATACAATGTGATTTTCTGGATTTTTGTTTTAGATTCCGTCTCTCACAGTTGAAGTGTACCTATGATAAAAATGACAGACCTCTACATGCTTTGTAAGTAGGAAAACCTGCAAAATCGGCAGTGTATCAAATACTTGTTCTCCCCACTGTATATACAAAAGCACACTGTTCTCGCTCAAGGCTAACCACAGCTTCCCAGCACACTTATCTGGGGCTAACTGTTACTTCCAGCACACACACACAGACACCCAGGCGCCCAGGCCAACAGTTGCTAATATTCAATCACATGTGATATAGTATTGGGTAATAGTGCATAACTCAGAACCTCACAAACGGCGCACATAGAACAGATCTACCGCTTCTTAGACTTGCTTTCAATGACAGATCTGTAAATCATATTTCTATGTGAATTTGGCTGCGTCGCCCAACAAGTTACAGCTTTAAACAAACTACTGTCATGCCATTTCACCCCCAAAAAATCGATGTACACATATAAAATAGATGATTTCCTTCAAGTAGATAGTTTTATTCTAGTTCTTCAGGCCGAGTAACGTTAATAAAGTTACTTTGTAGAAATTACTTCTCCTCTTCAAGCTACTTCCTGAGATTTGATTGATGGAACAATCCAGCCAATGGCTGAAGCAATAGCGGCTGTGGTTTTGGCTGATCAAAAGGTCCTGCCATCAAAGCTGCTCAAACCAGTGTTTTTACTTGCAAATCTCTTTCTACAAATTTACAATACTTTCTACAAGCTTACGAATCCAACGTGACAATAGTGACAGATTTTTGAGCATGCACAGATAAAAAAATCTCCAAGTGTATTTTATATTCACAGCAGAATATTAATTGTCGTAAATGGAGTTGTAATAATTCTGTAAAAAAATGATGCTTGCAAATCTTATTGAATGTATTCAAATGTCAAGTTACAAGTTTGTGACTGTTGTAAAAAATTTCACACGTCATGATACAAGCTTGCATAATTAAGTAACACATTTGTAAATCATACTTGCAACCACAAATCTCAATGTGCGACCACGGAAGAGTTTTGTCATCATTATTATACCATACAAACTGGTTGAATCAATGTTGTTTCCACGTCATTTCAATAAAAATTTAAAAATCTATGTTGAATCAATGGAAAAACTGATTGGATTTGCGAAAAGTCATCAACTTCAAGGAATTTTGTTGATTTTCTGTTTTTCAGCTAACTTTTAAACTAAATCCAATGGCATGGTTGAATTTGTTCTTGATTTGACTTTGAATTCATGTTAGTTGACAACTCTGAATTCATGATAGTTGCCAAAACTAGATACTGAACTTGCGTAAGCATGGCATCAATGCTCACAGAAATATGATACAATAATATACTAACGACAATACAATGTCCAACTGCACCTTATCATAAAAACTGATAAATACAGCTGCAGGATTTACACTGCTATTTTTAGAATCAACAAGATATATTTCAAGAACAGGAATCTCACACAAGCCTATTTTTAATTCAGAAATACTCCTATACCCCTCAGGACTTGACACTGTGACCTGCAGGCTACTGGAGCAGAGTCTTATCAAGTACAAAGGACATGGTGCAAACAACTACAGCTGCTCAGTGGTCATCCATTGAAACTCACTGTACCTTGTAGATAGGGCACAAAGACAAGGGTGATGAAACAAAAGAGGTTGTCTTGGTCATACCAATAGTTTGAAAGGCAATTAATACAGTACAATACAATCATTTTCTTTGTGTCAGCAGCATAATAATTTTCATGATCATGTTTGTGGTACTGATACTACTAGACTTAACCTGTGACACACACACATCCAGCCTCTTCTGTGGCCTTTTAAGGACAGGTAAAATGAGTGATGTTGGTAGCCTACTAAATGGATGTCTGAATGTCAGATCTAGCCTACAGTTCAAGCTGTGTTCTCTAAAAAAGGCAGCTGCTGACCATGCACATGCCTCCACATGCTTGTCATAACAGACCAACATTTATAGGGGCACCATTCAAAATAGTTTACCAGCAATAATGTTTTAATGTGTTACTCTGTAGTTATGAACATATACTTTGACATGAGTGATTCAAAAAATGCATAACTGACAGGCCTACTATGGAATTTACTTTTTTGGTAACATTTTGCATGAATTAAGCTACATAGTCTACATAGTTTATCTTTATAAAACAGTTATAACACAATTTGAAATTGCGAAATTGTTATATTGGTTCATGCCAAATAGTGACCTTATGACTGCACTGCTATTGATTATACCTATTATTGTTATTATTAATATTACTTGCTAGTAAGTCTATATACAGAATTATGTGAAGTGTTAAACATCCCCCTGAAAGAACCATGCATATATTAGGCATATTATATAGTAGCCTCGTCCAAATAACAAATTGTAAGTTCAATTATATATTTTTTTGTGGCACTTTTCGTTGTTGTCTTTAAATAGCAGCATATATGCGGTAAGGACCTCTCATCATGTACCTTTTTACCGTATGACCTTGTGCGTGTCGAACTCAAGCTGCATGTGTCAGTCAGCTGTTTATGGCAAGTGCGAGTGGGTATCACGAACGGAAGCGCATAGTTGAGCAGTTTTGTCACCGTCCGCGCAATAAATCTGCTCTGACTGACTAGCCATTAGGCAGGCATTCTGCGATGTCACCTTATCTATGTGGAGAGTGCAAATGATTGAAGGTGTCTAGTGGTTTAGGAATTACATTTTTACAAGCCAGCAATGGTGACATCAGCGCATACCACGGACGCATGCCAGGCGTGACCACTGATGAGACACCTTGGCTGGGGCTGCGCGAGATGGTAAAGGGTGAATAGCGGGAAACATGACCTCATTTCTGTTTTTTTTGAGTTCCCAATCCCAAACTCGTAGGCTATATAAGAGATGATGGATCTCATGCTCACTCAGAACAGAATTGACACTGGCCACTTCGGGAGTTGAGACACTGGAATACTTTTTATCACACAGACAGACTAGACATGGGACTGCACAGCGTTGAAGAGCTGGTAGGTTGTTTTTTGCATGTGTGATCGGGATTCACTCTGCCTAATCCATTATTTCCTCTGGGTTTGGGCATTCTAGATGTTGTTGCTGACAATATTAGTCTCTGATAGATAGACAGGGCCCGGCTCCTGTCTGGCTCTCAATTTACTGTTGAGAGTTAGAATAGTAGAATATATAAGGTGCAAGTTCGAAATTTGGTTCTGCATCAGCAATTTTTATCTTGTTATGCCAGTCACTGCCAGTCACTCAATTAGCAATGTCAGCTAACAATTTTTAGATTGGTAAATTAGTCTAGGCAGCTATCTAAACTTGTAGTAATCATGGCTGAATAGCAATCAGGCATGCAGGGCACATGCCTAGAGGCCCTGTCCTCCAGGGGGCCCCCATAAATTTTTTAAGTCATTCTCACTATGATATTATTAAAATGGTATAAATCATGGCAAAATGTGTAGAATTGCAAGAAATTAGCTGCAAAATGTCCCCAAAAATGATATATCTTTCCCATGGCAAAATTAGTAGAATCACATGATATTTCTTATAAAATTGCTGTGTAGAACTGCAGAGCACTAGCTTTACAACTGCAACATTTTCTCTACACCCCATGGCGAAATATGTAGAATTGCAGAAAATTTACTTTAAAACAAAAAATTCTCTCTGCTGTCAAGAGGGGAGCCACTAAAATATTTTGCCCGCAAGGTGGGAGGGGGGGGGGGGGGGGGCAACCAAATCTCGCTTAGGGCCCCCAAAAGGCTAGAGCCGGCCCTGTAGGAGATCTTTCCTTTTGGTAATCTCCACTTTTCAATCTTTCCACACATTTCAGACTTGATTTTCCCTCACGAAAAATGTATCAATCCCCTACAAAAAATGTCCATTAATTATAATCCACATAATAATTCACATTTCCTGTTGCTGCAGGATAATTTTTCTGCTGTAGCAAATGTGCTCAAATTAAGATCCTACATCTATCTGTACATACAATTAACAAAACATGATGGTTTTCATTTGGTCCAAAATAATCCAGCAGTTGGTTGCCTGCCCAGTCATCTAATAGGGTTGGCTTTGATCAGTCTGTAAATGAGTTGGACATTAGACAGCACACATTTCTCTATTAGCACCCCAATACTTCCTTCTTTGGTCCTTTATTAGGACAGAAGCATCTCACAGAGGGAAGGCTTTGTTTTGAATGGCTACCTGTCCTCCATTCTGTTTTTTCCTTTCTTGGAATAGAAAGTACTGCTTAGGTGGATGGCCATCTCATCTCCAATCTGTTTTCTCTCCCAGGTCACTGGTAAAAGGTGTGAGGGAAAGGAGGCAGGCCAGCACCTATCAGGGGCGTGTTCAGAGAGTGTGTACGAGGCAGCCATCAACCAGGAGAAACAGGATGGCCGGAGGTCACACAAAGACCTCATCCCAGAGGAGAATGAGAACAGCACTCATGAGGAGATCACAGTTGTCAATCTCAATGTGAGTTTTTAGCTCCTCATATGCTTAGTACTCAATTAGAAACACTGAACATTCTACTTGCCTTCCAAAATGTGGCCCAACATTCTGTACCTTATTCCTTTTCAGACCGACAAATCAGGCCGGCTGAAACTAGAGACCGTGGATGACCTTTTCAACATCCTGAAACTGAGGAAGAGGAGGAGGGAGAGGAAGGTGCAGAACAGGAAAGAACCTGAGCCAGAGATCATTGTACGTCCCGCCACTATTCACTCTACACAATCTTTCTCTCCTTCTTTCTTTAAAATTCCTCACCATAATCAAGAAGAGGGAATTCAATGTAGAAAGGCCAACAACGGATTAAAACAAGTCAAACGGCACTAAGCTAATGCAACATGTCTCTTTTCGTTGTCACACAGCCCGACACAGTCGATGAAGACACGTTCCTGAAAGCAGCTATGGAAAATAAACTGCCTGTGATTGAGAAGTACCTGTCAGATGGAGGTGACCCCAACGTCGGTGATCATGTGAGTACCGCATCATGTCTCTCTTATGATGACACATGGACAGCCATCTAAGTCAGTCTTTTGACATGCCAGAAGCTACATTGATTGAGATACAAAATCTTGAGTTACAGACAGCCAAGGGCCATTATAGCACTAGTCTCACAATGCAACAGGACAAGTAACAGGAAGCCAAACGAATCTCACTTAACTCTGTCTGCCCTCCCTCTCTTACAGTTCCTAAGGACAGCACTACACAAAGCCTCATCCAAGGGCCATGTAGAGATTGTGAAGAGACTGCTGGACGCTGGGGCTTCCATTGAGAAGAAAGACAGAGTAAGTTCTCTCTCTCTTTCTCTTAGTCACAAACTCAGATACTCACGCAGTCATGCAAGCATGCACGCACTATCACTCACTCACTCACTCACTCACTCACTCACTCACTCATCAGAGCTCTAATTACATACAGTACATGGGAAATGGTTCAGAATGGCTGGGAACTGTCATCATCCTAACACTGTTTGTTTTGCCCACTCCCTCCAGTTGGATGCCACTTCAGTACACTGGGCCTGCAGGGGAGGCAGCCTGACTACTCTGGAGCTGCTTCTCAATGAAGGAGGGAAGTTCAACTCCAGAGACAAGGTACAACACTGAGACAGAGAGCCGTTAAACCCAATTTGTGATGCCCAACATCAAAAACATATAGGGTTTTACTTAGGGATATATACAGAACAGAGCCATATATGGAGCATATTAAACGGTATATGGATAGTTGAGCAGCCTGTGTTTGTGGTCTGACCCCCCCCCCCCCCCCCCTCTCTGTTTTCTCTCAGCTGCGCAGCACTCCTCTCCATGTGGCAGTGAGGACGGGACACAATGAATGTGCTGAGCACCTCATCCACTGTGGAGCAGACGTCAACGCTAAAGACAGAGTAAGACATACAAACCCTAATATGACAAATGAAAGCATGGAGCAAATCACAGAGAGGCTTCGCAAACCCACCAATTGTACTCCCGCTATCATCCAGAAGGTGAGATCAGTACAGGTGCATCAAAGCTGGGACCGAGAGACTGAAAAACAGCTTCTATCTCAAGGCCATCAGACTGTTAAATAGCCATCACTAGCCGGCTACCACTCGGCTACTCAACCCTGCACCTTAGAGGCTGCTGCCCTATGTACATAGACATGGAATCACGAGCCACTTTAATAATGTTTACATACCGCTTTACTCATGTATATACTCTATTCTATTCTACTGTATTTTAGTCAATGCCACTCCGACATTGCTCTTCCTAATATTTACATTACCGATCAAAAGTTTGGGGTCACTTAGAAATATCCTTGTTTTTGAAAGAAAAGCAATTTTTTGTCCATTAAAATAACATAAAATTGATCAGAAATACAGTGTAGACATTGTTAATGTTGGAAATGACTATTGTAGCTGGAAACAGCAGATTTTTTATGGAATATCTACATAGGCGCAGAGGCCCATTATCAGCAACCATCACTCCTGTGTTCAAATGGCACGTGGTGTTAGCTAATCCAAGTTTATCATTTTAAAAGGCTAATTGATCATTAGAAAACCCTTTTGCAATTATGTTAGCACAGCTGAAAACTTTTGTCCTGATTAAAGAAGCCATAAAACTGGCCTTCTTTAGACTAGTTGAGTATCTGGAGCATCAGCATTTGTGCGTTCGATTACAGGCTCAAAATGGCCAGAAACAAATACATTTCTTCTGAAACTCGTCAGTCTATTCTTGTTCTGAGAAATTAAGGCTATTCCATGCGAGAAAATTGCCAAGAAACTAAAGATCTCGTACAATGCTGTGTACTACTCCCTTCACAGAACAGCACAAACTGTGTCTAACCAGAATAGAAAGAGGAGTGGGAGGCCCCGGTTCACAACTGAGCAAGAGGACAAGTACATTAGAGTGTCTAGTTAGAGAAACAGACGCCTCACAAGTCCTCAACTGGCAGCTTCATTAAATAGTACCCACAAAACACCAGTCTCAACGTCAACAGTAAAGAGGCGACTCCGGGATGCTGGCCTTCTAGGCAGAGTTCCTCTGTCCAGTGTCTGTGTTCTTTTGCCCATCTTAATCTTTTCTTTTTATTGGCCAGTCTGAGATATGGCTTTTTCTTTGCAACTCTGCCTAGAAGGCCAGCATCCTGGAGTCGCCTCTTCACTGTTGACGTTGAGACTGTTGATTTGCGGGTACCATTTAATGAGGCTGCTAAATATGTGTATGTGACCAATACATTTTGATTTGATTTGATTTGCACTATTGTATAGTATGGTTGTGTATTGCGTTGTTAATAGCTACTTTGTTTATGACCAGGATGGAGACACACCCATGCACGATGCTGTGAGGATAAACCGATTCAAAATGATCAGGCTGCTGCTGATGTATGGAGCCAGTCTTAAAACTAAGAACAGTGTAAGTACTCCATAATCATCCAACATGTCTGTCCTCATACAATTTTGGCCCATCTTTTCACATTCATTCAGTGTATTCCAGTGACGTCGGTATGATTGTTACTGGCTATTGTGTGAGCATAGCGCCATTTACAGTCCATTTGAATATTGATGTTTGATACAGTAAGGTGATCTATTTTACAAATGCTTAGTTAATTTGAATGTTTGTGTTTTTTCCCCTTGCAGGAAGGCAAGTCCCCTAGTGAGAATCTTCTGGCATGGCAGAGTGGTGCTAAAAACCTCCTGTGTAACATCAACAATGACAAACCTGCTAAATAGAACAATGACTTCTCAAGGTCTTGGGGAGATCTATGGCTATTGAAATCCATCCATTTATTCAGATTGTCATTGATAACTGATACTGATAGAATTGTTGAATGACGATATTGCTGGCCAATGTTAGGGCTGTAGCTTCCATGCATTTTGATGTTGTGTTGAAGTTGGCTATTGAGATTCTGGGGAGATTTATGTGATTGTTGGTTTTTATTATATATATTTTTTTCACCTTTATTTAACCAGGTAGGGCAGTTGAGAACAAGTTCTCATTTACAACTGCGACCTGGCGAAGATAAAGCAAAGCAAAAACAACAACACAGAGTTACACATAAACAAACGTACAGTCAATAACACAATAGAAAAATCTATGTACAGTGTGTGCAAATGTAGAAGAGTGGGGAGGTAAGGCAATAAATAGGCTATAGAGGCAAAATAATTACAATTTAGCATTAACACTGGAGTGATGATGATGTGCAAGTAGAGATACTGGGGTGCAAAAGAGCAAGAGGATAAGTAACAATATGGGGATGAGGTAGTTACAGATTTACAGATTGACTGTGTACAGGTACAGTGATCAATAAGCTGCTCTGACAGCTGATGCTTAAAGTTAAAGAGGGAGATATAAGACTCCAGCTTCAGGGATTTTTGCAATTCGTTCCAGTCATTGGCAGCAGAGAACTGGAAGGAAAGGCGGCCAAAGGAAGTGTTGGCTTTGGGGATGACCAGTGAAATATACCTGCTGGAGCGCATGCTACGGGTGGGTGTTGCTATGGTGACCAGTGAGCTTAGAAAAGGCGGGGCTTTACCTAGCATAGACTTATAGATGATCTGGAGCCAGTGGGTTTGGCGACGAATATGTAGTGAGGGCCAGCCAACGAGAGCATACAGGTCGCAGTGGTGGGCAGTATATGGGGCTTTGGTGACAAAACGGATGGTACTGTGATAGACTACATCCCGTTTGCTGAGTAGAGTGTTGGAGGCTATTTTGTAAATGACATCGCCGAAGTCAAGGATTGGTAGGATAGTCAGTTTTACGAGGGTATGTTTGGCAGCATGAGTGAAGGAGGCTTTGTTGCGAAATAGGAAGCCGATTCTAGATTTAATTTTGGATTGTAGATGCTTAATGTGAGTCTGGAAGGAGAGTTTACAGTCTTACCAGACACCTAGGTATTTGTAATTGTCCACATATTCTAAGTCAGAACTGTCCAGAGTAGTGATGCTAGTCAGGCGGGAGGCTGCTTGCAGCAATCGGTTGAAGAGCATGCACTTAGTTTTACTTGCATTTAAAAGCAGTTGGAGGCCTCGGAAGGAGTGTTGTATGGCATTGAAGCTCGTTTGGAGGTTTGTTAGCACAGTGTCCAGAGAAGGGCCAGATGTATACAGAATGGTGTCGTCTGCGTAGAGGTGGATCAGAGAATCACCAGCAGCAAGAGCAAGACAAATGCAATGGCATGATACTGTGGGATTTTACAAGGTGATATGTTACTGGAAAACTTACAGTACAACTGTATGCTCAAAAGAGTTTTAACAAAAAAATTGTTTTAACCAAAACTAGTTTCTGGTTACATTCACCTGTTTCAGTCTAAACACACAGACAGAAGTGATAGTAGTGAGCTGGAATGGAAAGTTGTTGTTGGTTTAGAGAATGTTTTAAATAGGAAATCATTTGAGTGATATTTATTTTTATTTTTTAGAAGAGACTAGAATTCAAAGCGTCAAGAGACCTCACTGAGTTTTGTATTTATTGTAAAGTTAATCTGTATATTATGCTTGTTATTTATTGTTTGTTTAAGTCAATAAACCAATCTGATATTTTCAAATACTTATTTTGTGATCCATTGTAAATGTTTTTGTTATTTGAGTCTCTGTAAACAAACAGTGTAGCCTATAGCGTCAAAATATTATGGGTGGTCCTTGCATTCATAATTTCTCTGAATTTAAGATTGGACCAGTTTACCTTGGCTTTCTCCAGCCCCATCCCTCAGCTTTATAGCAAATCAAGTGAAGGGGCTGCTGTTTGGCTGACGAATTCAGGATTGTGGTTTTAAAAACAGACAAAGGAAGATCTGTGTTGAAGCAGAGATCATAATAAATCATAGAGATGTGGGCATATGGATAATATCCAAGGCAGAGTACAAGAGGAACCAGGAGATGAGAAAGTTTGCAGATGACCCCGAGCCACACATCAAACAGCAAACCGAATTGGTAAAATAACTTCCTGTACAAATGACCCTTAGATAAGAGCTGCTTTACCCTCTACAGTGTCTAAAGAAGCCCCTCTGTGTGTAACCCTGGTGGAAACCCTGTAGGCCCAGCTCAGTGAGAAAGAACAGGACCTACTGAAATGGAAGAAGGAGCGAGATACCCTGGTGGAAACCCTGACGGCCCAGCTCAGTGAGAAGGAACAGGACCTACTGAAATGGAAGAAGGAGCGAAATACTGTGGTGGAAGCCCTGCCGGCCCAGCTCAGTACCTCCTTTTCAAAGGATAAAGCTAAGAACATGAACAATTTCATAGTTAAGAACACTATAACAATATGGAAGAAAATGAAACTTACTCTACAAGAACCAATATCACTCCCTTAAAACACAACCTTGTGGAATAATCCTTGGATAGCTTTTCAGAATTCACTGATAAACTGGTCCACATGGAAAACTAAAGGCATAAGAAACCATAAATGACTTGGTAACATGAAATGCATTTGTTTCCATGAGAGAATTCAAAAGTAATTTTGGACTCACCAAAGTAGATAGTTTCAAATATATGCAATTTTAAAGGTACATATCACACAATTTCGATTAGAAATCTGTTGGACATCAGAGCAACCTTGAGGGCATCTTATTTGAGTCAGATAAGGATGTTCACATGATAGGGAAGATATACAAAACCTTGCAGAGAGCCTATCCAACTGACATTCTCCTAGAAAAAAATATAAACTATTGGAACTTAGACTTAAAAATAACTCATGTTGGCACAAGATGGAGGGAAAGTTGGAGCATAACTAACGAAATTACAGTTAACGAAAATGTACACTTAATCCAGTATAAACTACTGTATATAATGAATTATACAAGAGACAAAATACAGCACAATGGCAGTCATGTCTGAAGTGTAAAACTAATAATGATTCAATAATCCATGCTTTCTGGGAACGCTATAGAGTCCGGAAATTGTGGGTGGAGCTAGAAAGTTACCTGTCAGAAGACTTAATATGTAAATGTAGGTTTAGCTGGAGGTCCAGATACCCAAACTCCTCTCCAGCAACCAAGACAAGGATAAACAGATTAGTCTCTGCGGCAATACCACCTCTCAACCAGCAGAGGTCAGTGCAAGCACAGAGACATGATGGATTGTTTGCTTGGGACTGTCAGAAACTATTTTCATTTGGGATTATACAATTAGCACTATTAAATAGTCAATCTGCGATTAAATATATATATACTTTAAAATTAATTATATACACCCATTGATTCTTGAAGAACATAACTTAAGTGCCTCAGGAGTGCCTCAGGAGTTTAGCTCAACGGCTGTACTACTCCACCAAAAGCCAACATAAAAACGTGTTTTACTAATTTGTTTGTAAACAATGTTATTGTAAACAAACACCGTATATCCTTAGAATGTGGTGAAAATTATAATTTTGATATCATAGACGGTCCGTCAATTCTTTGTTTCTGCTACAATATTGCACGAGACAGATATACAGCATTTCAAGATAAGAACAATATGTTCTGTGTCCTGTTTATTCCCGTTAGTATGCACTTAGAAATGTAGCGAGAACTGAAGGTCAGAGTGACCTTGGAAGATAATCAAACGGAAATGAAATTGCTTGGGTGGAATTTAGAAATGCTACGATTTTTATCTGCTGTTTTTTTTATTAGACCCAACACCCCAACCCTTCTCTTGCCTGAAGCCTGATTATAATAGTTGCTGGCTCTTACAGAGTCTGATTTAGATGCTAATGATGATGTGGTGTCCCAAATGCCACTCTATTCCCTATATAATGCACAGTGTTGGGGAAGCTATGATGAAAATATAGTGTACCAAGCTATACAATTATTTCACACTGGAAGCAGTTGAGCTACACTAAAGCTAGCCTTAAGATAAATATTGTTTGTTTAACTAAAGTTACTATGAATAAGTAGTTCACTACATCAAAATGGCCTCGTGAAAAATGACATGTAATACAAAGTTGAGACACCTGACAGCAAGAACACATCACTCTGTAGTAAAATGTTAACAGTGCAGTGAGATCTGTGTGACAGCCATAACGTGAGTGTGGTCTTAAAGGAAAAACATAGTCCCAAAATGTTTTGCTTGTCAGAACTCAACTTTTCAAGATACTGTATGAACTTTCAAAATACAGAAATCGTCCCCATATGATGCATTTTTCATCATATGGGGACGATTTCTGTATTTTGAAAGTTACATACAGTATATGGAAAACTTGAGTTCTGACAAGAAAAACATTTAGGGACTATGTCAACAAAGGACTAATGAAACAAATACAAAAAGAACATTTTTGGGTGGAGTTTTCCTTTAATAGCCCAGTGGTCAGAGAGAGAGAGAACAACAGGGGGTTGTTTTTTGTGAAAATGTTTTTTATTTTTATTTTTTGTAAAATATGTAGGCCTAGTGGGTCGTTCTAGATAGAAGTTCCACTAATTGGTCAAAAGACCAATTAGTGGAAAAACTATCAGAATTGGGCTGCCTGTGTAAATGCAGCCAAAGCGTTGCAGTGTGCGGATCTAGGATCAGTTTTGCCTTGGATCACAAGCAATACGATTACATGGACAGGGGGGGCTGATCCAAGATCTGCACTCCTACTCTGAGATGCTTGTTAATATATGGCCCCTGATAAGGACATTGGGACCCAAATTAAGGTGCTTCCTGAAACTGTATTTTATCTGGCGTCTGTTCCAAGGCAAAGTTGTAAGTACAAAACATACTTTAAGGTTCCTGGAATGTTACAATATAAATTGAAGTTAATCTCTCCTGACTGAGGAATGGGAAATGTAGTGTCCATCCACACTCTTACAAAAAAAATTGTTCTATATGGAACCCAATAAAAAGCATGAGCTGGCGCACACCCAGAGAAAATGATTTAGTGTAGGGGTGCTGACTACAGGCGAATAAACTGTAAGCTCTAAAATAAATAGAGTCACACACTCTATTTAGTTCATTCAGAAAATATTCAGACCCCTTGACTTTTTCCACATTTTGTTAGGTTATAGCCTTATTCTAAAATCTATTAAATTGTCCCCCCCCCTCATCAATCTATACACAATACCCCATAATGACAAAGCAAAAACAGGTTTTTAGAAATGTTTGCACATCATTTTTTTTAAATCACATTTACATAACTATTCAGACCCTTTACTGAGTACTTTGTTGAAGCATCTTTGGAAGCGATTACAGCCTCGATTCTTCTTGGGTATGATGCTACAAGCTTGGCACACCTGTATTTGGGGAGTTTCTCCCATTCTTCTCTGCAGATCCTCTCACACTCTGTCAGCTCGGATGGGGAGCGTCGCCGCCCAGCTATTTCACGGTTTCTCCAGAGATGCTCAATCAAGGACATTCAGAGACTTGTCCCGAAGCCACTCCTGCGTTGTCTTGGCTGTGTGCTTAAGGTCATTGTCCTGTTGGAAGGTGAACCTTCACCCCAGTCTGAAGTCCTGAGCGCTATGGAGCAGGTTTTCATCAAGGATCTCTCTGTACTTTGCTCCATTCATCTTTCGCTCGATCCTGACTAGTCTCCCAGTCCCTGACGCTGAAAAACATCCCCACAGCATGATGCTGCCACCCCCATACTTCACCGTAGGGATGGTGCCAGGTTTCCTCCAGACGTGCCGCTTGGCATTCAGGCCAAATAGTTCAATCTTGGTTTCATCAGACCAGAGAATCTTGTTTCTCATGGTCTGAGAGTCTTTAGGTGCCTTTTGGCGAACTCCAAGCAGGCTGTCATGGGTTTTTTACTGAGGAGTGGCTTCCGTCTGGCCACTCTACCATAAAGGCCGGATTAGTGGAGTGCTGCAGAGATGGTTGTCCTTCTAGAAGGTTCTACCATCTCCACAGAGGAACTCTGGTGCTGTCAGAGTGACCATTGGGTCCTTGGTCGCCTCCACAAACAAGGCCCTTCTCCCCCGATTGCTCAGCTTGGCTGGGCAGCCAGCTCTAGGAAGAGTCTTGTGGGTTCCAAAAGTCTTCCATTTAAGAATGATGGTCACTGTGTTCTTGCGGACCTTGATTGCTGGAGACATTTTTTGGTACCCTTCCTCAGATCTGTGCCTCGACACAATCCTGTCTAGGAGCTCTACAGACAATTCCTTTCGACCTCATTGCTTGGTTTTTGCTCTGACATGCACTGTCAACTGTGGGACCTAATATGGACAGGTGTGTGTCTTTCCAAATCATGTCCAATCAATTACATTTACCACAGGTGCAGTCCAATCAAGTTGTAGAAACATATCTATGATGATCAACAGAAACAGGATGCACCTGACCTCAATTTCGAGTCTAATAGCAAAGGGTCTGAATATTTATGTAAATAAGGTATTTCTGATTTTGATTTTTAATCAATTTATGGGGTATTGTGTGTAGATTGATGAGGAAACATTTTATTTAATCCATTTTAGAATAAGGCTGTAATGTAACAAAATGTGGGAAATGGGAAGGGGTCTGAATACTTTCCGAATGCACTGTACACTCCCAGTAATTTATTGGGTAAAACACCAACGCTTTGGCATCACTGTGCCTTCTTCAGGGTAATGTCATGAATGTTTGAGCCAGGTAATGTAGACAAAAAATGCAATTAGTGCAACCAATGACAATACATGGAACCCAAATAGATTTGACCCTGTGATACAGGCCATATGGCAAAGGGAGGGGTGGGGTGGGTGGAACTTAAAAGAACTGCAATAAAAACTATGACATTTCCAAAATTCCACTCCATTTCATTCCCCATTTGATCCTCTTTCAAGGTCCCTTTGGCCTTCTGTTCTGCCAAATGCAAACTGGCACATAGGCTAGAAGATATTGTTCTTATCTTGAATTAGGCCTATCTCTTGTCTCTGGTGCAATAATGCAAAACAAGCTGTTGGAAACCATTCTATTATGGTGCATTTCCACTAGGCTTAGACAGGGCTTGAACTAATGGCTTGGGACCTCCATAATAAAACATTCAGAAATGTGATATTTTATGAGAGTTAATATGTTGATATTTAATACGTTTATATTTTATTGAAGTTATACTGTATCTTGCCTCAGAATAGATACATAATCAAGTAATTATGTCATGTTTGAGAGGTAGACTATGGGTAGATACTGTAGGTTAATGCCAGAAAGGACCATGACATCCCCCGGCCCTTGCAATCGCTATAATACTGACAGTTCACACGTGACGCGGAGAGATTAAGGGGTAGGCGGGACTGGGGAGCATCTGGTGCGCTCGCGTCTGCACAATGCGCTCAAGGCACTATTTGGAATTTATTTCACAGGCTATCCTTTCGATGGATAGAGCAATGTTTGTTTCTTCCTCCATTAAAACGTACGCTGCATCAATCCACCAAGTCTGTTCCAACAGAAGGACGTAAATGGTTGTCATCATCATCTTTGCTGCTCCTACTGTATGTGGTCCTTGGGATTTATTGCTTCAATTTGAAAAGTAGGATAATTCAATGATGTCGATATCGCTGTTGTTCCTGTTCTACCCGTCTGTTTTGCTGTTCTTTGGCTTTGGCTGCCGGTACGCTTCGAGCTTTGTGTGCCCGGGGATCTGCCGGTGTTCCTCCAACACAATTAGATGTAACAACATCACGGAGAAGTCCGTTCCAATGAGCGAAAGGGGTCCAAGACTGTAAGTGATTTATATTACATCTGAGCTGATTCATATTTTGTGGATGGACATGGTAACAAGAATTTACATAATATTGGTGCGCATTTACACACGGGTCAAATCAATTGGAACCAGAGAGCATGCATGCAAATACAATGTTAAATTAGTTAATTGTTTTTTTTAATGAAAGATTAGGCATGTATGGTGGTGTTTTAAAAAGCACAAATGCTCAATTCTATTATTATTTGCCTTGATAGACTACTATTGGTGTTACTTTCAGAAAATCTATCCTAAAATGTATCCATTACATATAACATATGTCTACGGGGCGGCAGGTAGCCTAGTGTTTAGCGCGTTGGGCCAGTAACCGGAAAGTTGCTGTTCGAATCACGGAGTTGACAAAGTACAAATCTGTCGTTTTTCCCCTGAACAACGCAGTTAACCCATTGTTCCTAGGCCGTCATCGTAAATAACAATTTGTTCTTAACTGACTTGCCTAGTTAAATATATATATATATATATATATATATATATATATATATATATATATATATATATATATATATATATATTAAACGTTTCCATTGGGTACGCTGTGGATGCACAGGATGAAGCTTTCTAAATCTACGAAAACGTGCTCTCTATGCATTTGAAAAATCCCAGCAACATATTTTTTTTGTTGCTTTATACCCAACAAGCTCTAGCTACTGAATTGATATAATGGTCCGGATACCTTCCTCCAGTCCTGAGAGGCTGACTAAGAGAAGTTATGTTCTGCTGTTTCATCCTCAAATCCCTAGGCTCTAAAACACTATGTGGCTAACGTTGTGGATTTTTTATTACTTTATTTGGATATGACTAAATGCAGGTGTTCTATTGAATTCTACTCAATTTGAAACATACTAGCCTGTGTGTGTGTCTGTGTGTGTGTGTGTGTATGTGTGTGTGTGTGTGTGGAGAGAGGTCCAAAGTTGTAAATTAGTTCAAAGCAAATCTCTCTTGGCAGAGTATAGAGGCCATCTCCTGCAGTCAAGTTTCCATTAAAGGGATAGCTCACTTTTCTGAAGTTTAGCTTAGGATTGCTACATGCTGCAAAAATGTGAGCCAGATGATTCTTGAAATTGTTAAATAACCAGTTAATGGATTTACAAATGTTTCAGAGGACACAACAACACCCTATAGAGAAGTCGAAAATAAGCCTTTAAAGCTGTCTGTCTGCAAGCCACATTTTGGCAGGGGGTTTTGGGGTTTTGGCGTTATAAAACCCCTATAAGTCTTCTCCTAGATAATTTGCTGAGGTCATTTTTACACAGCAAATTCTCCAGTGTTAAATCAACACTGACAGTGTTAAATGTAACATCTAGTTAGTGTAAAGCCTTTTTTGCATATTTCCTAGAGGGCCTTGCCTGTCGAGTGAATTGTAAAGTTATGACTGTATTTGTTAGGGACAGTGACATAGTTGTTGTGTTCATAAATGTTCAGTCCTATGGCCTTCACCAGTGAGATACTAAGCTAATATGTTAACATTAAAATGTAATTATTCAACACAATAACAAATATTTAATAAGGCCTTATTCTGAGGGCCAAGTTTTACCCTAATACAGTGACCTGAAACTCATGTTTTTCAGGCCTGCAAGTCACATTATGATGGCTTGCAAAGTGATGTGTAATTCTTATTGGAATCCAGCCAGAGTGGGGATATCCAACATTTAGAATTTTTATTCCCCTGCAGCCTGCATTCAGAACGACTGCAGGTTTGGAAAACTTAAGACATCTAAACTGGAACAACCATTTCAGTAACGGGTGCAATAAGTCACAGATTGGATTAGTTTAGAAAAATTTATGTAATTTATATTTGAGTAGCATAATATTAATCAATGTACATGCAAAAAAATAGATATTGAAACAAACAATTTCAGTATAGCCTTCTGGGAAATATGATAATGATGGGCGTGGTTTTGGTTTAACACTGGTTATTAACGCCAACACTGGTGTTCTTTTGATCCAATGCGTTTTAATTTAACACTTACATCATTCATTTAACACCAGTATGAAAATGTTAACTGAATCATGTCCAGGCAGTCTTCGCAAATGACCATGTTGTACCTTTAAGAGGCTAAAGCCACAAAATACCTAATGGATTGGCATGGTATCAGTTATCTGTTGTTGATTTTTCAATCTAACATTTCTAGTGTTGATTCAGGAGAAAACTATGTTTTTTGTTCCCAAATCCTAATCAAATTTTATTGGTCACAAACACGTGTTTAGCAGATGTTATTGAGGGTGTAGCGAAATGATTGTGCTTCTAGCTCCGACAGTGCAGTAATATCTAACAAGTAATATCTAACAATTACACAACATATACCCAATACACGCAAATCTAGTAAAGGAATGGAATTAAGAATATAAAAATATATGGACTAGCAATGTCAGAGTGGCATAGAATAAGATACAGCAGAATAGTATAGGATACAGTATATACATATGAGATGGGTAATGCAAGATTTGTAGACATTATTAAAGTGACTAGTGTTCAGTTTATTAAAGTCTATGTATATAGGCAGCAGCCTCTATGTACTAGTGATGGCTATTTAACAGTCTGATGGCCTTGAGATAGAAGCTGTTTTTCAGTCTCTCGGTCCCAGCTTTGACGCACCTGTACTGACCTCACCTTCTGGATGATAACGGGGTGAACAGGCAGTGGCTCGGGTGGTTGTTGTCCTTGATGATCTTTTTGACCTTCCTGTGACATCGGGTGCTATAGGTGTCCTGGAGGGCAGGTCGGTGATGCGTTGGGCAGACTGCACCACCCTCTGGAGAGCCCTGCGTTTGCGGTCGGTGCAGTTGCTGTACCAAGCGATGATACAGCCCGACAGTGTCACAGCCGTCGTAAGGAGGAGACCAAGGTGCAGCGTGGTCAGCGTACATATTCCTTTATTTATTATGACGCCGACAAAAACAATAGACAATCAAAAAACAACCGTGAAGCTAAAGGGCTATGTGCCACAAACAAAGTTAACCTCCCACAAAGACAGGTGGGAATAAGGGCTACCTAAGTATGGTTCTCAATCAGAGACAACGATAGACAGCTGTCCCTGATTGAGAACCCTACCCGGCCAAAACATAGAAATACAAATAATAGAACTAAAGAACATAGAATACCCACCCCAAATCACACCCTGACCAAACCAAATAGAGACATAAAAAGGATCTCTAAGGTCAGGGCGTGACACACAGGATCCTCTCGATTGTGAATCTGTAAAAGTTTATGAGGGTTTTAGGTGCCAAGCCAAATTTCTTCATCCTCCTGAGGTTGAAAAGGAGCTGTTGTGCCTTCTTCACCACACTGTCTGTGTGAGTGGACAATTTCAGTTTTTCAGTGTTGTGTACACCGAGGAACTTGAAGCTTTCCACCTTCTCCACTGCGGTCCCATCGATGTGGATCGGGGGGTACTCCCTCTGCTGTTTCCTGAAGTCCATGATCATCTCATTTGTTTTGTTGACATTGAGTCAGAGGTTATTTTCCTGGCATCACACTCCCAGAGCCCTCACCTCCTCCCTGTAGGCTGTCTGGTCATTGTTGGTAATCAAGCCTACTACTGTTGTGTCATCTGCAAACTTGAGGATTGAGTTGGAGGCGTGCTTGGCCACGCAGTCATGGGTGAACAGGGAGTACAGGAGGGGACTGAGCACACACCCTTGTGGAGCCCCAGTGTTGAGGATCAGCAGAGTGGAAGTGATGTTTCCTACCTTCACCACCTGGGGGCGGCCCATCAGGCAGTCCAGGACCCAGTTACACAGGGTGGGGTTCAGTCCCAGGGCCTCGAGCTTAATGATGAACCTGGAGGGTACTATGGTGTTTAATGCTGAGCTATAGTCTATGAACAGCATTCTTACATATGTATTCCTCTTGTCCAGATGGGATAGGGCAGTGTGCAGTGTGATGGCGATTGCATCGTCTGTGGATCTATTGGGGTGGTAAGCAAATTGAAGTTGGTCTAGTTCAGTTACCTTTGTCTTCTTGGGTACAGGAAAAATGGTGGCCATCTTGAAGCATGTGGGGAGAGCAGACTGGGATAGGGAGAGATTGAATATGTCCGTAAACACACCAGCCAGCTGGTCTGCGCATGCTCTGAGGACGCGGCTAGTGATGCCGTCTGGGCAGGCAGCCTTGCGAGGGTTAACACGCTTAAATGTCTTACTCACATCGGCCACGGTGAAGGAGAGCCCACAGTCCTTGGTAGCGGGTCGCGTCGGTGGCACTGTGTTATCCTCAAAGCGGGCAAAGAAGGTGTTTAGCTTACATTTACATTTTACATTTAAGTCATTTAGCAGACGCTCTTATCCAGAGCGACTTACAAATTGGGAAGTTTGTCTGGAGCGAGACGTCAGTGTCCGCGTCATGGCTGGTTTTCCTTTTGTAGTCCGTCTGTAGACCCTGCCACAAGCTTCTAGTGTCTGAGCCATTGAATTGCGACTCCACTTTGTCTCTATACGGACGTTTTGCCTGTTTGATTGCTTTGCGAAGGGAATAACTACACTGTTTGTATTCTGCCATATTCCCAGTCACCTTGCCATGGTTAAGTGCGGTGATGTGCGGTGATGTGCGGTGATGTGCGGTGATGTGCGCTTTCAGTTTTGCGCGAATACTGCCATCTATCCACGGTTTCTGGTTAGTGTAGGTTTTAATAGTTACAATAGGTACAACATCTCCTATACACTTCCTGATAAACTCAGTCACTGTATCCGAGTGTATTTGTCAATGTTTTTCTCGGAAGCTACCCGGAACATATCCAAGTCCGTCTGATCAAAACAATCTTGAAGCGTGGGTTCCGATTGGTCAGACCAGCGTTGAATAGTCCTTAGCACGGGTACTTCCTGTTTGAGTTTCTGCCTATAGAAAGGGAGGAGCAAAATTAAGTCGTGGTCAGATTTGTCAAAAAGAGAGCGGGGGAGGGTCTTATAGGCATCCCTGAAGTTGGAGTAACAGTGGTCGAGTGTTTTGGCAGCGCAAGTACTACAGTCAATATATTGGTAGAACTTCTGTATTGTTTTTCTCAAATTTGCTTTGTTAAAATCCCCAGCTACAATAAATGCAGCCTCAGGATATGTGGTTTCCAGTTTGCATAAAGTCCAGTGGAGTTCTTTCAACATGTGAATATTTTTCACGAGATGTCACAGGCACTGCAAACAGAAATTACTTGTTAGGATGTCACCGGAACTTCAAAAAACAGTCACAGTGTTTTCAACTTACATATTTGACAGACTTCAACTATGTTTACTTATATAGTCTTTATTTTTCAACATGTCCTCACCTGCAATTTGAACTCACAACCTCTTGGTTCACATCTTCCTGCTATGCACCATGTCTGTGTTAGTGACTGATTTCACCTGTATTCCTACACTTTGGATATCAAAGTAAATCTCAACTTTGTATAATACACCAAAAAAATCTTAATCATAGTGATTCAGGATTAACATTAAAGCAGGAAAATATGCCCCACCAACATTAGACAACTATACAGAAATCCCTCAAATTGCTGAAATAAGTAAATGAAATTAACGATGCAAGAATAGCCAGAAAAAAAGACATGCTCCGGAACTTTGGCGACTAGTAAGTCTTTTTTTAACCTCCCGCTTTGGGCTGGATGTGTCAATGTGTAGTTCGTACATGCATAATCTATAAGCAGAATTACCGTGTTACCTCAATTAGCCACAAAATCCCTAGTTTGAAAGTGACTGTTTTTCTGAAAGCTGTGATGCATCATTTCCCCTAAATTTTCACCCTCGTGAGCCAGCCTCCTAGCAATTAGAGTTCAATCAATGAGCTTCAGCCCCTCGCCATTTGAGTGACAGCTACCAAGATATACACACAGCAGAGTGAGAGAGAGAGCAATGACATGGTGCACATATCTGGACATATGTGACGTAGTACGCAATTGTCGGGGATCACTTTTGGCTCGAGTGCTGCTTTCAGAACTACTGGCCAAAAAGTATACAAAAGTATCGGACAATCTCCTTAACTGATAACTAAAATAGCAGCGCAGATGGCACTCTTTTGCTAAGTGCAGAGATGTATTATAGGTAATGAATCTGTAGTGGACTTCTGAGAATGCTACAGACTTTTTGGAGCAGCAGAAATGTAAGTGTACCCCTAACTCCAGAGGTTGTGAGTTCAAATCCCACTATGGTCATACTGAAAAGTCAGTACTAAGTTATCATGTCGTCATTGATTAAAGCTTTTTACACTATTTTAGCTGAACGGTTAAAAACCGCCATACCATTTACCATTTATCAACAACAACAAAAAACATACCATTTAATTATTTCCCTTGCAAAAAAAACCTTGAAATTTGCAATTTCACAATGTGAAATCATGTGAAAACAAAAGAGACACATGTGAGGTCAGATGTTCACATGTATTACATTTAGAGATCACATGTTAACATGTTTTCACTTCACATGTGCAATTGCAAGTTCACATGTGAAAAACAAAACATGTGAAAATCACATTTGCAGTTCCACATGTAAGAAACATTCACATGTGAAAATCTAACTCTCACATGTGGAATTGCATTTTTACATGTGAGAAACTTTCAAATGTTGTCATATGTGTAGTTTCATGGTATCTCATGTTGAAATTTTGCATCCCCATGTTGTCACATTTATTTCACATGATGTCAAATGTTTCACATGTGTAGTTTCATGTTATCACATGTTGCTTTTTTTATTTTTTTATTTTTTTTTACATGTTATCACATTAACTTCACATGTGAAACACTTGTGATCACATATGAAATTCATTTGGTTTTCATGTCCCTGACATCACTTGCTCAAATTCTAACCAACTGTTGAGACCCCAACTGAGTTCTGAAAAAAATGATATAAACAACAATTTTGGGAAATTGATCCGCGGGTCTACAAAACGGGGGCCGTCTGTTTATATCTTCCAAACCACAGAGTTACATTAAAGCGAACTAATCGGCCATTCCATTTGAGTGACTCTGTCCTCCATTTCTTATTCTAATGTCACGATGGGCCTCGTATGAGGTTACATTAGCTGGTGGTTACATTAGCTGGTGTTTGGACATCTGTAGGGGCTCGGCTCAATGAGGAGGCCTGTCAATGTGGCTTTTGTAAATCGAGAGATTGTCCAAACACTCTCACACACAAATAAAAACAAGCCCTTGTTCCCTGCATTAGTGGAGAGCGATGGGTCTGAGTGATTCATCAAGTCTGTTACAGTTGTCTGTTACAAAATAGCATTGTTCAATAATTGTGTCAGTATTGTCTATTGAAAAAACAGAAAAATACTTTTGGCCATTACTGTTATACAGTACATGATGGAGTTCAGAGTTAACAGTGTGCTGCTTTATGTACAGTGCGCTCCAAAAGTATTGGGACATTCACAAACGTTTTGTTGTTCTGGCTCTGTACTCCAGCCATTTGGATTTGAAATGATACAATGACTATGAGATTAAAGTGCATCCATACCAACTGAACTGTTAAGAAATTACAGCACTTTTTGTACGTGGTCCCCCCATTTTAGGGGAGCAAAAAATTCATTTTGATGTGTATTAAAGAAGTCAAAGTTTAGTATTTGGTCCCATATTCCTAGCACTCAGTGATTACATCTAGCTTGTGACTCTACAAACTTATTGGATGCATTTGCTGTTTGTTTTGGTTGTGTTTCAGATTATTTTGTGCCCAATGGTAAATAAGGTATTGTGTCATTTTAAAGTCACATTTATTGTAAATAAGAATACAATATGTGTATATACGCTCCTACATTAATGTGGATGTTACCATGATTATGGATAGTCCTGAATGAATCATGAGTAATGATGAGTAAGAAAGTTACAGACGCACAAAAATCCTACCCATTCAATAAATATAACCTCTCCTGTTATTGTAATGGTGAGAGATTAGCATGTCATGGGGGGTATGATATTTGTTCTCACTTTCTCACTTTCTCATTCATCATTATTCACGATTTTAAAAAAAGCCAAATATCCCATTTGAGAAACATCTGCAGTGCAGACTCAATCTCTCCTGTCATGAAATGCATACTTCTGTTCGACTAGATGATTAGCAGTCCCATATTGCATTAGATTTTACAAGGTTCATACTAATGTCAGTTTGACTATAGATTCGAATTTATGGACAAAGACCTTAAAATAAATCTGATTTTTTATATAATTAGCTTTTTTAATATAAAACTTTGGAGTTATTGGAGATGTATCATAAACCATTGAATAGTGTATTTATGTAGTTATTGAAAGTGTAACATTATCTGTGAAACATTTTCTTATATCAAGCTGTTTATTTGAAAATGAAAGACCTGTTACTTTGAAAATAATCTCTGTCACACCCTGATCTGTTTCACCTGTCTTTGTGATTGTCTCCACCCCCCTCCAGGTGTCGCCCATCTTCCCTATTATCCCCTGTGCATTTATACCGGTGTTCTCTGTTTGTCTGTTGCCAGTTTGTCATGTCTGTCAAGTCAACCAGCGTTTTTGTATCAGTTCTTGCTTTTCCACCGTCTCTCTTTTCTTGTCCTCCTGGTTTTGACACTTTCCTGTCCTGAGCCTGCCCGCCTGACCCTGACCCTGAGCCTGCCTGCTGTCCTGTACCTTTGCCCCGTCTCGGGATTATCCGACCGCTGCCTGACCTGAGTCTGCCTGCCGTCCTGTACCTTTGCCCCTGTTGCTGTAATAAACATTGTTACTTCGACACAGTCTGCATCTGGGTCTTACCTTATTCTGATAGTACGAACTTGCCATGACTGACCCAGCAGACCCGGGCCAGCTGCGCGACGCCATCTCCTCCCAAGGAGCCACCATCGGGAGGCACAAGGAACTGCTCCGTGGCCTTATGGAGGGGGTCCAGATGTTGGCTGAACGACATAACCGGGCATTGAGCAGTTTGCTGGAGCGATTCCGCGGGTTGTCTGGGAGGCAGCCTACCACAGCCCCTCAGTAACCCAGCTGCTAGCAGCGCCGTCTCATCGGCCACTCCACCTTCTCGGGAGCCCCGTTTACCCCCCCCCCCCCACCCCCGGAACGCTTCAATGGAGAGTCGACCATCTGTCGGGCGTTTCTAGCTCAGTGTGCCCTCATTTTCGAGCTTCAGCCCTCTTCCTTCCCCTAGGCTATCTTGGAGCGAGCCGATCTCATCACGCTGATGTCCGGGAGGGCTCTCACCTGGGCTACTGCTGTATGGGAACAGCAGCCGGCCATATGTGTTAGTCTGGAGGGGTTCATGGGAGAGGTGAAGGTTTTTTACGCCCCGTTCTCCTGGAGAGAAGCTGCCCGGGAGCTAATCCAGCTTCGGCAGGACTCCTGCAGTGTGGCTGACTATACAGTGGATTTCCGCACGTCGGCAGCAGAGAGTGCTTGGAACCAGGAAGAACTGTTCGATTTGTTCCTGCACAGCGTCTCGGAGGAGGTCAACAGATCTCGATTCCCTCATCGCTTTGACCATCCAAATCGATGTCCGACTACGGGAACGATGGAGGGATATGAAATTCGACTTCGCTCGCACGTCCAGGGATTCCACCTTGCCGCCGAGTTTACTTGAATTTCAGAGATCAGTGACCTATTTTGAAGCAACACACTCTTAACTGCACTCCATCATATACTGTATACTGTAACAGTAATGGTAAAACAATTTTCTGTCATGGAACTAATTTTTCAATATACGCTGTGATGACGGGACTATTGGAGAACAAAACCCAGGAAATAATACATAGACTATTAGTTTTGTGTCTAGTTTAGTCATGTGTGCTATAGTTCTGCTGTCTAACCCATGTCCTTTACCTCCAGATCACATTTCTACTGTCCTGCACGCATCACAAACAGATTATTACATGTGCAGTTTCTATGAGTGAAAACATTCCTTAAGATTGTTTCTTTGTTGCAATAGTTATCGTAATCTTCATTAGATATACAGTAAATATAGTTAAAATAATGTACACTACCGTTCAAAAGTTTGAGGTCACTTAGAAATGCCTTTATTTGTAAAAAAAACAAACAATTTTTTTGTCCAATAAAATAAAATTGATCAGAAATACAGTGTAGACATTGTTAATGTTGTAAATGACTATTGTAGCTGGAAACTGCAGATTTTTTTATGGAATATCTACATAGGCGTACAGAGGCCCATTATAAACAACCATCACTCCTGTGTTCCAATGGCACGTTGTGTTAGCTAATCCAAGTTCATAATTTTAAAAAGCTAATTGATCATTAGAAAACCATTTGTAATTATGTTAGCACAGCTGAAAACTGTTGTCCTGATTAAAGAAGCAATAAAACTGGCCTTCATTAGACTAGTTGAGTAACTCATCAGCATTTGTGCGTTCGATTACAGGCTCAAAATGTCCAGAAACAAATACATTTCTTCTGAAACTCGTCAGTCTATTCTTGTTCTGAGAAATGAAGGCTATTCCATGTGAGAAATTGCCAAGAAACTGAAGATGTCGTACAACGCTGTGTACTACTCCCTTCACAGAACAGTGCAAACTGGGTCTAACCAGAATAGAAAGAGGAGTGGGAGGCCCCGGTGCACAACTGAGCAAGAGGACAAGTACATTAGAGTGTCTAGTTAGAGAAACAGACGCCTCACAAGTCCTCAACTGGCAGCTTCATTAAATAGCACCCGCAAAACACCAGTCTCAACGTCAACAGTAAAGAGGCGACTCCGGGTTGCTGGCCTTCTAGGCAGAGTTGCAAAGAAAAATTGTTTTGTGGGGGGTTTGTATCATTTGATTTTCACAACATGCCTACCACTTTGAAGATGCTAAATATTTTTGAATGTGAAACAAACAAGAAATAAGACAAAAAAACAGAAAACTTGAGCGTGCATAACTATTTACCCCCCCCAAAGTCAATATTTTGTAGAGACACCTTTTGCAGTAATTACAGATGAAAGTCTCTTGGGGTATGTCTCTATAAGCTTGGCACGTCTAGCCACTAGGATTTTTGGCAAAACTGCTCAAGCCCCTTCAAGTTGGATGGGTTCTGCTGGTGTACATCAATCTTTAAGTCATACCACATATTCTCAATTGGATTGAGGTCTGGGGATTTGACTTAAACCTCTCGAGTGTTGCTTTAGCAGTATGCTTAGGGTCATTGTCCTGCTGGAAGGTGAACCTCCATCCCAGTCTCAAATCCCTGGAAGACTGAAACAGGTTTCCCTCAAGAATTTAGCGCCATCCATCATGCCTTAAATTCTGACCAGTTTCCCAGTCCCTGCCGATGAAAAACATCCTCACAGCATGATGCTGCCACCACCATGCTTCACTGTGGGGATGGTGTTCTACGGGTGATGGGAGGTGTTGGGTTTGCGACAGACATAGCATTTTCCTTGGTGGCCAAAAAGCAACATTTTGTCTCATCTGACCAGAGTACCTTCTTCCATATTTTGGGGGAGTCTCCCACATGCCTTTTGGCAAACACCAAATGTGTTTGCAAATTTTTTTCTTTAAGCAATGGCTTTTTTTCTGGCCATTCTTCCTTAAAGCCCAGCTCTGGGGGCGTGTGCGGCTTAAAGTGGTCCTATGGACAGATACTCCAATCTCCGCTGTGGAGCTTTGCAGCTCCTTCAGGGTTATCTTTGGTCTCTTTGTTGCCTCTCTGATTAATGCCCTCCTTGCCTGGTCTGTGAGTTTTGGTGGGCGGCCCTCTCTTGGCAGGTTTGTTGCGGTGCCATATTCTTTCCATTTTGTAATAATGGATTTAATGGTGCTCGCGGGATGTTCAAAGTTTCGGATATTTTTTGATAACACGTCCCTGACTTCTCCACAACTTTGTCCCTGACCTGTAAGGAGAGCTCCTTGGTCTTCATGGTGCCGCTTGCTTGGTGGTGCCCCTTGCTTAGTGGTGTTGCAGACTCTGGGGCCTTTCAGAACAGGTGTATATATACTGAGATCATGTGACAGATTATGTGACACTTAGATTGCACACAGGTGGACTTTATTTAACTAATTATGTGACTTCTGAAGGTAATTGGTTGCACCATATCTTATTTAGGGGTGTAATAGCAAAGGGGGTGAATACATTTGCATGCACCACTTTTCTGTTTTTTATTTTTTAGATTTTTATGAAACAAGTAATTTTTTTCATTTCACTTCACCAATTTGTACTATTTTGTGTATGTCCACAACTTCAGACAGGGAATTATTTCAAGAACACACACTTCCTTGACTGTTAACAAAATGTCTTATTTGACTTACTAAAAGTAAACACATACTATTGTATTAAATTAAAGTTGGGTTCCTTTTCGATGGTCTGTCAAATAGTTTAAAAGTAACATTTTATATAATATTGTCTTTCTGACTGTTCCCATACTTCTCAGGGTCCTGAAGCATCTGACTATGAGCACTATAGCCAGCCACACCTTTGATGGCCTGAGAAGAGTCCAGCATATGTGAGTATCAAATATCAATCTGGGGTTGATCCATATCAATTCAATCGCTTTTTGACCACACCCCTTTTGATTGTGAATTGTTCAAAATAACCAGTTTTTGCTTGGTGGGTCTTTTAGAGAAATCAGTCAAAGTGTTGCCTTGGAAACTATAGAGACCCTTGCCTTCAACAATCTTCTCGACCTCAATGAAATGTGAGTGTGTTTCCCCCCAGGGGTAGAACATGGATCCTCAAAGAAGAGTTTAGTTTGCTTTCTTTAGTGGGCTGATCTTTCTTCAAGATGGTGTTCTAGATTTGCAAGTGATGTATGTGACGTTTAGTAATATGTCATTGTAAGTGACGTATAACTAATATGTCAGCTTGGGTGACAACAGTATAACTAAAATGGTTAAATGTCACTCTTTTGACTTATCCTACTGAGACCATGTTGCGAATATATTGTAAAGGGACTGGCTGAAATCAAGCGGGTTCTGTATATCAGATGTGTGCTGTATGTGACGTCATGTACATTTTTGTTTCACAGCTTCATTAAGAACACACGGAGCCTGGTGCACATCGCTCGAAGGACGTTCAACAACCTTCCTAAGCTGCGTTATCTGTGAGAGGCCTTCTGAACTTTAAGAGATACCAGAGACCATACCGTACTATACTATGTCTGTGTCTCAAATGGCACCCTATTCCTATTATAGTCCACTACTTTGTATTCCCTTTATAGTGAACTACTTTTGACCAGGACCAGGGCTCTGGTCAGAAGTAGCGCACTATAAAGGGATTATGCTGCCATTTGGGATGCAACCCATCTCTCTCTGCATAGTGAGGACTTGTTCCACTCTAGATAATGTTACCTGTCTGGTTTATTCATTCACATACTTTCTTATACTCTGCTACAATGTACATGTTGACACTTTGACCTCACAATAGTTCATTTCAGTTCAGTAAATCTTTATTGTTCCCAGTGCATGTACTGTGTGTATAAAACATTATGAACTCCATGACATAGACTGACCAGGTGAAACCAGGTGAAAGCTATGATCCCTTATTGATGTCACCTGTTAAATCCACTTCAATCAGTGTAGATGAAGGGGAGAAGACAGGTTAAAGAAGGATTTTTAAGCCTTGAGACAATTGAGACATGGATTGTGTGCCATTCAGAGGTTGAATGGGCAAGACAAAATATTTAAGTTCCTTTGAACGGGGTATGGTAGTAGGTGCCAGGCACACTGGTTTGAGTGTGTCAAGAACTGCTGCTGGGTTTTTCACGCTTAACAGTTTCCTGTGTGTATCAAGAATGGTCCACCACCCAAAGGACATCCAGCCAACTTGACTCAACTGTGGGAAGCATTGGAGTCAACATGGACCAGCATCCCTGTGGAACACTTTCGACAGCTTGTAGTCAATGCCCCAGCAACTCAATATTAGAAAGATTTTCCTAATGTTTTGTACACTCAGTGTATATTGTACATACAATACATAGAAACTATATGATACAACATACATAAGGGATAGCAAGACCTCGGTAAGGTAGAGCAAATAGGTTATTATTGTGTTATGAAGTAATATAATACAGTCTTGTTATGCATTAACAGGAGTATATCCAACACTGGGATAACAGTGTTTCCTGACATGACTTCTATCCATTCTCTGGAACCTTGGAACCAAAATTTTGTCTTGTAAGTATGTGAAGAAAAAAAGTGGTGCTCCAACAACATGAGAAGAGGTGCTGCCTTAAATCCTAGTGGAGTCCATAAGAGGTAGAGATGCGAAAACTCTCCATTAAAACTATTTTTTAAATTCGAAATTCATTAAAAACACTGTGACTTTCATCAGACAGAGTCTTGTAAGTATGGGTCAGTGACGTTGAAGGACTTGTCGACACTGTTGAAAAGTAAATATACAGTGGGGAGAACAAGTATTTGATACACTGCCGATTTTGCCGATTTTCCTACTTACAAAGCATGTAGAGGTCTGTAATTTTTATCATAGGTACACTTCAACTGTGAGAGACGGAATCTAAAACAAAAATCCAGAAAATCACATTGTATGATTTTTAAGTAATTCATTTGCATTTTATTGCATGACATAAGTATTTGATCACCTACCAACCAGTAAGAATTCCGGCTCTCACAGATCTGTTAGTTTTTCTTTAAGAAGCCCTGCTGTTCTCCACTCATTACCTGTATTAACTGCACCTGTTTGAACTCGTTACCTGTATAAAAGACACCTGTCCACACACTCAATCAAACAGACTCCAACCTCTCCACAATGGCCAAGACCAGAGAGCTGTGTAAGGACATCAGGGATAAAATTGTAGACCTGCACAAGGCTGGGATGGGCTACAGGACAATAGGCAAGCAGCTTGGTGAGAAGGCAACAACTGTTGGCGCAATTATTAGAAAATAGAAGAAAATAGAAGAAGTTCAAGATGATGGTCAATCACCCTCGGTCTGGGGCTCCATGCAAGATCTCACCTCGTGGGGCATCAATGATCATGAGGAAGGTGAGGGATCAGCCCAGAACTACACGGCAGGACCTGGTCAATGACCTGAAGAGAGCTGGGACCACAGTCTCAAAGAAAACCATTAGTAACACACTACGCCGTCATGGATTAAAATCCTGCAGCGCACACAAGGTCCCCCTGCTCAAGCAGGCGCATGTCCAGGCCCGTCTGAAGTTTGCCAATGACCATCTGGATGATCCAGAGGAGGAATGGGAGAAGGTCATGTGGTCTGATGATTCAAAAATAGAGCTTTTTGGTCTAAACTCCACTCGCCGTGTTTGGAGGAAGAAGAAGGATGAGTACAACCCCAAGAACACCATCCCAACCGTGAAGCATGGAGGTGGAAACATCATTCTTTGGGGATGCTTTTCTGCAAAGGGGACAGGACGACTGCACCGTATTAAGGGGAGGATGGATGGGGCCATGTATTGCGAGATCTTAGCCAACAACCTCCTTCCCTCAGTAAGAGCATTGATGATGGGTCGTGGCTGGGTCTTCCAGCATGAAACACACAGCCAGGGCAACTAAGGAGTGGCTCCGTAAGAAGTATCTCAAGGTCCTGGAGTGGCCTAGCCAGTCTCCAGACCTGAACCCAATAGAAAATATTTGGAGGGAGCTGAAAGTCCGTATTGCCCAGCGACAGCCCCGAAACCTGAAGGATCTGGAGAAGGTCTGTATGGAGGAGTGGGCCAAAATCCCTGCTGCAGTGTGTGCAAACCTGGTCAAGAACTACAGGAAACGTATGATCTCTGTAATTGCAAACAAAGGATTCTGTACCAAATATTAAGTTCTGCTTTTCTGATGTATCAAATACTTATGTCATGCAATAAAATGCAAATGAATTACTTAAAAATCATACAATGTGATTTTCGGGATTTTTGTTTTAGATTCCGTCTCTCACAGTTGAAGTGTACCTATGATAAAAATTACAGACCTCTACATGCTTTGTAAGTAGGAAAATCTGCAAAATCGGCAGTGTATCAAATACTTGTTCTCCCCACTGTAGGCCTAAACAGTATTATATCAACTTAATCAACTTAATGGGAGACCAGATGCTGCTGGAAGTGGTGTTGGAGGGCCAGTAGGAGGCACTCTTTCCTCTGGTCTAAAAATATCCCAATGCCCCAGGGCAGTGATTGGGGACACTGCCCTGTGTAGGGTGCCATCTTTCGGATGGGACGTTAAACGGGTGTCCTGACTCTCTGAGGTCATTAAAGATCCCATCGCACTTATCGTAAGAGTAGGGGTGTTAACCCCGGTGTCCTGGCTAAATTCCCAATCTGGCCCTCAAACCATCACGGTCACCTAATAATTTACGATTGGCTCATTCACCCCCCTCCTCTCCCCTGTAACTATTCCCCAGTTCGTTGCTGTAAATGAGAACGTGTTCTCAGTCAACTTACCTGGTAAAATAACGGATAAATAAAAAATACATAAATAATCAAAAATGTGTCTTACAGGGATATCTGTGACAACCTCTATCTTCTATCAATACCAGTAAATGCTTTCGTTGGCATGACAACTGAATATACTGCAATGTAAGTACTGTGTTATTATAATGGCTAGACCTACTTTTTCCAATCCAAAGGAGAATATAGTCCTAAAAGCCTGAAGTGTGAAAATGATATTGCTATACTGAATGGCATTTAAAGTCACTAACTCTCATTATTGCCTACTCAGGATCTGGGATCTAGGCCTTAATGCCAATTAACATTGCTTTCTCTCTATTCCAGGAACCTGTTCAACAACGGCATTAGAGAAATACAAGACTATGCCTTTAATGGGACCAAGATAAATAAATTGTAGTATTTCCCATACTTTTAACATTTCAACTTATTTTTTTACAATGATAGCAAATGGCTAAATAAACCTGTATCAATAAACAATGCTATTTACATCTACTTTGTTTTATGTGTTCTCAGGGTTTTAAAGAATAACCGAAACCTCAAAGTGATCCATAGGGAAGCTTTTAAAGGAGCGGTGGGCCCTAGGATACTGTAAGTGACACGCTTTAAGACTATCAATATTTGGTCTTTATTCTATGTTTCCTTTATTTAGCCAGGTTATCACAAGACTATATGAAGTCATGGTAACCTTCCCACAGCTGCAGGGATCAACTACACATACTAGAAAGGCATGCAGTACACACACTGTAAGTCACTTTAGAAGTCGAAAATCTATCTAATGCATGCGCTTCTGCTTCTAGCTCCATTGGAATTTGTACAGTACCAGTCAAAAGTTTGGACACACCTACTCAATCAAGGGTTTTTCTTTATTTTTACTATTTTCTACATTGTAGAATAATAGTCAGTACATCAAAACTATGAAATAACACATATGGAATCATGTAGTAACCAAAAAGGTTTTATCTTTTATATTTGAGATTCTTCAAAGTAGCCACCCTTTGCCTTGATGACATCTTTGCACACTCTTGGCATTCTCTCAACCAGCTTCACCTGGAATGCTTTTCCAACAGTCTTGAAGGAGTTCCCATATATGCTGAGCACTTGTTGGCTGCTTTTCCTTCACACTGCGGTCCAACTCATCCCAAACCATCTCAATTGGGTTGAGGTCGGTTGATTGTGGAGGCCAGGTCATCTGATGCAGCACCATTACTCTCACTCTTGGTCAAATAGCCCTTACACAGCCTGGATGTCACGTTCTGACCTTAGTTCCTTTTTTATGTCTTTATTTTAGTTGGTCAGGGCGTGAGTTGGGGTGGGCATTCTATGTTGTTTTTCTATGTTTTGTTCTGTTGTTATATTTCTATGTGTTTGGCCTAGTATGGTTCTCAATCAGAGGCAGGTGTCAGTCGTTGTCTCTGATTGGGAGCCATATTCAGGTAGCCTGTTTTCTAGTGTGTTTTGAGGGTGGTTGTTTCCTGTGTTAGTGTTTGCACCATACGGGACTGTTTCGGTTGTTTGTTTGTACTTTTGTTATTTTGTTCAGTGTTCTGTTGAGTTATTAAATATCTCATTATGGACACTTACCACGCTGCACATTGGTCCGATCCTTGCTACTCCTCCTCAGACGAAGAGGAGTGTGTTGGGTCATTGTCCTGTTGAAAAACAAATGATAGTCCCACTAAGCGCTGTGTAAGGGCTATTCTACAATGTATAAAATAGTAAAAATAAAGAAAAACCCTTGAATGAGTAGGTGTGTCCAAACTTTTGACTGGTACTGTAATATCCTCAAAAACCTTTGTATCCTCTGTGTTGAGTGAATGAGTTACGATGATGACAGCTTCCATCCATTCTGAACCCTTTGCCATGTCTGTAATTAGAGCTCTGATGAATGCCTGAGTGAGTGAGTTCATTAGTGAGTGAGAAAATGAATTAATAAAAACCTTTATTATGATTGTGTTTTCGCTGTATGTTTTCCAGAGATGTCTCGTCGACGGCGATAGAGACTTTGCCATCCCATGGCCTCAATTCTGTCGTGGAGCTGGTTGCCCGTACAGCCTACGGCCTAAAGAGACTACCCCCTTTCAGGGGTCTGGGCAACCTGCAGAAGGCACACCTCACCTACAACAGCCACTGCTGTGCCTTACTCACCTGGGACACACACAGGTGGCATAATCCCATTCACACCAGAAGAGGCTGGTGGGAGGAGCTATAGGAGGACAGGCTCATTGTAATGGCTGGAATGGAATGGTATCAATCACATCAGACATATGAAACCACATGTTTGACCCTGTTCCATTTCAGCGAGCCATCCTCCTATAGCTCCTCCAACCAGCCTCTTCTGATTCACACCAGGGCCAAGTGTCAAAGGCAGGATTTGAACCTGGGTCTCCCACAGGAGAAACCAGTGTCTTGACGTTAGACCAAGAGGAAACTTACTTTAGGGTTGACGGACAGGGATTTTCTCATTTCGAGGGATATAACTAGTAATTAAGTGGGCTATTCCTAGTATAAGTTTGGAATTAATGAGACAATGGTCTTCAATACCCTTCAAATGAATCCCATGAATTGTTTACAGGATGCAGCTGGAATCAGTCTCTAGGGCATGGTTTAAAGATAATGTAATCTCGGAACCCAAAACCAAGTAGTGTTTGCTGGACAGCTAGCAGTCTATTAGAAGAGACTAAATATATTGTATCTCATTTTAGGTTGGGGGCCCCGGTGCACGTTCGATGCGTGCCCGTTTGGTAATCTGGCCCTGTGTGTGTGTGTGTGTGTGTGTGTGTGTGTGTGTGTGTGTGTGTGTGTGTGTGTGTGTGTGTGTGTGTGTGTGTGTGTGTGTGTGTGTGTGTGTGTGTGTGTGTGTGTGTGTGTGTCTGTGACGCAGCTCTCATGCCAGTCTCTCCTTATTGCTGTTAACCAAATCAAATGTTCATGTCCTAATATAAGTGATACTCTACCACTGCTTTATGATAATGTCTTGAGAATCAAAAACATATGTCTCTCCGACTGACTGTTTCCCCAAAGCATATCAGTACAAGATCAAAGCATGACCACGTTGCAGTTCCTCTGGAGACAGGCAGCAAGAGGTTGGGAGCCCACAGATAGCATATGATAGAAAAATGTGTAGAATTGCAGGAAATTTGCTTTAAAACTGCAACATGTTCCCTCAGCCTCATGGCAAAATGTGTAGAATAGCAGGAAATTAGCTTTAAAACGGCAAGATTGTATAATAACATTGTAAAACTGCCAATTTTTCTCTCTGCACCATGGCAAACTGTGTTGAAATGAAAGAGGTCGGTGCCCAGGGTCCCAAATGCGGTAGCTGGCTCTACACACACACACACACACACACACACACACACACACACACACACACACACACACACACACACACACACACACACACACACACACACACACACACACACACACACACACACACAGACACAGACACACACATACAGCTGTATTTTCATGAAATGTAAGGACTTTTTGGAGTGTAACATTTTTGGAGCATTAAAAATCCTATTTTCCCTAACCCTAAACCTAACCCTAATACTTAATAACCCTAACATTATACCCAAAAACCCTTTCACTAAGCCTAACCCTAACCCCAACCCCCCCTAACCCCAAAACCCTTAAAATACCATTTGAACAAATTCAGGACCTGAAAAAAGTCCTGACTGTTCAAAACAGTTCTTGTTTTCCTACCTTTTCAGGATATTAAGGTGAAATGTTAGGACATTGGGGTCCTGATAATGTAGGAAAACAAGTGCACGCACACAAACAAACACACACTTTGTCTCTCTCTCTCTCTCTCTATCGCTCTTTCTCCCACTCCCCCTCTCTCTTTTACTGTAATCATTCAAGCTCACAGGTCTAACAACACAGGATCATAAATGGGAACAATATCTGTTTCAGTCTGTTGCAGTTTATCAATGAGGTTCACAATGAAATCAAGACCAGACACTCATGGTAGTATGCTCCAAATATAGAGATGGAAAAGAGAGAACACCTCATATCTTTTTGATCATGGCTTCTGTGATGGCATAAACAGTGCCATTTTTGGCTATCTTGTGGCAAGTGCGCCATCTATACATCTCTATGGCTCCAAGCTGATTTTGAACCCAGATTTAATTGACCTCTATCTCCCCTAGGGATTCTCCAATCAATACAGCACAACATAATGGATCTAGGCCTACGTATTGTGATGACAGTCCGTCTGAAAAGTGAGTTTCTTTTGCTTCTTCGTTTACTACTTCAGTAGTTTAAATGTTCAGTGCAGCCATTTTTATCTCAATATCAAATCATTTCTGGTTAACAATTATGCGACTTATTGTGATTATTTTAAATAAAAAAATAAATAAAAATTGCTTTTTAGTAAAGGGCAATTTCTCAAGCAAGGATTTTGAGTGGGGAGGGGAAAACGGAAAATTTGCTGTTATTGGCAGAGAGGTTTGGTACTCTCTTTCTTATTGATTTATTAACTAATGTACCGCATGGTGATGTCACCATAAAGGCCAAAACTCCATCCCACCAAAAAAACAACTCTTACACTAAAAGGGCATTATCATAATTTTCACAATTTCATATTATTATTCCAACCTCATAGTGTGGAAATATATATTAAACATGGTAAATCACGTTTTTGACTGCACTGGAATTGCTAAGTTTGTAGATCCATCCGTTTTGACTAAGAGACATCTTCAGTGAAGGTGCCTTATTTGCCTAATTCCTAATTTGAGTAATTAATCATCTATTGATTATGACTTTTCAGGAATCCCATTTAAACTATCTGATTAGAAATGCCACTACTTGTCTGAACTAAAGTGAACTGTTTTTCATCCAGTCCTGCAATACTAGTCATGATCAATACTAGTCATGATCATCATGATCAATCATGACCTTTCAGTTATGACCTTTCATCTCTCCACCTTTGAACTATGGAAACAGGTTTTTCTATCTAGCCAATGGATTGTAGCCTCATATTACCAGACTAATTCATGTAAGTCCACAAGATCCGTCTGGCTCGCGACGCTAAATGCATTAGTCTTCGGGGAAAAATAAATGTCAATATAATTATACAGTCATAAAACTTTAGTGACCATTGACCTACTCTTTACAGCTCTCGCTTCCTGTACCACCAGGTTTCCAGCTGGTATGGTGGACTCATCCGACACATCCCTACTGGTGGAAATACATGGAACAAATGAAGATATCGAAGATGAGTCCTACGGAGGTGTGGATTTCCAGTATCCAGAACTAGGGTTATACTGTCAGACCAGACCAACCCTCCAGTGTACACCAGAGGCTGACGCCTTTAACCCGTGTGAAGACATAGCAGGTAGAATCAAGAATTGCTGCACTCAACTCAGCTTAGTCCCTTAGCAAAAGTCTTTGGATACAGAGTTAAAAAGACAAACTGGAAAAGGAAAACCCTCATTCACTGTAATAGTCTTTAGACGTTTTAATGTTATTTCAAGCAGTCAAGAGGTCAAACAAACGGACAAAAGTATTTGGATGCAGGGTTAAAAAGACATAAACTGGGAAAAGAAAACCCTTATTCACTGTAATAGTCCTTAGACGTTTTAATGTATTTCAAGCAGTCAAGAGGTCAAACAAACGGACATGTTTTGGCGACAGCCTTTTACTGAAAGAACAGAAGGCCTAGGCATGATGCACAAACATTCAGAGATTACTTTGTCCACTGTTATTTTACTGTTTTACTATCTTTATTTCTTAATAATAATTGTAAAAATGGTATCTAATGTTGTTGCGCACATTTACATGTATTTTCTGTAAGAAATGTGTTGTATAAATGAAGTTTGATTGAGTTTGACTGTTTTTCCCTTGTTAACTCCAGGTTTCAGTTTTCTCAGAGTCGCCATCTGGTTCATCAACATCCTGGCGATCATTGGCAACCTGACGGTCCTCCTCATCTTCTTCACCAGCCGCTGTAAACTCACCGTGCCACGCTTCCTCATGTGTCACCTGGCCTTCGCTGACTTCTGCATCGGCGTCTACCTCCTTATGATCGCCGCGGTCGACCTCCACACCCGAGGCCACTACAGTGAGCACGCCATCGATTGGCAGACGGGAGCAGGTTGTAGTGCGGCGGGCTTCCTGTCTGTGTTCGGTGGGGAGCTGTCGGTTTACACGTTGTCGACTATCACTCTGGAGCGCTGGCATACGATAACTCATGCCTTGCAGCTGGAGAAGAGGCTAGGCCTGGCGCAGGCTGCTGGCATCATGGCTGGAGGGTGGTTGATCTGTCTGGGGATGGCCATGCTCCCCCTGGTGGGGGTCAGCAGCTACAGCAGGGTATATAATGCACTGTACTATAAAAAAAATAACAGAACAATGGACGGCAGAGTATACCTAGTGCTTCTAAACAGAATAGTGGCTGACATTTTCTGTCCATTTTTCAATGATTCTACATGTTGAATCCACGCAAATAGCCACCACTAGTCTGCACCCAGCAGGTGGTTGCTATAACACACTGCAGCGACAGAACGCAATGACCATCCATTGTTGTGTTAAAAAACACACCGCAGCGACAGCAAGTGATGGCCGTTCATCGTTGTTGCTATAACACACCGCGGCAAAAGAAAGCAATGACCGTCCATCGTTCTGTGTGTTCTTTACATTATTTTCCCAGAGGAGAAAATTGGTTAGGACACTTTTTTTCATTACTGCTGTATATTAAATAACACAATAAATATTTTTCAGGTGAGCATGTGCCTTCCCATGGACGTAAAGACTCCTCTGGCCCAGGCTTTCATCCTCCTGCTCCTCCTCTTCAACGTGGGGGCATTCCTGGTGGTCTGCGTCTGCTACGTCCTCATCTACCTGGCAGTACGGAACCCCCAGTTCCCCAGCCGCAGTGCAGACGCCAAGATCGCTAAGCGCATGGCTGTCCTCATCTTCACCGACCTCCTCTGCATGGCACCCATCTCGTTCTTCGCTATATCCGCAGCCTTTAAGGTTCCGCTCATCACCGTCACCAACTCCAAGATACTCCTGGTGTTGTTCTTTCCTATCAATTCCTGTGCCAACCCTTTCCTCTATGCCATCTTTACTAAGGCTTTCAGGAAAGATGTTTATCTGTTACTGAGTAACATGGGCTGCTGCGAGAATATAGCTAATATGTACAGGATGAAGGCCTATTGCTCTGAGAATTTGGTGAAGAGTAGTTCTGAGAACAAAGGGACTCTGATTTGCACAACACTAAGGATGGACCCTCTGCCATTGCAGAGCCAACAGCTGAAAGATGATGGAGATTTGGGGACAATCTGAAATGGCACCCTATACCTGAAATACATTTTTTCAAAGAGGATGAAGAATAGACTAAGCTTTTTTATTTTGTTCTATTTATTATCATCAACAGTAGCAACAAGTGACCTTACAGTATTGTATTTTGTAGTGAAATTCACTGGTTACTACAGTCTTACTGGGGGGGGGGGGGTTATTGTTCGGATGGGACTTTTCTTTAACTTTTTTCTTTAACTGGGTCTTACAGTAGAACCAGGATTGTCTGCAATTTACTGTAAATCAAAGAGACGGTAAACATTTGAACTCCAATGTAATTCTCATATGGCTAAATGTGTCATTCAACCAAATTGTATTTAAATAAAACAACATTTTCTGTTGGCATCCCAGACTTGCTTGGTGAATCAATCCTACACTATGTACCTGTTTTGTAACAGAATAACTATTCAAATATATATATACATATTTATTTATTTTACAGTCATATGGAATATCTTCAAGCAGAGGCTGTCTGTAGACCATTAGAATGAGACCAGTGTCCACAGACAGTGGTTAGACCAAGTGTAAACCAGCCTTGCATTTCACATAAGGCTCAATGGCGACCCACATTTTTTGCAAAAAAATTAATAATTCAGAACAGAGAAAACTTGACTTCAGTGAGTTCAAGACAACTGGCAAGTCGGGAATAAATGAGCTCTGACTGGGAAAATACGTTTCGAACGGTCATCCAACTTGGAATTGTACATTCGGCCTCTTTCTAGAGCTACGACCTGAAGATCAATGACATCATGATTCGACCTTGTTTTTTTCAGTTCCCAGTTGTTTTGAAAGCGCCATAAATTCAAAGAATACCAGACTTTGATGAAAAAATTTGCCCACGAAGAACCGCTGCGTCACCTTCCTGTTCAAGTGAGCACAGCACAACAAGGTGTCTAAAAATGTATTGTATGCTGCTGCTTAAATTATGTAATATGCCAGGGAGATATGTATACGTAGCTAAGAAAGTAATACTAAGTGTATGTTGTGTAGTAAGATGTTAGTAGCCCATGCGTCTCACCATAATAATTTGGTCTATTTACCGCTCTTTATCTTGCCTACTGTTCTGACCTGGTGGTGCACATGTAGCCTATAACCTGTTTTAGAGAAATGTAATCATCAAATATTATAAGAGCTTTCATTGTCTGCTTCAATGCCCCCTTTACTTATCCTATGGTTCTGACTTGGTGTACAGGGAGAACACTGTAACAACGGCCCATGTTTTGAATTCTGTCGCTGTACATTTCAAAAGTGCTAAACAAATAGTTGTATTGACTATGTCCGTCCTAGCTCACTCATTAATGTCTTAATCGAAATGACGGATTGTCTCTTATCAGCTTGTTGTCCCCTTACGTCATAGTTTGTACACCTCAATTGTCATTAGAAACCACATTTGTTTAAACAAGTCAGCCATATCAGCAATTTTTTTTTAAAGGCAGTAAATGAGGCTGAATGAACTGTTTCGCTGCCAGACAAGGCTCCGCTGATCCCATATGTTGCAGTGGTAAGATGTTGGAACTGCTGTTGGGACAGCTTTATGTAGACCCTAACAGTTTGTGGGCACCGTTTGTCACCGTTATAGTTCAATTAATGTATTGTTTAGTGTTGTGTTAAATGGCAGACAGTGTGTGTACCCCTTTGAACGGGGTATGGTAGTAGGTGCCAGGCACACTGGTTTGAGTGTGTCAAGAACTGCTGCTGGGTTTTTCACGCTTAACAGTTTCCTGTGTGTATCAAGAATGATCCACCACCCAAAGGACATCCAGCCAACTTGACACAACTGTGGGAAGCATTGAAGTCAACAAGGGCCAGCATCCTTGTGGAACACTTTCGACAGCTTGTAGAGACCATGCCCAGACGAATTGAGGCTGTTCTGAGGGCAAAAAGCGGTGTAGCTCAATATTAGGAAGGTGTTCCTAATGTTTTGTACACTCAGTGTACATCCATGTACACTTCACAACTGCTGCTACCAGACTCTTATTAACTATTGCTAATACTACACATTTCGTCCCTTCCGTCCCTTACGTCCCTTCCGTCTTCAAGAGAGCGAGAGTTGCACCCCTTCTGAAAAAACCTACACTCGATCCCTCCGATGTCAACAACTACAGACCAGTATCCCTTCTTTCTTTTCTCTCCAAAACTCTTGAACGTGCCGTCCTTGGCCAGCTCTCCTGCTATCTCTCTCAGAATTACCTTCTTGATCCAAATCAGTCAGGTTTCAAGACTAGTCATTCAACTGAGACTGCTCTTCTCTGTGTCACGGAGGCGCTCCGCACTGCTAAAGCTAACTCTCTCTCCTCTGCTCTCATCCTTCTAGACCTATCGGCTGCCTTTGATACTGTGAACCATCAGATCCTCCTCTCCACCCTCTCCGAGCTGGGCATCTCCGGCGCGGCCCACGCTTGGATTGCGTCCTACCTGACAGGTCGCTCCTACCAGGTGGCGTGGCGAGAATCTGTCTCCGCACCACGTGCTCTCACCACTGGTGTCCCCCAGGGCTCTGTTCTAGGCCCTCTCCTATTCTCGCTATACACCAAGTCACTTGGCTCTGTCATATCCTCACATGGTCTCTCCTATCATTGCTATGCAGACGACACACAATTAATCTTCTCCTTTCCCCCCTCTGATAACCAGGTGGTGAATCGCATCTCTGCATGTCTGGCAGACATATCAGTGTGGATGACGGATCACCACCTCAAGCTGAACCTCGGCAAGACGGAGCTGCTCTTCCTCCCGGGGAAGGACTGCCCGTTCCATGATCTCGCCATCACGGTTGACAACTCCATTGTGTCCTCCTCCCAGAGTGCTAAGAACCTTGGCGTGATCCTGGACAACACCCTGTCGTTCTCAACTAACATCAAGGCGGTGACCCGTTCCTGTAGGTTCATGCTCTACAACATTCGCAGAGTACGACCCTGCCTCACGCAGGAAGCGGCGCAGGTCCTAATCCAGGCACTTGTCATCTCCCGTCTGGATTACTGCAACTCGCTGTTGGCTGGGCTCCCTGCCTGTGCCATTAAACCCCTACAACTCATCCAGAACGCCGCAGCCCGTCTGGTGTTCAACTTTCCCAAGTTCTCTCACGTCACCCCGCTCCTCCGCTCTCTCCACTGGCTTCCAGTTGAAGCTCGCATCCGTTACAAGACCATGGTGCTTGCCTACGGAGCTGTGAGGGGAACGGCACCTCCGTACCTTCAGGCTCTGATCAGGCCCTACACCCAAACAAGGGCACTGCGTTCATCCACCTCTGGCCTGCTCGCCTCCCTACCTCTGAGGAAGTACAGTTCCCGCTCAGCCCAGTCAAAACTGTTCGCTGCTCTGGCACCCCAATGGTGGAACAAACTCCCTCACGACGCCAGGTCAGCGGAGTCAATCACCACCTTCCGGAGACACCTGAAACCCCACCTCTTTAAGGAATACCTAGGATAGGATAAAGTAATCCTTCTAACCCCCCCCCCCCTTAAAAGAGTTAGATGCACTATTGTAAAGTGGTTGTTCCACTGGATATCATAAGGTGAATGCACCAATTTGTAAGTCGCTCTGGATAAGAGCGTCTGCTAAATGACTTAAATGTAATGTAAATGTAAATTTCAAACACCCCCCAATCCTCCCTTCTCTGATACATGTGTAAATATTGTACTATAAATTGTACAGTATAAATTGTGCCTTCCTGTATTATTTGCTGTTGTTGCTGTATGCCACTTGCCAGCAGCATACCACCCTGCATACCACTGTTGGCTTGCTTCTGAAGCTAAGCAGGGTCGGTCCTGGTCAGTCCCTGGATGGGAGACCAGATGCTGCTGGAAGTGGTGTTGGAGGGCCAGTAGGAGGCACTCTTTCCTCTGGTCTAAAAAATGCCCCAGGGCAGTGATTGGGGACACTGCCCTGTGTAGGGTGCCGTCTTTCGGATGGGACGTTAAACGGGTGTCCTGACTCTCTGAGGTCATTAAAGATCCCATGGCACTTATCGTAAGAGTCGGGGTGTTAACCCCGGTGTCCTGGCTAAATTCCCAATCTGGCCCTCAACCATCATGGTCACCTAATAATCCCCAGTTTATAATTGGCTCATTCATCCCCTGTAACTATTCCCCAGGTCGTTGCTGCAAATGAGAACGTGTTCTCAGTCAACTTACCTGGTAAAATAAATTAAAAAGAATTATACTTGTGCTAAAATGTCTATTATATTCTTATATTGTATTATTTCTTATTGTTGTTGCATTGTCGAGAAGGAACTTGCCAGTATTCATTTCGTTGGACAGTGTATATCATACATATGACTAATAAAACTTGAAACTGAAACCTGTTTTAGGCATACATTTTATTGTTTTATCATTGCATTATTGGTAGAACAGTGCACAGTAGTCTAATTTATCTACTCAAGGCACAGTAGGCTATCAGCTGCTGCAAATATATGCTGATCAAAATGTGCTGATCAAAATGTAATAATGAGATCAATATGGGTAATCATTGAAGGGAATGAAGAGTAACCACCCAAAAGTGGGATCCCTCAAAAACCTCTAGTGACATCACCAGAAAAGTTTACCCCGCCTTCCAGAGAATCATTACAGTTCTACTAGCAGCAGGATATTATGCTGGAAGGACGATCCCGGATTTATATATATTTTTTAAAAGTAAGAGTCCCCCTGCAAAGACATGCTACATTTTTGGAATATCAATGTTCTGTTTAGGCTATATTTAAAGAAATACACTTATATATGTTATTGGAATTACTCAAGAGTCTGGAAAACTTAAATTGGTCTCTTTTGCTGGGTATCTATACTAACAAAATATGTTGATTTCTTCAGAGGGACTGTGTTGTACGGCCTGCTTGTTATTACTGGTCCGTTTTGAGAAAAATTGTGTTTTTTTAGACACAACTGCAAACTTCCAGGAGTAGCCACAAACCAATCAGTGTTGATTTTGCCATCATGTTGAAAGAACTACAGATGTACAGTATATATACTGAACAAACACATAAACACAACATGCACTTCCAGTTCATGTAAGGAAATCAATCAATTGAAATAAATTCATTGGGATCTAATCTATGGATTTCACATGACTGGGAATACAGATATGCATCTGTTGGTTGCAGATACATTTTTTTTTAAAGTAGAGGAGTGGATCAGAAAACCAGTCAGTTTCTGCTGTGACCACAATTTGCCTCATGCATCGCGACATATCTCCTTTGCATGGAGTTGATCAGGCTGTTGAGTGTGGCCTGTGGAATGTTGTCCCACTCCCCTTCAATGGCTGTGCAGAGTTGCTGGATATTGGCAGGAACTGAAACACGCTGTCGTACACTTCGATCTAGAGCATCCCAAACATGCTCAATGGGTGACATGTCTGGTGAGAATGTAGGCCATGGAAGAACTGGGACATTTTCAGCTTCCACAAATTGTGTCAGCTTCTACAGATCCTTGCAACATTATCATGCTGAAACATGAGATGATGGCGACGGATGAATTGCGCGACAATGGGCCTCAGGATCTCGTCACGGTATCTTTGTGCATTAAAATTCCCATCGATAAAATGCAATTGTGTTCGTTGTCCGTAGCTTATGCCTGCCCATACCATAACCCCATCGCCATCATGGGGCACTCTGTTCACAACGTTGACATCAGCAAAACGCTCTCCCACACGACACCACACACACTGTCTGCCATTTACCCGGTACAGTTGAAACCAAAATTCATCCATGAAGAGCACATTTCTCCATCGTGCCAGTGGCCATCGAAGATGAGCATTTGCCCACTGAAGTCGGTTACGACACCGAACTGCGGTCAGGTTAAGACCCTGGTAAGGACGATGAGCATCCAGACGAGCTTCCCTGAGATGGTTTCTGACAGTTTGTGCAGAAATTACTCGGTTGTGCAAACCCATGCAACGTGTTGGTCCCATGTTTTATGAGCTGACATAACAAATCCCAGAAATGTTTCATATGCACAAAAAGCTTATTTATCTCAATTTTTTTACCAAATTTGTTTACATCTCTATTTGTGAGCATTTTTCCTTTGCCAAGATAATCCATCCACTTGACAGGTGTGGCATATCAAGATGCTGATTAAACAGCATGATCATTACACAGGTGCACCTTGTGCTGGGGACAGTAAAAGGCCACTTTAAAATGTGCAGTTTTGTCACACAACACAATGCCACAGATGTCTCAAGTTTTGAGGGAGCTTGCAACTGGCATGCTGACTGCGAGAAGGTTCACCAGAGCTGTTTCTGGAGAATTCAATGTTCATTTCTCTACCCTAAGCTGCCTCTAACATCGTTTTAGAGAATTTGGCAATATATGTATATGTTTCTAAACGTAAATCAAGTGCTATTTGCATGTGAAAATGTAATGGGATGCATTTGTTCCATTGTTAACATTTTTGTTGGTAGCCCAGTCTTCAAGGTTATTGACAAATTAAGGTGTGTGGCTTTAATCATTCTCATCACAAGCTCTAGAAACCCTGCTGGCTTGACAACTTTAACTCTAGTTTCAACCACATGGAATGCAGCCTGCTGTGAGAATACTGCTGATCTTCCTCTCTCTTGTTATTTAACCTTTGTTTCCTCATATCACTCAGAACATTAAAGTCTGTAGCCCTTTCCTGCAGTCAAATGACCAAATGACCAAACTCTAGTTGCCTCTTGGGTAGAATGTTATTCATATTTATCATAATTTCATAATAAATCAGCATTACTTAAAAGTGATCTTGTGATGTATATAAAGTGTAATATTGGGATGCAAACTCAAAACGGAAAACATTTAAACTCTATATCTGACATGGTACAGGTGTCTTCTTTTTTTAAGCCCATGTGTGTGAGGTGCATCATTTTGTTTCAAAGTAGATTTATTTAAGACTACCAAGAAACACTCTGTGTGACCCTGATTTAGCACACTGCAGTAAAGACTAAACAGAACATTGTTGGTCGCTGGGCTTGTGCTAAGACCTCAAAATGCTGATGCAGCACCCAGCACCGGTCCTAGAACTTATTTTCCTATACAGTATTTTGTAAATATTATGTAGTACAATTAGTACCCACTGTATGTAGTTTTAGTAAGTAAAAGGCAAGACAGATTTGACCACTTTCCCAACAACTTAGGCAGTAACATAGAGCATTAAAGTGCGGTAGATTCTACAGACCCTACTGACTACTCCCAAAGGCACTTTTACGTTGGCACAAATTTAAAAAAAATTCTCTATAAGCCAATATGTAATTCATATATAGTGATTTGCATTATGGCCAATGGAATGGGTGGAATAAAAGGCCAGCAACACTCCATTTTATTTAGTCCACCATTCAAAAGGCACTCGCACATCTGAGCTATCTTCTTTGCAGGTGCATGGTAACAGTTGAATAAAATGAGAAAAAAAAAGGAACCCACACATTGCTCTTGATATTATCACTCCTCACGGCCTTCGTCAGAGGTCTTATACATAAAGCGTATTAAGGAGCAGTGATGCTATCAAGAGCAGTGTGTGGGTTCCTTCGTTTTTCTCATTTAGTCCACTATGGAATAACACCATACAGTACCAGTCAAAAGTTTGGACACACCTACTCAATCAAGGGTTTTTCTTTTTTTAATAATTTTTTTTTTTAAACTATTTTCTACATTGTAGAATAATAGTGAAGACATGAAAGACTATGAAATAACACATATGGAATCATGTAGTAACCAAAAAAGTGTTAAACAAATCAAAATATATTTTATATTTGAAATTCTTCAAAGTAGCCACCCTTTGCCTTGATGACAGCTTTGCACACTCTTGACATTTTCTCAACCAGCTTCACCTGGAATGCTTTTCCAACTTTCTTGAAGGAGTTCCCATATTTGCTGAGCACTTGTTGGCTGTTTTTCCTTCACTCTGCAGTCCAACTCATCTCAAACCGTATCAATTGGGTTGAGGTCGGGTGATTGTGGAGGCCAGGTCATCTGATGCAGCACACCATCACTCTCCTTGGTCAAATAGCCCTTACACAATCTGGAGATGTGTTTTGGGCCATTGTCCTGTTGAAAACAAATGATAGTCTGTAACGGTCATCGTAGTCGTTCTCCTCCTCAGACGAGGAGGAGCATGGATCGGACCAACACGCAGCGAGGTATGAAGACATAATGAAATTTAATAACAAGACGAAACACGAATAACACTAAATACACTTGAATAAACTATAAAACAACAAACGACGTTAAACAGACCTGAACATGAGAACTACATAAAACGAAGAACGCACGAACAGGAAAAAACGAATGAACGAACGAGACAGTACCGTGTGGTGCAACAAAACACAGACACAGCGACAATCACCCACAAACAAACAGTGAGAACAGCCTACCTTAATATGGTTCTCAATCAGAGGAAACGTCAAACACCTGCCTCTAATTGAGAACCATATCAGGCAACACCTTTAACCCAACATAGAAACACAAAACATAGAATGCCCACCCCAACTCACGCCCTGACCAACTAAACACATACAAAAACAACAGAAAACAGGTCAGGAACGTGACATAGTCCCACTAAGCGCAAACCAGATGGGATGGCGTATTGCTGCAGACTGATGTATTAGCCATGCTGTTTAAGTGTGCCTTGAATTCAAAATAAATCACTGACAGTGTCACCTGCAAAGTACCCCCACACCATTACACCTCCTCCTCCATGCTTCACGGTAGGAAACACACATGCGGAGATCATCCGTTCACCTACTCTGCGTCTCACAAAGACACTGTGGTTGGAACCAAAAATCTCAAATTTGGACTCTTCAGACCAAAGGACAGAATTCCACCGGTCTGATGTCCATTGCTTGTGTTTCTTGGCCCAAGCAAGTTTCTTTTTATTATTAGTGTCCTTTAGTAGTGGTTTCTTGCAGCAATTCGACCATAAGGCTTGATTCGCGCAGTCTCCTCTGAACAGTTGATGTTGAGATGTGTCTGCTACTTGAATTCTGTGAAGCATTTATTTGGGCTGCAATCTGCAATGTAGTTACCTCTAATGATCTCATCCTATGCATCAGAGATAACTCTGGGTCTTCCTTTCCAGTGGTGGTTCTCATGAGAACCAGTTTCATCATAGAGCTTGATGGTTTTTGCGACTGCACTTGAGGAAACATTAAAAGTTATTGAAATTTTCCAGATTGACTGACCTTCATGTCTTAAAGTAATGATGGACTGCCGTTTCTTTTTGCTTATTTGAGCTGTTCTTGCCATAAAATCTTTATTCATTTAACTAGGCAAGGCAGTTAAGAACAAATTCTTATTTACAATGATGGCCTACCCCTGCCAAACCCTAACAACGGTAGGCCAATTGTGCACCACCCTACAGGCGGAACTTGAACCAGGGTCTGTAGCACTAGCACTGAGATGCAGTGCTTTAGACCACTGCGCCACTCGGGAGTACACATTGACTTGGTATTTCACCAAATAGGGCTATCTTCTGTATACCACCCTTACCTTGTCACAACACAACTGATTGGCTCAAACACATTAAGAAGGAAAGAAATTCCACAGATTAACTTTTAACAAGGCACACCTGTTAATGAATTCCAAAGTACCTCATGAAGCTGGTTGAGAGAATTCCAAAAGTGTGCAAAGCTGTCATCAAGGCTACTGGCTACTTTGAAGAATCTCAAATATAAAATATATTTTGATTTGTTTAACACTTTTTTCTATATGTGTTATTTCATAGTTTTGATGTCCTCACCCTATTAATCTACAATGTAGAAAACACATTAAGAAGGAAAGAAATTCCACAGATTAACTTTTAAGAAGGCACACCTGTTAATGAATTCCAAAGTACCTCATGAAGCTGGTTGAGAGAATTCCAAGAGTGTGCAAAGCTGTCATCAAGGCTACTGGCTACTTTGAAGAATCTCAAATATAAAATATATTTTGATTTGTTTAACACTTTTTTCTATATGTGTTATTTCATAGTTTTGATGTCCTCACCCTATTAATCTACAATGTAGAAAATAGTAAAAAAAAAAAAAACATTTAATGAATAGGTGTGTCCAAACTTTTGACTAGTACTGTATATAGATTCTACAGACCCTACTGAGTACTCACAACCCCACTTTTACATCAGTACAAAGAATAGTTTTTTTTCTACAGCCCAATATTGTGAATATACAGTAAAAGTCTGAACATTGTATTTTCTAATAGTGGTCTTAAAAAATGTTTTTAAAAACATATTTCTGATTTATTTAATGAATTCCTTCTTGCATTTGCTTATAAGCACCATAGCAATGGCCATTGATTACAATTTACAATATTTTGAATGAGTTATCGACATTGAAATGTTTTGAAACGTATATTTTGAAGGTTTCGTCATTACCATACAACATGACGTTGTAATTTTTGCTGCTGGCAGAATAGTACAACAATGTAGTCAGAGAATTTTTTTTTTTCCGATCGTGGAGTTTATTATTGTTCTCTTAGCAGCAGGATATTATGCTGGCAGTGCAAAAACTCAGATTTTCTTTTTTTAAATAAGAGTCTCCCTTCAAAGAAATGCTCAAATCTGGGAATGTCTATTTATTTTTTCGCACTCTAATGCTGTACAACAGTTTTTCAAAGTACTACAACCACCTTACAAAAATGGATAATTTGACATATTTATTTTAAATATTGTATTATTTAAACATGTGAAGTTTAGCATGGGGACCATGTCGTACATACTCTGTACATACCTAGCACCCTATGCAATACATTGTAATAGACTATACATGGGAAACATTTTGGCTTGTAGATAGAAAACTTTTCTGCCTGTCTCAGCTAAAGTCGGATGGAAGATACTCAGCAGGATCTCTTTTGGTTTCTTTTTAGAAGGGTACTTTGTAGCATGGCCTGCTGATGGCTTTTCACTCCTCCCTCTCCATAGTCCCCAATGCAATACACTTTAACAGTAAATATGTGTAGTTTTGGAGGGGGACTCATGCATATCCAGCACCACAGCTTTAAAGGATGTGGTACTTGAATACGCGCTCAACAACAACAAAAGAAACACAAGAAACAAACTTTGTTATTAAAACGAAAATCTCATTTATTTACAAGTTAAATGTAATGAATATTAAACAGGCTATTAGTACACAGTATAATAATGCTTGCAAAGGCATTTTCTGTAGAGTTTTAAATGCATTACGTAGTCGTTTTCTCTCTGATTACTCATATAAAACATACCCTCGTATTCCATTGTGACAAAGTATACACATTGCCCTCTGATAAGACTCCTTTAGAGCCCTCGAATAAGACTACTTTAGAGCCCTCTAATAAGACTACTTTAGAGCCCTCTAATAAGACTGCTTTAGAGCCCTCTAATAAGACTGCTTTAGAGAATAAATACTGTAATACTGTATGACTGGACTTCTAATAAGACAAAGGCCAAGTAAAAATCACTTGACAATTTGGAGAGATGGGCTATATGATCCATGAATCAGTCCTAAACCCAAATCCAAGAAGCAAACCTTTGGATTAATTGCGACCAAGGTGGGTTTAAGAAAACTTTGTAAGGCTGTGCATAATTGGGGTGATATAAACATATAGCACCATGATTTTCCTTGGATACTGCCTCAAAAATATCAATAATCGATATTTGGCACCTCCATTAGGGCAAGGCATGAGTGCATGGAAGTCTACCATGGAATGTAGTTGTATTCCACACAGGAAGCAAACAGGGTAAGCAACAAAAAGTGTTATTGTCACACCTTGATCTGTACCTGCCTGCCGTCCTGTACCTTTTCCACACGTACCTGGATTACTGACCTCTGCTGACCCTGAGCCTGCCTGCCGTCCGGTACCTTTGCCCCACCTATCTGGATTATTAACCCCTGCCTGTCCTTGACCTGTCTTTTGCCTGCCCCTTTTGGATGAATAAATGGTTGTTAATTCGACGTTGTCTGCATCTGGGTTTACCTTGAAACGTGCTAGTTATGGTGTTCTTTCATTCCAACTGACATTCAACACAGCAACAGTACATTCATTTATGCATAAATGCATATGTCTATAACACAGTCCCCTTCCAAAACTACACATATTTGGTTAGTAGAGACCCTACTGAATATTTTCCATCCCACTTTAGCTGAGTCAGGTAGAAATGTTTTCTCTGTACAGACAAATTCTCAACATAACATCGCATTTTTTCATTATTGGTTTAAAAAAATATATATTTGATTTGTTTTCATACATTTCTTTGTGGCATAATAAAAGTGGCCATTGATTAAAATTCAATATCTTTTGAATGAGTTATCCACATTGCTTAGCTTTTTTATAATCCGGGCTTTGATTTTGAAGGTTTTGATTTACCATACCATATGGCGTCATCGTTTGTGCTGCTGGCAGAATACTAGTGAAGCGTTTATATGGACGAAACAGCTTGGATTCTAGAGCAAAATAAATGTCTGTGTTATTCAATGATGTTGAGAAATGAGAATGATAACTATTTATGGTAACGTCTCAGATCGTACGACTTCTAGAAAACAGTTTCATTTTTATTGGAGAAGAGGTGGTAGCGGATAAAGTCCTATTGTCTGCGCACTGCACATTATTTACTATGGCGAAAAAGTCAACTACGATACATCTATGGACTATTTTACTTTCTACCAGTGTTGGCATAATTTGGGGGAATCTGGCCAGTGGTAAGTTGCAATGTAACAATTTTGCTGGTTGGAGGACTTTGAACAACTCTTTCTGTCAAAAGTTAATTATGTCTTTGATGAAAATCAACGGCTGTTTTTCAAGCAATTCATTGTCGATGTTTCATTGTTGTTCATTTTGAAACTTGAGTTTAATATTTGTTCGATTGTAAATTAATTCCATAGAGTGATTTCTTGTGAGCATGTATTTATTTGGTAAAAATGTTGAAACATACATGTATCCTTAATGGGGGTTACAAAGGGTCTATACATTTGGCACATTTTAAAAGTACTTGTTTATTACCTTAAAGATAAGCCCCCAGTACTCAATTGTTTATGTTTTTGTTTTCATTGGACAAAAGTAAAGTTGTTCTCATCAAATACCTTGAACACTTCAAATAGGCGTATAGAAATCCAATGCTATTTGCATGTGGAAATCTCATGGGATCCATTTGTTTATGTTTTTGTAGGGGCCCCTGAACACTCTTATGGTATTACATTATCGTACAGAGTGTAGCTTTAATCCCAGAATACAGTATATGCTTGTCGGCTTTTATAAGGCCAAATCCAGGTGGTACTGATTAAAAACTGCCTGGAATTTATATGACCTCCCTGTAGCATCCAATGCAACTTCTGAAGGATTCTAGGTCTGACCAGTTACTTGGAATGCACAAAGCTGTAGGGCAGCCCTACACTCCAATGTGCCGTTTTTGTTTCACTGCAGTGTAGTGTTTTGATGTATTGTTAAGGGTTTCGCTGATCAGTGAAGTCTGCTTGACTCTTTTAGGGACCTATAGTAAGGACAAACGTTCAGTGCTGAATAGATTAATCCCTCTTTTATTCTCCTCCTCTCATGTTTAAAACCAGCAGGCTCCAGACCTCGTAGGGTAAGAGTTGAGTACCCCTGAGTTATAGGATGATAAATACTGTCTGTATACGAGGGTTTTGGTGCAGGTACAGTCAACTAGCGCTTGCTAACGTTAACCACCTAGCAAAAAAAAAATATATATATATATTTTTACAAATCGATTCTTGGAGTCACAGTATCGATATAAAAACTACACAAATAATATTGCGATGCTCTACTGTATCGATTTTCACCCGCTTCTCTAGGTATGTGTAGGGTATGTAGCCTACGACACCGTGTGTGAAGGGGAGAAGTGAGAGAACAGGTTGGTTTTTAGACTCTGCCATTACTAACAAAGTGGATCATTGCTTCCAGGGAGGCAGAACCGTTTGCTTCCTCTGATAACAGATTATTTTAACTCTGAACTGCTGGTATTCCCCCCTTCCTCTCGGTCCCAGTGAAAGCTGGTGTCAGTTCCCTTACAAACAAATGTATGAGCTTACATTTATTTCACTATTGAAACCATATTTTCACATGTATACATTTAGAGAACCATATTTTCAAATGTATACATTTAGAGTTCACATGTTAAAACCACTTTTTCACATGTGAGGAAATTGCAATTTCACATGTGAAGATCTCAGTTGAAATAATGTTATTCTCCTCACATGTGAAAAGATGTTTCCACCGGTGGAATTAGGACAGTGGTGGAAAAAGTAACCAATTGTCATACTTGAGTAAAAGTAAAGATACCTTAATAGAAAATGACTCAAGTAAAATACTACTTGAGTAAAAGTATAAAAGTATTTGGTTTTAAATATACTTCAGTATCAAAAGTAAAAGTATACATCATTTCTAATTCCTTATGTAAAGTAAAACAGACAGCACCATTTTCTTGTTTTTTAGCCAGGGGAACACTCCAACACTCAGAAATAATTTACAGATAGCCAGGGGGACACTCCAACACTCAGAAATCATTTACAGATAGCCAGGGGGACACTCCAACACTCAGAAATCATTTACAGATAGCCAGGGGGACACTCCAACACTCAGAAATCATTTACAGATAGCCAGGGGGACACTCCAACACTCAGACATCATTTACAGATAGCCAGGGGGACACTCCAACACTCAGACATCATTTACAGATAGCCAGGGGCACACTCCAACACTCAGACATCATTTACAGATAGCCAGGGGGACACTCCAACACTCAGACATCATTTACAAACAAAGCATGTGTGTTTAGTGAGTCCGCTAGATCAGAGGCAGTAGGGATGAACAGGGATGTTCTCTTGATAAGTCTGTGAATTTGACAATTTTCTTGTCCTGCTAAGCATTCAAAATGTAACGAGTACTTTTGGTTGTCATGGAAAATGTATGGAGTAAAAAGTAAATTATTTTCTATAGGAATGTAGAGAAGTAAAAGTGGTCAAAAATATAAATAGTAAAGTAATGTACAGATACTCCAAAAAATGACTTAAGTAATATATTAAAGTATTTTTTACCTAAGTACTTTACACCACTGAATTAGGGTGACCACATCTGAAAAGCCCAAATGCGGGACAAGGGAACAATTTTGTATGACATTCACGGAACAGTGGACAGAATAATTTTTTTGGGGGACAGGCTAATGGATGACATTCAAATGGCGACATAGTTCTGCTGTATGAAGGTCACTTCCTGTTAAAGGGGCAATCCTCAGTTGTAACATTCCATTTTGGACTTGTAAATGAATGATATGTACCCATAGATTTTTTAAAGAATATAATGTATAATGTAAATGCCTCATGAGTGTATCCCATCAGAAGCCAAAATATAAGCTTGTTTTACTCTAATGTTTGTAAATAAAGTAAATGTAAACAGTCACTGTATAGCCTAAAAGCATGTTTAAAACCATCATTTTGATATTATGGATGGTCAGTCCTTGCATCCATAGCGTGGAGTGGTTGAGAGTGGTTGCATTTCTCCAGCCCCATCCCTCAGCTTTTTACTGAAACTGTGGTGGGGAGAACACTTTGTTCATGTTTCAATTAAGGATTGCCGCTTTAAACACCTTTAATAGAGTAATAGTGATATTAAATGGAGAAATCCTTTAGTGAGGGAGTTACTTTTGTGCCAATAATACCAAGTAAAACTTCTAAAGTCGAATGATCTTGAAAGCAAAACATAAACCCAAAAGTATGGATAGCAAAAAAAAATATTGCATGGAAATAATTTCAAAATGAGAGAACAAATTAATTGTAAATGGACACAAAAAAAAAAAATCTGGGATTTTTCTTTAATGATAATGCGATTAAATAAAACACCTCCCTCTTTCCTGCAATTTTCCCTAGCTTTGGTTATGTTACCCTGGCCGTTGCTGCCTTTTTTCCCAGTTCCATGTTTTGGCACATTCATTCTAGCAACATAGCTACTGCTGGTTTGCCTCAGAAGCTAAGCAGGGTTGGTCCTGGTTGGTCCCTGGATGGGAAACCAGATGTAGCTGGAAGTGGTGAAAAGTAACATGTAAAAAAAAAAAATGTCACATGAGCAAAAAACTAATTCACCAGGAAAAGTACATGTGAAACTTCACACATGTCTGTGTGAAAATCTCAACTAATAAACATATATATATTTTTAACACATTTCACGTGATTTGTTCATACGTGTTCACACGTCTGAAAACGAAAGGTGTTTTTTTTTCAAGTCCTTTTTTTCGTGTGTTTTTTTGTTGTTGTAAGGGCTAGCCTGGTCCTTTATCTGTGCTGGTTGTTGAACTATGACCATTGGGTGTTTGCAAGACAGCAAAAACAGATCTGGGACCAGGCTAAGTGGCAGTAGCCTGTCTTGAGATTTTATAAGGATATTGCCATACACACATTTGCTTCGTCCCATATCTGTTTTTTGCTGTCTAGGCAAGACTGTACAAACAGATCTGGGATCAGGCTATATGAATATTACTTTGCTGAGATATCCAAGGGAGGACCAGGAAAATTACTGAAATACTCCAGATATTTGGGAGATTCCTCTGCTTACACTGTATGGTTCCTCCATTAGCACAGGGAGAGGGAGAAACAAATGCAGAGTGGTATTGAATATCAAATTAGCTGTTCCACCCCCTCCTATACAGTCTCAATACAGTTTGTTTCCATTTGAGTTAGGCTAATCGTGGTAGCTTGAATCATTTGAGTAGTTCTTACTCTGAGGGCACAATACTAAATGTAGGGAACTGAAATGTTAGTTTCAATTGCAGGTTATTCTCCAATCCCCCTGTGACGTTATTTTGTGTTTTTTTGTTGTTGTTAGAAATACAGTATATAAAGTTATTGACTATTAATCTAAGGTAGGAGAAATGACAGAGATGGTCTATAATATTGTAACAGGCTTTGGAAATGACCGTCCCTTCCTGCTCACATACAGGTGAGCATCATGGGAGTCCCTATGTTTACCGTGTCTCTGGAGGACGTGGCCGTGGCGGGGTCTCCCCCCACAGGCCAGGACGTCAGGGTCGGTCCTCCCAGCCCACTGTACCCCCCGAGACCCTCATCGTACCAGCCCATGCCCCGAGGGTCCACCTTAGCCAGGACGACATCATGAAGCTGAGGTTACTATCTATCAATCTCTTGTTGTCTTTTTTTATTATCATTAGGTAGATGTTATTTGTTTTACCATTCTGAACCCCTTTGGGAATAAGTCTTTGTATTAATCTATGCGTGAGCTATCCTCTGAGGTTTAAATCACATCTTACTGATGAATGTTTCATTTGCAACCGTAAAATTCAACAACATTTAACTCAACTCAACTTCCATTTCATTCAACTCAATTCTATTCTATTTGATTCCATCCAGGTTCAAGCCTACGGTGGGGTCGGTGCACCTATCCGAGGGCCACGAGGCAAAGTTCAACTGCTCCATCGACGTCCCTGACGCCAACCTGGACCTCACCGTGCTGTGGTGGAAGAACAACATGGAGCTGGCTGAAAACCTGCAGGTGGTGATCAATGAACTACAGACCGTCACACACGGGGTCATGACCCTGCTGTCCACCGTCAGGTAACTGTGATGGGAGGACTTGGGTGTGAGCAGGGGACATTCATGGCAGACACAGCATGTGAAGAAAAGAGCATTTGGATACTTAGATCCATGCAATTTTTTGTAATTAAACTGCCAAGCTTTCGGTCACAGTCCACCTTCGTCAGAGCATAGAAATACAAACACAACGTGACACAGAGAGTGCAATCAGTATTATAAATCAGGTGGTTCTGAAATGTCTGGATTGCTACATTTCTCCACTACTTGTGTGTTTCAGCATAACTCATGTGCAGAGAGCTGACTCTGGGGACTACCGCTGTAGACTGAGAGTCAGTGACATAGAGATAGAGTCCCAGCCTATCAGCATCCAGGTCGAAGGTGAGTCCCAACATCATACAAGTGCTTCAAATGGATGACAAGGGTTTCCATGACTGGTTCTTATATACTGTGTCTTTTAGGTGACCAGTTTGAGCAAGACAAGGCGTAGAATCACTGGTCTTGATCATAATAAGTAGTTATTTGCAATGTAAGGTGATTCTGCACAGCCTGACTGCAATGTAGTCGATCTCAAACATGTACTCTGTTTGTCTGTGTGTGTTTTTAGGTCTACCAACGTTCACCAGACAGCCTGATGACAAGAACGTAACTCGTAACAGCCCCTTTAACCTGTCGTGTGAAGCGGTGGGTCCCCCGAATCCTATCAGGATCCACTGGCTACGCAACGGTGTGCCTGTGACAGGGTACATTACCTCCTCCCCCAGCAACTACACTGTACCAGGTGAGAGAGACACACACACACACGCGGGCACATGCACAGGCTCATACACAGATGAGCACACGCACGTGCGTATACATGCACACACATATGCACACACACATATGCACATACACGCACGCACACACATGCACATACACACACACACATGCACATATACCCACATATGCACCTATACACATGCACATACACACGAACATGCACAAACACACACATATGCACATACAATCTCTTGCTTTCATATGAAGTATTGAACTGGCTGCCAATATTATCTCAGTACCTCTTTCTGGGTTTCACAAAGAGTCTGGAGGTGTATTGGATTGTTCTATTGCTCCATCATCTTAGTTTGCATCCCAAATGCCACCCTATTTCCTATCAAGTGCACTACCTTTGACCAGAGCCTCTGGTCTAAAGTGGTACACTACATAGGGAATATGGTGCCATTTTGGAGATACCCTTAGCCTTTCTCCTAAGGCCTAGAAAACCTCTTAAAATAAAAAAAAAGTGGAATTCCACAACGCGCTTTGCCCATTTTGCTAAACTTTGAATTCAGGTCATTGGCTAATACACAGACGTAGATTGAATAGGGATCTTAGCGGCTCACCTGATTCTCTCCTTTATAACACCACAAATGTACTGTAGGTCATGTTGTATTTTGCAATGTTGAGTTGGGTTTTCTGGCATACAAAATTCCCTAGGTCCTAAAGAAAATGTGTGCATAGGTCTCTTAAGGGAAATGTTTTGTTCTGTGTGCATATTATTAAGATTGAAAAAAAATGTCCCCTTATCTGAATTAAATTACCTTGTTATTTCATTAAAATGAATTGTTTCATGTAAGAGAGAAAGAGAGACCGGGAGGGTGAGAGAGAGAGAGAGAGCGAGAGAGGGAGAGATAGATAGAGACCGAGATAAAGAGAGAGAGACTGAGAGATCGAGATAGATAGAGAGATAAAGAGAAAGTAAGACTGAGATAGAGGAAGTAAGACCAAAAGAGAGTATGAGGACCAAGAAGAACTTGTGTTGTGGATTATGGAGGGAATACGGTTTCCTCATATCGCTCAATGTCCAGGCAGTCTAGCACATTTGGTTGGTTATTCATAAGTGATGGTAAAGGACATTTGTGTCAGTGTTTGTGTGTTTATCAGTGTAAAATGTGCAGAGCTGTGTCCTACTCAGCTGTAGCAGAGATGTGTTGGAGGTCTGAATACTATGATGTCAGTCTGTCTATCTACAGTCTCAGCATCTGTCTCTCCCTTTCTTTCCCTCCATCTCTTTCTCTCTCCCTCTTCTCTCCCTCTTCTCTCCATTTTCCTCTCTCTTTTTGTCTCTCACTGTGTGTCTCTTACAGTCTCTGTCTCGTGTCTCTGTCTGTCTGTCTGTCTGTCTGTCTGTCTGTCTGTCTGTCTGTCTGTCTGTCTGTCTGTCTGTCTGTCTGTCTGTCTGTCTGTCTGTCTGTCTGTCTGTCTGGACTGTATACTAAGATAACCATGTTGGTTATTGGGGAAAATGGATCCTTTCAGTTAGTTTGGTGGGGAGGAATCTGATATTGACAAGGGTCAAGATAAGCTTTTTGTGCAAGAATGTTTTGTGTGGTTTGATGAATGGGAATGTTTTGTGTGGTTTGATGAATGGGAATGTGTTGCGTGTCAAGACCAGTGGTGCCATGTTTTTACTCCATACATTTTCATTGACCCCCAAAGTACTCGTTACATTTTGAATGCTTAGAGTAGGACAGGAAAATGGTGCAATTCATGCACTTATCAATCGAACATCCCTGGTCATCCCTACTGCCTCTGATCTAGTGGACTCACTAAACAGAGAACATCCCTGGTCATCCCTACTGCCTCTGATCTAGTGGACTCACTAAACAGAGAACATCCCTGGTCATCCCTACTGCCTCTGATCTAGTGGACTCACTAAACAGAGAACATCCCTGGTCATCCCTACTGCCTCTGATCTAGTGGACTCACTAAACAGAGAACATCCCTGGTCATCCCTACTGCCTCTGATCTAGTGGACTCACTAAACAGAGAACATCCCTGGTCATCCCTACTGCCTCTGATCTAGTGGACTCACTAAACACACATGCTTAGTTTGTAAATGACGTCTGAGTGTTGGTGTACCACTGACTATCCATACATTAAAAAAAATATATTTAAAAAATTGTGCTTTCTGGTTTGCTAAGGAATTTTAAATGATTTATATGTTTACTTTTGATACTTAAGTATATTTTAAACCAAATATTTTTAGACTTTTACTCAAGTAGAATTTTACTGGGTGTCATTTTCTATTAAGGTATTTTTAGTTTTACTCAAGTATGACAGTTGGTTACTTTACCCACCACTGCTCAAGACTGAGTAGGCTACAACATGTTGGCCTGGAGATTTGCTAAATTAGTTATGATTTGAATCCTGGACTGACAGAGTGGGGACTGCACCTTTGAAACGCTCCAAAACACCTAAAGGGACCTTAATGATTAATTAGTAATAAATATCTTGAAGCTGAGCAGTGTTGTGAGCATAAAACTTGAAGTTACCTGCCTCCGTTAGGTTCTCCCACAGACAAACACCTGTCTTCAATGTGAAAACATAACATTGGCTCTATGCAATTTACAGCAGTTAATTTACTTGGTGACCTGGGGCCAAGCATTCTTTATTTTTTATAATTTTTTTATTTGGGTGGGGGGGTAGATCAGCTTTAATATTGCATATAGATTGTGGGTTCTATCAAATTGTTTGGTGGGGACATTGTTTCCAATCCCCCATATTTAATTGTATTTTATTCTTTCATATATTTTCCATTGAATTTATGAATCTAGGGCCTCCCGAGTGGCTAAAGCACTGCATCACAGTGCTAGCTGTGCCACTAGAGATCCTGGTTTGAGTCCAGGCTCTGTCGCAGTTGGCCGCGACCGGGAGACCTGTGAGGTGGCGCACAATTGTCCCAGCATCGTTGGGGTTAGGGGAGGGTTTGGCTGGCAGGGATGTTCTTGTCCCATCGTGCTCTAGCGACTCCTGTGGCGGGTTGGGTGCAATGCACGCTGACACGGTTGTCAGGTGTACAGTGTTTCCTCCGACACATTGGTGCGGCTGGCTTCCAGGTTAAGCGGGGATTGTGTCAAGAAGCAGTGCGCCAGTGCTGTGTTATGTTTCGGAGGACGCACGGCTCTCAACCTTCGCCTCTCCCGAGTCCGTACGGGAGTTGCAGCGATGGGACAAGACTGTAACTACCAATTGGAGACCATGAAAAAGGGATACAAATAATTAATGAATCTTTTGAGCTCTGTGGTTTGATTTGGGTCCGGTACTGTTCAGTTTATATATATATGTTACCCCTTGGTAGTGTTATCAAAAAGCACTGCATTGATTTTCACTGCTACGCACACGATACACAACTTTACATTTGTGTCACCAGTAGTCCAGACACAGTGGTGAGTTGTAGGGCCTTTAGTAGTCCAGATACAGTGGTGAGTTGTAGGGCCTTTAGTAGTCCAGACACAGTGGTGAGTTGTAGCGCCTTTAGTAGTCCAGACACAGTGGTGAGTTGTAGGGCCTTTAGTAGTCCAGACACAGTGGTGAGTTGTAGGGCCTTTAGTAGTCCAGACACAGTGGTGAGTTGTAGGGCCTTTAGTAGTCCAGACACAGTGGTGAGTTGTAGGGCCTTTAGTAGTCCAGACACAGTGGTGAGTTGTAGGGCCTTTAGTAGTCCAGACACAGTGGTGAGTTGTAGGGCCTTTAGTAGTCCAGACACAGTTGTGAGTTGTAGAGCCTTTAGTAGTCCAGACACAGTGGTGAGTTGTAGAGCCTTTAGTAGTCCAGACACAGTGGTGAGTTGTAGAGCCTTTAGTAGTCCAGACACAGTGGTGAGTTGTAGAGCCTTTAGTAGTCCAGCCACAGTGGTGAGTTGTAGGGCCTTTAGTAGTCCAGACACAGTGGTGAGTTGTAGAGCCTTTAGTAGTCCAGACACAGTGGTGAGTTGTAGGGCCTTTAGTAGTCCAGACACAGTGGTGAGTTGTAGAGCCTTTAGTAGTCCAGACACAGTTGTGAGTTGTAGAGCCTTTAGTAGTCCAGACACAGTTGTGAGTTGTAGAGCCTTTAGTAGTCCAGACACAGTGGTGAGTTGTAGGGCCTTTAGTAGTCCAGACACAGTTGTGAGTTGTAGAGCCTTTAGTAGTCCAGACACAGTGGTGAGTTGTAGGGCCTTTAGTAGTCCAGACACAGTGGTGAGTTGTAGAGCCTTTAGTAGTTCAGACACAGTGGTGAGTTGTAGGGCCTTTAGTAGTCCAGACACAGTGGTGAGTTGTAGAGCCTTTAGTAGTCCAGACACAGTGGTGAGTTGTAGAGCCTTTAGTAGTCCAGACACAGTTGTGAGTTGTAGGGCCTTTAGTAGTCCAGACACAGTGGTGAGTTGTAGGGCCTTTAGTAGTCCAGACACAGTGGTGAGTTGTAGGGCCTTTAGTAGTCCAGATACAGTGGTGAGTTGTAGGGCCTTTAGTAGTCCAGACACAGTGGTGAGTTGTAGAGCCTTTAGTAGTCCAGACACAGTGGTGAGTTGTAGGGCCTTTAGTAGTCCAGACACAGTGGTGAGTTGTAGGGCCTTTAGTAGTCCAGACACAGTGGTGAGTTGTAGGGCCTTTAGTAGTCCAGACACAGTGGTGAGTTGTAGAGCCTTTAGTAGTCCAGACACAGTGGTGAGTTGTAGGGCCTTTAGTAGTCCAGACACAGTGGTGAGTTGTAGAGCCTTTAGTAGTCCAGACACAGTTGTGAGTTGTAGAGCCTTTAGTAGTCCAGACACAGTTGTGAGTTGTAGAGCCTTTAGTAGTCCAGACACAGTGGTGAGTTGTAGGGCCTTTAGTAGTCCAGACACAGTTGTGAGTTGTAGAGCCTTTAGTAGTCCAGACACAGTGGTGAGTTGTAGGGCCTTTAGTAGTCCAGACACAGTGGTGAGTTGTAGAGCCTTTAGTAGTCCAGACACAGTGGTGAGTTGTAGGGCCTTTAGTAGTCCAGACACAGTGGTGAGTTGTAGAGCCTTTAGTAGTCCAGACACAGTGGTGAGTTGTAGAGCCTTTAGTAGTCCAGACACAGTTGTGAGTTGTAGGGCCTTTAGTAGTCCAGACACAGTGGTGAGTTGTAGGGCCTTTAGTAGTCCAGACACAGTGGTGAGTTGTAGGGCCTTTAGTAGTCCAGATACAGTGGTGAGTTGTAGGGCCTTTAGTAGTCCAGACACAGTGGTGAGTTGTAGAGCCTTTAGTAGTCCAGACACAGTGGTGAGTTGTAGGGCCTTTAGTAGTCCAGACACAGTGGTGAGTTGTAGGGCCTTTAGTAGTCCAGACACAGTGGTGAGTTGTAGGGCCTTTAGTAGTCCAGACACAGTGGTGAGTTGTAGGGCCTTTAGTAGTCCAGACACAGTTGTGAGTTGTAGAGCCTTTAGTAGTCCAGACACAGTGGTGAGTTGTAGAGCCTTTAGTAGTCCAGACACAGTGGTGAGTTGTAGAGCCTTTAGTAGTCCAGACACAGTGGTGAGTTGTAGAGCCTTTAGTAGTCCAGACACAGTGGTGAGTTGTAGGGCCTTTAGTAGTCCAGACACAGTGGTGAGTTGTAGAGCCTTTAGTAGTCCAGACACAGTGGTGAGTTGTAGGGCCTTTAGTAGTCCAGACACAGTGGTGAGTTGTAGAGCCTTTAGTAGTCCAGACACAGTTGTGAGTTGTAGAGCCTTTAGTAGTCCAGACACAGTTGTGAGTTGTAGAGCCTTTAGTAGTCCAGACACAGTGGTGAGTTGTAGGGCCTTTAGTAGTCCAGACACAGTGGTGAGTTGTAGGGCCTTTAGTAGTCCAGACACAGTGGTGAGTTGTAGCGCCTTTAGTAGTCCAGACACAGTGGTGAGTTGTAGGGCCTTTAGTAGTCCAGACACAGTTGTGAGTTGTAGAGCCTTTAGTAGTCCAGACACAGTGGTGAGTTGTAGAGCCTTTAGTAGTCCAGACACAGTTGTGAGTTGTAGAGCCTTTAGTAGTCCAGACACAGTTGTGAGTTGTAGAGCCTTTAGTAGTCCAGACACAGTTGTGAGTTGTAGAGCCTTTAGTAGTCCAGACACAGTTGTGAGTTGTAGAGCCTTTAGTAGTCCAGACACAGTGGTGAGTTGTAGGGCCTTTAGTAGTCCAGACACAGTGGTGAGTTGTAGAGCCTTTAGTAGTCCAGACACAGTGGTGAGTTGTAGGGCCTTTAGTAGTCCAGACACAGTGGTGAGTTGTAGAGCCTTTAGTAGTCCAGACACAGTGGTGAGTTGTAGGGCCTTTAGTAGTCCAGACACAGTGGTGAGTTGTAGAGCCTTTAGTAGTCCAGACACAGTGGTGAGTTGTAGAGCCTTTAGTAGTCCAGACACAGTGGTGAGTTGTAGAGCCTTTAGTGGTCCAGACACAGTTGTGAGTTGTAGGGCCTTTAGTAGTCCAGACACAGTTGTGAGTTGTAGGGCCTTTAGTAGTCCAGACACAGTTGTGAGTTGTAGGGCCTTTAGTAGTCCAGACACAGTGGTGAGTTGTAGAGCCTTTAGTAGTCCAGACACAGTTGTGAGTTGTAGAGCTACTGGCGGGAAGGTGAAGGGTGGAGGGTTAGAGGCCAGAGTTGTGTTTTCTTCCAGCATGTGCTGTGGCTGGGGTTGTGTGTGTGTGTGTGTGTGTGTGTGTGTGTGTGTGTGTGTGTGTGTGTGTGTGTGTGTGTGTGTGTGTGTGTGTGTGTGTGTGTGTGTGTGTGTGTGTGTGTGTGTGTGTGTGTGTGTGTGTTTGCGTGTGTGCGTGTGTGTGTGTGTGATGGGGGTTGTAGGGAAGATGGACAGATCGGGGGATGGTTCCCTGGCTGGACAAAGGCCTCATTCACGGGATGGCCCACCACCCCTCTCTGCTTTACAGGGAGGGACTGGAAAGGGGAGCTGGCTGGGGACTGCCTTGCTGCAGGCTGGCAGGGTTTACTTTCATCCATATCTCTGGATGTTACGGGTAGCCTTTCCTCCCACTAACACTGAGCAGTTTCCTTCCCTTTTCTGACTCGATTCTGACTGGGCCTGTTCAGCTTTTGTTACTGGGGTGGTAGCCTACTGTTGTTACAGGTAGCCTTTGCTCCCTCAAATTCTGACCATTTCCCTTTCTGTATATTAAAGTCCAGTTAGCCACTGTTCTCTCCCAGAACAATAGATGTTACATAATGATTTACAAACCTAGTCCCCAGAGGCACAGTACAGGGTCAGACCATGGCCACATTACATGCCCACAATCTCCTCAGAGCACAAAGGGAACAAATGTGTTACAGTGTATTCAAAGATTTTAGATTCTACTTTAGTTGAAAATGGAAAAAGACATTGGGGCTAAATGTGATGCATTGATATAAAAAAGAGCAGAAATGTGTGTCCCCAAGTGTACTCCTTTTGACTACAGCCCAATGGAACCTGGTCAAAAGCAGTGCACTGCACTATATAGAGAATATAATGCCATTTGGGACGCATACTGGGTTATATGAGGTTGTTCTGCAACCAGGTCAGTTCAGCAGTGAAAGCCTGGTAGAATGGAACCATAGAAATAGAATGGAACCTTGCCAAACCTGATAATTACACACTGTTTGTTGGACTTGGAACCGCAATGCAATACTTCCAGGGCTAGTTACAGAAAGATCATACATTTGGCTAGCTGGTTATAGAAAGATCATACATCTAGGCTTGATTGAGGTTGCCTGACCTAATCGGACCAATAGAATAGTCACAAAAGTGCAAATCCCTGCCCATTTGGCACTCTAGGCATACTTAAGCAAATGCTAAAAGTATTTGAGAGATTTTAAATAGTATTTGAACCCAGTTTCGGCTCACTCCACCCACTCACTCTCTCTATGCATTTACTGTAATCCACTAAACCAGATTCAATGTTGTTAGCCTTTTAGTTGGAATGGTCACGTGCAAGTCTCAAAAGATTCTGTTTTGAGCTGCAGGAGTTGTCGAGGACAGCCACCAATAAATGGTGTCGGTGTGAAGAGCAAGTGTCTGACCTTTGCTTTGTGTGTTGTCTTTTTATTTAGACTCTTTAGTACTCATTAAATGATCTGTGAGTTGGAAGGCCCTCTGAAAGACGCTGTTCATTCTCTGGATGTGACCCACATGGCGCCCTATTCCCTTTATAGTGCATTACTTTTGACCAGGGACATAGAACTCTGGTCAAAAGTAATGCACTATATAGGGAATGGGGCGGCATTTGGGACTTACTTACAGTCTCTTCTCTAGAAAGGGAAGCTGGACGCAGTCGTTGGCTGTTATTTACTAGATTTGGCTCTTTTCGCTGTTGCCTGAAATAGACAAACCTTGGTTTGCCAAAAAAGGCTTTTCTGCTCTAATAGACCAGTATCATAAACTGAGTAACTCCCTCTCTCTCTCTTACTTTCTCTCTCTCTCTCTCTCTCTCTCTCTATCTCTCTCTCGCTTTCACTCTCTCTTTCACTCGCTCTCTCTCTTTCTTTCTCTTAAGCTTTCTCTTTCTCTCTCTCTCTCTCTTTCACTCTCTCGCTCGCTCTTCCTCTTTTTCCTCTCTGTCTTTATCTCTCTTTCGCTCTCTCTACCTCTCTTTCACTCTCTCTCCCTCTCTGTGACCATACACTGGCTTCTCTACAGCCTATCTCAGTTCGTAATGGGAGGTTCGTTTATTTGTCTGTTTGAAGAACTTCAACCCTGCTGGAAGTATTTAGTAACTCTGAGTGAAAATGAGAGAGATCATGAGACTTTGAGAGATGTCAAAACTTTGATCATAGTTTTACCAAAGCATAAGATTTTAGTTTATAAAGGATTCGTAGGTATTTATATAGACCTTATACTGGACTTAGGAGGTAAGTTTCTGTACTTTTGAAACTCACTTGTTTAAAATGTCAATATTTGACTGCCGTGATAACTGAGTGAGAGGCTCAATACCCTGACGAGACAGATGTGGCATTATGTACTACACTCTTAGAAAAAAAGGTGCTATCTAGAACCTAAAGTGTTCTTTGGCTGTCCCCATAGGAGAACCCTTTGAAGAACCCTTTATGGTTGCAGGTAGAACCATTTTGGTTCCTGGTAGAACCCTTTTGGGTTCCATGAAGAACCATTTCTACAGAGGGTTCTTCATGGAACCCAAAAGGGTTCTACCTGGAACCAAAAAGGGTTCTCCTATGGGGACAGCCGAAGACCCCTTTTGGAACCCTTTTTTTCTAGGAATGTACATTACCCATAATACTCTGCACATCATGTTTCTACTCCTCACCAAGACAACAGGCTCATTAGATATTCAGAGGAAAGTAAACAAAACTATAAAAGGTAAATGTCCTGAAGAAAAATGTGTGTACTTGCTTCAGCAGTCTAAAGGTCTGTTGTATGGTGGTGGTAGAAGTTTCAATTGGTAAAGGCTAATGTAGATTCACACTGAGGGTACACTACAAAACAGATTCATTAGATATTCAGAAAAATGAAAACAATAACAAGCCAATCTGTTTCCAGTTCCAGTCAGCTCTCGTGGGCAGAGCAAGAAGTGAATTGTGGAATGGTTTCTGAGCTTGGAGGCAGAGCAAGCAGTGCATTGTTGTGGAAAAAGTTTCCAAGCATGAAACACTGGACAGTGTGGAAAAAAACAACAGCACAAAAGGGACATTATATGGAGCAGGCCTACGCTGGGCAGATGCAGGGTTTAAACACTGCTCCTGTGTGGTGGTAGCCAGGAGAAAGAACCCAGGCATTGAGAGAGACGCCATTGGTCCAGTCGGGACTTTAGTAGAGCAGAAGCTGTTGCAAAGTGGAAAGATTCAAAAGATTAGTTTATTGTTGAGGTACTGCCATTATCTAACCTGACACTTATCTAACCTGACACTAGGCCTATGTTTTGTCAAGGATGATTCAAGGATGATTCAAGGATGAGTGTGGTTTACAGCGTTTAATCTCACACTCACAACAAACCACTCAATAATTCTCTTTAGGCCTACTCAGGACTAAAGCTCTTCCCCCTGTCAAGCTGACACAGCTCTCATCAGTCTTTTTCATGGTCTAACACTTTACCCACTACAGTACATGTAGTCCTGTATTCTGCTAATGGTAAACTATTATTAGTAACATTCTCTTTCAGGCGGTAAGTGGAAGGGAATGAAATTAAAAAGTTGGTTTAGTTGGCTTGTATCACATTGTTTGAGATGTTCATTTTGCGGCTGACACAATATGACAGTTGGTTTCTATTTGTGTGGTAGTTGGTAGAGGCATGAACGTTATCAAGACCTTGACTTACTTTCTATTGCATTTCAGTAGTTACTGTACTGTATGCCCATGATAAATATATTGTTTGTAAAAGTTTCAATTGAAATATTTCATCGGTTGAGTTCACGAAGTTGAACTGAAACTACTCCACCATACTTTTATTTGGTTATACACAAAGTGAAACTTTACATTGGAAGCATTATCATTATAAAACGTGTTCCATTACCTTGTCCGACTGTACAATTCAGTTAACATGTTCTGCTGTGTTATGTTTTTGTCTGTAGGTGTGGACAAGTACACCCAGTTCAGCTGTGAGGCCCACAACCAGAAAGGTGTCACTACTTCCAGGGAAGCTAACGTCAACATTAAAGGTAATGTGGACTCCAAAGTCTCCTCCCACACTTTGAACTGTTTGAATAAGATAACATGGACAGGGGAGATCATCCTAGATCAGCACTTTGTGAATATGGGCTTTGATCTTTTTGAGTGCACATTCAGGCTGTCTGAGCAGTAATAGTGCCCTAAATCTCAGTGTGTGGTGCCCTGTAAGGCAGCCACGGTGCTTCTTGGTTTTTTATTTATTTTATTTTATTTAACCTTTATTTAACCAGGTAGGCAAATTGAGAACACGTTCTCATTTACAATTGCGACCTGGCCAAGATAAAGCAAAGCAGTTCGACACATACAACAACACATAGTTACACATGGAGTAAAACAAACATACAGTCAATAATACAGTAGAAAAAATAAGTCTATATACAATGTGAGCAAGTGAGGTGAGATAAGGGAGGTGAAGGCAAACAAATATATGTATAAATAAATAAAAATATAAAAAGGCCATGGAGGCGAAGTGAATACAACACAGCAAGTAAAATAAAAAATAAAAACACTGGAATGGTTGGTTTGCAGTGGAAGAAAGCGCAAAGTAGAGACAGAAATAATGGGGTGCAAAGGAGCAAAATAAATAAATAAATACAGTAGGTAAAGAGGTAGTTGTTTGGGCTAAATTATAGATGGACTATGTACAGGTGCAGTAATCTATGAGCTGCTCTGACAGCTGGTGCTTAAAGCTAGTGAGGGAGATAAGTGTTTCCAGTTTCAGAGATTTTTGTAGTTCGTTCCAGTCATTGGCAGCAGAGAACTGGAAGGAGAGGCGTCCAAAGGAAGAATTGGTTTTGGGGGTGACTAGAGAGATATACCTGCTGGAGCGCGTGCTACAGGTAGGTGCTGCTATGGTGACCAGCGAGCTGAGATAAGGGGGGACTTTACCTAGCAGGGTCTTGTAGATGACCTGGAACCAGTGGGTTTGGCGACGAGTATGAAGCGAGGGCCAGCCAACGAGAGTGTACAGGTCGCAGTGGTGGGTAGTATATGGGGCTTTGGTGACAAAACGGATGGCACTGTGATAGACTGCATCCAATTTATTGAGTAGGGTTTTGGAGGCTATTTTGTAAATGACATCACCGAAGTCGAGGATTGGTAGGATGGTCAGTTTTACAAGGGTATGTTTGGCAGCATGAGTAAAGGATGCTTTGTTGCGGAATAGGAAGCCAATTCTAGATTTGACTTTGGATTGGAGATGTTTGATGTGAGTCTGGAAGGAGAGTTTGCAGTCTAACCAGACACCTAGGTATTTGTAGTTGTCCACATATTCTAAGTCAGAGCCGTCCAGAGTAGTGATGTTGGACAGGCGGGCAGGTGCAGGCAGCGATCGGTTGAAGAGCATGCATTTAGTTTTACTTGTATTTAAGAGCAATTGGAGGCCACGGAAGGAGAGTTGTATGGCATTGAAGCTCGCCTGGAGGGTTGTTAGCCAGAAGTATACAGAATAGTGTCGTCTGCGTAGAGGTGGATCAGAGAATCACCAGCAGCAAGAGCGACATCATTGATGTATACAGAGAAGAGAGTCGGTCCAAGAATTGAACCCTGTGGCACCCCCATAGAGACTGCCAGAGGCCCGGACAACAGACCCTCCGATTTGACACACTGAACTCTGTCAGAGAAGTAGTTGGTGAACCAGGCGAGGCAATCATTAGAGAAACCAAGGCTGTCGAGTCTGCCGATGAGGATGTGGTGATTGACAGAGTCAAAAGCCTTGGCCAGGTCAATGAATACGGCTGCACAGTATTGTTTCCTATCGATGGCGGTTAAGATATCGTTTATGACCTTGAGCGTGGCTGAGGTGCACCCATGACCAGCTCTGAAACCAGATTGCATAGCGGAGAAGGTATGGTGGGATTCGAAATGGTCGGTAATCTGTTTGTTGACTTGGCTTTCGAAGACCTTAGAAAGGCAGGGTAGGATAGATATAGGTCTGTAGCTGTTAGGGTCAAGAGTGTCCCCCCCTTTGAAGAGGGGGATAACCGCAGCTGCTTTCCAATCTTTGGGAATCTCAGACGACACGAAAGAGAGGTTGAAGAGGCTAGTAATAGGGGTGGCCACAATTTCAGCAGATAGTTTTAGAAAGAAAGGGTCCAGATTATCTAGCCCAGCTGATTTGTAAGGGTCCAGATTTTGCAGCTCTTTTAGAACATCAGCTGACTGTATTTGGGAGAAAGAGAAATGGGGAAGGCTTGGGCGAGTAGCAGAGGGGAGGGCAGTGCTGTTGTCCGGGGTAGGGGTAGCCAGGTGGAAAGCATGGCCAGCCGTAGAAAAATGCTTATTGAAATTCTCAATTATAGTGGATTTGTCGGTGGTGACAGTGTTTCCTATCTTCAGAGCGGTTGGAAGCTGGGAGGTGTTCTTATTCTCCATGGACTTTACGGTGTCCCAGAACTTTTTTGAATTTGTGTTGCAGGAAGCAAATTTCTGCTTGAAAAAGCTAGCCTTGGCTGTTCTAACTGCCTGTGTATATTGGTTTCTGGCTTCCCTGAAAAGTTGCATATCACGGGGGCTGTTCGATGCTAATGCAGAACGCCATAGGATGTTTTTCTGTTGGTTAAGGGCAGTCAGGTCAGGAGAGAACCAAGGGCTATATCTGTTCCTGGTTCTAAATTTCTTGAATGGGGCATGCTTATTCAAGATGGTGAGGAAGGCATTTTTTTAAAATGTCCAGGCATCCTCTACTGACGGGATGAGATCAATATCCTTCCAGGATACCCCGGCCAGGTCGATTAGAAAGGCCTGCTCGCTGAAGTGTTTCAGGGAGCGTTTGACAGTGATGAGTGGAGGTCGTTTGACCGCTGACCCATTACGGATGCAGGCAATGAGGCAGTGATCGCTGAGATCTTGGTTGAAAACAGCAGAGGTGTATTTGGAGGGCAAGTTTGTTAGGATGATATCTATGAGGGTACCCGTGTTTACGGAATTGGGGTGGTACCTGGTAGGTTCATTGATAATTTGTGTGAGATTGAGGGCATCAAGCTTAGATTGTAGGGTGGCTGGGGTGTTGAGCATGTTCAAATTTAGGTCGCCTAGCAGCACGAGCTCTGAAGATAGATGGGGGGCAATCAGTTCACATATAGTGTCCAGAGCGCAGCTGGGGGCAGAGGGTGGTCTATAGCAGGCGGCAACGGTGAGAGACTTGTTTTTAGAGAGGTGGATTTTTAAAAGTAGAAGTTCAAATTGTTTGGGAACAGACCTGGATAGTAAAACAGAACTCTGCAGGCAATCTTTGCAGTAGATTGCAACACCGCCCCCTTTGGCCGTTCTATCTTGTCTGAAAATCTTGTAATTGGGGATGAAAATGTCTGAATTTTTGGTGGTCTTTCTAAGCCAGGATTCAGACACGGCTAAAACATCCGGGTTGGCAGAGTGTGCTAAAGCAGTGAACAAAACAAACTTAGGGAGGAGGCTTCTAATGTTGACATGCATGAAGCCAAGGCTATTACGGTTACAGAAGTCATCAAAAGAGAGCGCCTGGGGAATAGGAGTGGAGCTAGGTACTGCAGGGCCTGGATTCACCTCTACATCACCAGAGGAACAGAGGAGGAGTAGGATAAGGGTACGGCTAAAAGCTATGAGAATTGGTCGTCTAGAGCTACTAGAGCAGAGAGTAAAAGGAAGTTTCTGGGGGCGATAAAATAGCTTAAAGGAATAATGTACAGACAAAGGTATGGTAGGATGTGAATACAGTGGAGGTAAACCTAGGTATTGAGTGATGATGAGAGAGATATTGTCTCTAGAAACATCATTGAAACCAGGTGACGTCATCGCATATGTGGGTGGTGGAACTGAGAGGTTGGATATGGTATAGTGAGCAGGGCTAGAGTCTCTACAGTGAAATAAGCCAATAAACACTAACCAGAACAACAATGGACAAGGCATATTTACATTAAGGAGAGGCATGCTTAATCGAGTGATCAATAAGGGTCCAGTGAGTAGAGGTAGGTTGGGGTCACGGCGATCCAGACAGTAGGCCGGGTAGAGGGTGTCGGTAGATAGATAGCATAGGATGGAGGTCTAATTGTAGATACCTCGTGCGTTTCCGTCGGTAGGTTAGTGGGGTTCCGTGTGGTAGAGGGGATCAATCCAAATTGGCAAAATAGATATAGTGGCCCAAGAAAAAATAAATAAAAATAATAATAATAATAATAATTGTCCGATATACTTATTCAGATAGCAGCCGATAAGACAGCTAACGATTAGCGGGCCCCAGATGAGCGTTCAGGTAACGTCGGGACGGGGGTGCCAGTTGGATAACTCCCTCGGGCAGGTAACGTCGGCAGTCAGTCGTGAAGGCCCGTTGGGGCTCCGTATCTGCAGCAACAACAAAAAAAACAAAAAAACGGGTCCGGATAGGTGACTGTAGCCCAGGAATGGCTGATGGAGCTCCTCAGCTAGCTCCGGAATAAATTACGTTTGCTCCGGGATCGACGTAAGCCAATAGACACACGGTTTGCAGCTAGCTAGCTGCGAAATCAAGGTGCAAGTGTCCAGAGCCTGCGGCTGAAATCCGGTGATGAAGTAGAAGGAAAAAAATCCGGTGATGTGGTAGTGAAAAAGCAGTCCTATATGCTCTGGGTTGATATCGCGCTTGCAGACTGGCAGGTATTGGCCCGAGCTGAAGCTGGCTGGTGTCCGAGTTAAGGGTGAAGACCGCAGCAGTGGCTAACTGACTACTAGCTAGTAGCTAGTTATCTGGCTAGCTTCTGATTGGGGTTACGGTTCTAAAGTATAAAAGAAATAGCAGATCCGTACCACATTGGGTGAGGCGGAATGTATATTCAGTTCCTAAATGGAAAGTGAAATTAAAATATATACGAAATGCATACGAAAAAAAAACGAGGACTATTTACACGGGACAAGACAAACACACGTCCGACTGCTACGCCATCTTGGTGAGGCAGCCACGGTGCTTCTTGGTGAGGCAGCCACGGTGCTTCTTGGTAAGGCAGCCACGGTGCTTCTTGGTGAGGCAGCCACGGTACTTCTTGGTGAGGCAGCCACGGTACTTCTTGGTGAGGCAGCCACGGTACTTCTTGGTGAGGCAGCCACGGTACTTCTTGGTGAGGCAGCCACGGTACTTCTTGGTGAGGCAGCCACGGTGCTTCTTGGTAAGGCAGCCACAGTGCTTCTTGGTGAGGCAGCCACGGTACTTCTTGGTGAGGCAGCCACGGTACTTCTTGGTGAGGCAGCCACGGTACTTCTTGGTGAGGCAGCCACGGTACTTCTTGGTGAGGCAGCCACGGTACTTCTTGGTGAGGCAGCCACGGTACTTCTTGGTGAGGCAGCCGCGGTGTTAGGTCACTGCTCTGGTGTTTTTCGGTTTTCTTTGTTAACTTATGGATTGCTGTTTTGGCTGTATTTATTACTGTATTGGGATTATGTGGATTTTATTTAAGCAATAAGGCACAAGGGGGTGTGGTATATGGCCAATATACCACGGCTAAGGGCTGTTCTTATCCACGACGCAACGCAGAGTGCCTGGATACAGCCCTTGGCCGTGGTATATTGGCCATATACCACAAACTCCCGAGATGCCTTATTGCTATTATAAACTGGTCACCAACATAATTAGAGAAGTAAAAATACATGATATACTACAGCTGTCAGCCAATCAGCATTCAGGGCTTGAACCACGCAGTTTATAATCATCAATATATTCTGTCTGTATATTCTGTTTATTCTGGCAGCACCATTTCAGGTCAAAGTCCTAGTACATGTAAATGTACTTGGCAAATAAAGATGATTCTGATTCTCCTTCTCTCGTGATGATGGATTGTGTTTGGTATGTTTGCAGTGCTTCCAGCTCCTGTCTCTGAGGTCACAGTGATACAACGTGAATCTAACAAACTAGTTCTGAGATGGACCCCTGGACACGATGGATTCTCCCCACTCACTACTTGCCAGATCAAGGTAAGCAAAGCTCCACACTCTCTGCCTAGATGGTGTATGATGACACAGAGAAACTAGCCTTGCCACCCATACACATCGTTCCGGCCAAACGCCACGCCCTCTAACCATCAATCAATCAATAAATTGTATTAATTAAAGCCCTTTACATCAGCCGATGTCACAAAGTGCTATACAGAAACCCAGCCTAAAACCCCAAACAACAAGCAATGCAGATGTAGAAGCATGGTGGCTAGGAAAAACTCCCTAGAAAGGCAGGAACCTAAGAAGAAACCTAGAGAGGAACCAGGCTCTGAGGGGTGGCCAGTCCTGGCTGTGCCGGGTTGAGATTATAACAGAACATGGCCAAGATGTTCAAACGTTCATAGATGACCAGCAGGGTCAAATAATAATAATAATCACAGTGGTTGTAGAGGGTGAAACAGGTCAGCACCTCAGGAGTAAATGTCAGTTGGCTTTTCATAGCCGAGCATTCAGAGTTAGAGACAGCAGGTGCAGTAGAGAGAGAGAGTCGAAAACAGCATATCCGGGACAAGGTAGCATGTCTGGTGAACAGGTCAGGGTTCCACAGCCGCAGGCAGAACAGTTGAAACTGGAGAAGCAGCACGACCAGGTGGACTGGGGATAGCAAGGAGTCATCAGGCCAGGTAGTCCTGAGGCATGGTCCCAGGGCTCAGGTCCCCCGGGAGGGGAGGGAGAAGGATAGAGAGAGAATTAGAGGGAGCATACTTAAATTCAATGGATAAGACAGGAGAAATATTCCAGATATAACAGACTGACCCTAGCCCCCCGACAGATAAACTATTGCAGCATAAATACTGGAGGCTGAGACAGGAGGGGTCGGAAGACATTGTGGCCCCGTCCGACGATACCACTGGACAGGGCCAAACAGGCAGGATATAATCCCATCCACTTTTCCAAAGCACAGCCCCCACACCACTAGAGGGATATCTTCAACCACCAATTTACCATCCTGAGACAAGGCCGAGTATAGCCCACGAAGATGTCCCCTATGGCACGAACCCGAGGGGGGAGCCAAATCCGGACAGGAAGATCACGTTAGAGACTCAACCCACTCAAGTGACGCACTCCTCCTAGGGATGGGATGGAAGAGCACCAGTAAGCCAGTGACTCAGTCCCCGTAATAGTGTTAGAGGCAGAGAATCCCGGTGGAGAGAGGGGAACCGGCCAGGCAGAGACAGCAAGGGTGGTTCATTGCTCCAGTGCCTTTCCGATCACCTTCACACCCCTGGGCCAGACTACACTCAATTATAGGACCTACTGAAGAGATGAGTCTTCAATAAAGACTTAAAGGTTGAGACCGAGTCTGCGTCTGTCACATGGCTAGGCAGTCCATTCCATAAAAATATAGCTCTATATGAGAAAGCCCTGCCTCCAGCTGTTTGCTTAGAAATTCAAGGGACAATAAGGAGGCCTGTGTCTTGTGACCTTAGCGTATGTGTAGGTATGTACGGCAGGACCAAATCGGAGAGATAGGTAGGAGCAAGTCCATGTAATGCTTTGTAGTTTAGCAGTAAAATCTAAACATCAGCCCTAGCCTTAACAGGAAGCCAGTAGGCTAGCACTGGAGTAATATGATCACATTTTGGGTTCTAGTCAAGATTCTAGCAGCTGTGTTTAGCACTAACTGAAGTTTATTTAGTGCTTTATCCGAGTAGCCGGAAAGTAGAGCATTGCAGTAGTCTAATCTAGAAGTGACAAAGGCATGGTTTAACTTTTCTGCATCATTTTTGTACAGAAAGTTTCAGATTTTTGCAATGTTACGAAGATGGAAAAAAGCTCTAACGTTTCTTCTCCACTATAAGTCTGGATTTGATCTCCTACCTGATGACTTCTCGAATGCGAACACATTCAAAGTGTTTTGATTGGTCCCAGAAACCGATGGGTTGGGCCAGAGCCTGAACACGTGGGTAAAGCACAGTTTCGGAAATATTCATTGGCTTTGATACTCGCTGATGGCTTGTTTGGTACAATGCCCCTCACTTTGACGTCAGCAGAGTCAGCAGTGTTGTTCCTAAACCACTTTGTGATATTTTTGCACAAATGTATCTTTTTAAAAGAAAATTCTGTCCTGAATGTGTGTCTACAGTAGGCTATATATTTTTCTAACCGATATTTTTCCCTGTGCTCTCTTCAAGGTGAAAGAGGTGAGCCGAAGGAGAGGAGAGGTCAGGCTGGCTAGGATAATCAACACTACAGCTCCTCCGTTCCAGAGTGATGTCCCGGGGTTACAGGCCATGACCTGGTACAACATGAGCGTCTCCTGTAGCAATGAGCTTGGCCATTCACCAGTCAGTACCTGGGTCCAGAGCAACACTACAGAAGGAGGTGGGTAACATCTATGGGCCCGGGTAAAAAGTAGTGCACAATGTAGGGAATAGGGTGCCATTTAGGACACAGACCCATTGTCTTTGAGCAGGTGCTGAACATCAATACATTTTCAATATAAGGTGAAAAGAGACTCTGTACACTGGATTCTATGCTCCCATGTGAATTATTGGTGACAATGTTTCAACCACATCATGATCCGCTATACTGCAGCCAGGCCATGGGTCAGTTTGGAGATTTCAGTCGTGTTTTCATGCATAGAAAATGCATAGATCGCAGGAGCAGCCTGTCCAGGTCCTTGCCTTCTTAAGACTGCATACATCATACGCACTTGCCTGTATGGGATTCTGTAGATCCTGTGTTAGGTCCTGCCTCTGTATAAGATGCATGGCTGTGTGTTGTGTTATTGTAGCCTGGGGGGATCCAAATTGAATTGTTACATTTCACAGTTGTTTCACTTCACGAAAGAGAGCAATTCAGTTTGGATCCGTGCTAGTTTTCTTGTCCCCTCATCCCATCAAGTATTCAGAAATCAGTTTAATTTCATTGATCAGAAATTGTTAGAAGTACAGTACATATTATATTTTGCATGACAGGGGGTTCCCTAGTGAAATGTTCATCACATCCAGAATATGTCTGATATTGTCTTTGTATATCTTCCTGAGAGGCCACATAGGAAGCAAAAGCAGGAGTGGTCTCATGGAGAAAGCATGCAGTTCATAGTGTACGGGTGGGGCTGCTTCCGACTTCCTCTCTAAACTAAAGCCGCTGTTGGGGATATTTTAGTCTACAGATCTGACAGAAATCTTTCCATGCTGTAGGAAACATCAGAAGTGGTTGGCCCGAATGTGGCCTCATCTCAGTCATTTTCTTTGACGACTAGACATGTTGAAAATTATTTATTATTTGTTTCATCACCTCCTATATAAAAATGTTGATGCAACCGTGAAGGACCGTGTCACGTTCCTGACCTGTTTTTCCTTTTTCTTGTATTTATTTAGTTGGTCAGGGCGTGAGTTGGGGTGGGCTGTCTATGTGTGATTTTCTATGTTGGGGTTTTGTGTTCGGCCTGGTATGATTCTCAATCAGAGGCAGCTGTCAATCGTTGTCCCTGATTGAGAATCATACTAAGGCAGCCGGGGTTTCACGTGTGTTTTGTGGGTGTTTGTATCTCGTGTCAGTGTTTGTGCCACACGGAACTGTTGTCGGTTTTGTCACGTTTTTGTATTTGTAAGTGTTCAGTTTCGATTTATTAAATTATCATGAGCACTACCCACTCTGCGTGTTGGTCCGATCCTTCTCGCCTCTCCTCGTCCGAGGAGGAGGAAGTAGAAAGCCGTGACAGAAACACCCACCAAAAAAGGATCAAGCAGAGTGGGAACAGACAGCAGCAGAGACCGAGGACACAGGACTCGTGGACTTGGGAGGAGATCCTGGACGGCAAAGGACCCTGGGCTCAGCCAGGGGAATATCGCCGTCCCAAGGCGGAGTTGGAGGCAGAGAGGCGCTGGTATGAGGAGGCAGCGCGGCGACGCGGTTGGGAGCCCGAGAGTCAGACCCAAAAATTTCTTGGGGGGGGCACACGCGGAGTGTGGCAAAGCCGGGTAGGATACCTGAGCCGACTCCCCGTGCTTACCGTGGAGTGAGAGGGCGTCGTACTGGTCAGACACCGTGTTATGCGGTAAAGCGCACGGTGTCCCCAGTACGCGTGCTTAGCCCAGTGCGGGCTATTCCACCTCGCCGCACTGGTAGGGCTAGGTTGGGCATCGAGCCGGGTGCCATGAAGTACATGGCACCAGCCTTACAGATGGCGTACATGGCACCAGCCTTACAGATGGTGTCCCCGGTTCGCCAGCATAGCCCAGTGCGGACTATTCCACCTCGCCGCACTGGCAGCGCTACGGGGACCATTCAACCTGGTAAGGTTGGGGAGGCTCGTTGTTCAAGAGCGCGTGTCCTCCTTCACGGTCCGGTATACCCGGTGCCACCTCCACGTACCAGTCCTCCGGTGGCAGCCCCCCGCACCAGGCTGTCTCTCCGGGTTCTCTCTCCAGCTGCTTCCACCTGTCCAGCGCTGTCAGAGCCTTCCTCCTCTCCAGCACAGCCAGTGTCTGAACTGTCTGCCTGCCCAGCGCTGTCTGAACTGTCTGCCTGCCCAGCGCTGTCTGAACTGTCTGCCTGCCCAGTGCTGTCTGAGCTGCCTGCCTGCCCAGCACTGTCTGAGCTGCCTGCCTGCCCAGCGCTGTCTGAGCTGCCTGCCTGCCCAGCGCTGTCTGAGCTGCCTGCCTGCCCAGCGCTGTCTGAGCTGCCTGCCTGCCCAGCGCTGTCTGTCTGTGCCGAGCCTTCCGCCAGACAGGATCAGCCAGAGCCGTCCAGCCAGGATCCGCCAGAGCCAGCCAGCCAGGATCCGCCAGAGCCAGCCAGCCAGCCAGGATCCGCCAGAGCCAGCCAGCCAGGATCCGCCAGAGCCAGCCAGCCAGGATCCGCCAAAGCCAGCCAGCCAGGATCCGCCAGAGCCAGCCAGCCAGGATCCGCCCCTCAGTCCGGTGCTGCCCCTCAGTCCGGTGCTGCCCCTCAGTCCGGTGCTGCCCCTCAGTCCGGAGCTGCCCCTCAGTCCGGAGCTGCCCCTCAGTCCGGAGCTGCTCCTTAATCCAATGGGGTTTATATGGAGGGTGGTCATTGGGAGGAGGCCAAGGAAGCGGGGTTTGACTATGGTGGGGTGGGGACCACGACCAGCGCCAGGGCCGCCACCGTGGACAGACGCCCACCCAGACCCTCCCCTAGACTTTATGCTGGTGCGCCCGGAGTTCGCACCTTAAGGGGGGGGGTTATGTCACGTTCCTGACCAGAGCCAGGAGGAAGTAGAAAGGAGGAGGAAGTAGAAAGCCGTGACAGACCGTGCACATTAATCAACATTTCAGTGTTCTTATCAATGCGAATGTGCCAGTGTTTGCAAAAGTAGTCTGTTGTATGTGAGCTCTATTTAAGTATTATCACAGATTCCAAGATTGAAGATCATATTTGAGTGTGTGACCCTCTCTTTCCCTTCCCTTTGTTACTCCAGTACCGTCAGTCTACCCCCGTAACGTGACTGTTATGTTAAACGAGTCAATGCTGGTGATCCGATGGAAGGAACCGCCCCAGGACAGGGTCAACGGAATCCTCATGGGTTATGATGTCATCGTCACGTATGGGACTCGGGTCAACAAGGTGAGTCTCCTCCTGGAACCTGGAAGACATTGATGCTATCACCCTAGAAATATGATTATTAGAATGGACGTTTCCATTCTATTTCTATGGCGCTCACTGCCTCTCTCAATCACTGAAAGGGGCAGTGGGTCTCCCCATGGGTCTCAAAAAGTATTCTATTCTATTGATTCATCTATGCCTCTGTGAGATTTAGAATAGCAGAAATTTGAAATGGCCTACTGTAAAAGGTTTTGTTGCACTTTCAATATTAACAATGTCAGTTTCATATTGAGATTTCGGTACCAAGATTCAAGAAGTGAGATGATCATATCATTGTATTGTCAGTCAGTTTGTTCATAAGGTGGTGTCTGTGTGTGTGCGTGTGTGTGTGCGTGTGTGTGTGCGTGTGTGTGTGCGTGTGTGTGTGCGTGTGTGTGTGCGTGTGTGTGTGCGTGTGTGTGTGCGTGTGTGTGTGTGTGTGTGTGTGTGTGTGTGTGTGTGTGTGTGTGTGTGAGCGCGTGCATGCGTTGTATGAGATGGGGGATTGTTGGTTCATCTTCTGACGTCGTTCTTTTCTACCCAACAGACGCTCAACTTCTCTATTCTCTGTCCTGAACTAAAGTGTTTCACTCTACTGTTGAGTCAACAGTAACCTCTCCTGTGTGTAGCAATGCAGGAGTTGTAATTTTTAGGGAATGCTGAAAGTTATTATCCTGGTCCTAGATCTGTAGTGCACTGTGTAGGGAATAGGGTACCATTTAGGACACATCCCAGTTCTCTCTAGTACAATAGCAGGCTTCCTGTCACTTTCTGGTTGTGTGGTGGTTTACTGTAATAGTGTGTCCCTGTCTGAGTCATTGGTTGATGGAGTGAACTGAAAATGAATACCTTACATAGAGAGGGATGTATCCCAAATGGCACCCTGTTCTCTGATCCCCAACTCAGTCCTGGGGACCTCAAGAGGCGCACCTTTTGGTTTTTGCCCAAACACTACACAGCTGATTCAAATCATCAAAGCTTAGGAAAGACTGCTCTATTTGCGTCCCACTACATAGGGACTCAAACAAAGATATACATGTGTAATAACCATATGCCCTGTCCAGTCAAATGATGACATCCCCACGTACAAAGGCTTTGTAACGACATCAGTGAGTGAATGGATATGTATAATAACCCCTGTGGCTCCTGTCCAGTCAAAAGCTTTTTGCATGACGTCATCACACAAAGGCTTGGTCAGAAACAACACTCACATAACAGTGACGGGAAGTGTGTGTGTGTGTGTGTGTGTGTGTGTGTGTGTGTGTGTGTGTGTGTGTGTGTGTGTGTGTGTGTGTGTGTGTGTGTGTGTGTGTGTGTGTGTGTGTGTGTGTGTGTGTGTGTGTGTGTGTGTGTGTGTGTGTGTGAGACCCAACTCCTGTATCCTCAGCTGTTCAGCTGTTTCACCAGCCAAACAGCTGTGTTGTTCAAGAGAGTGATTCACATGTGATTCACAGAAACACCTTACATAGACACCTAACTTATTCTACTTTTCTACTCTATTCAACTCTGCTCTACTCAACCCTACTCTACTCTACACAACCCTACACTCTTAGAAAAAAAGGGTTCTTCAGCTGTCCCCATAGGAAAACTCTTTTGGGTTCCTTTTAGAACTCTCTGTGGAACAGTTTCTACGTGGAACTCAAAAGGGTTCTACCTGGAACCAATTAGGGTTCTCCTATGGGGACAGCCGAAGAACCCTTTTAGGTTCAAGATAGCCACTTTTTTTCTAAGATTGTACTCTACCCTACTCTACTTATTCTACTCTACTCAACCCTACTGTAATTTACTCTACTCTGCTCTATTCTACTCAACTGTACCCTGCTCTGCTCTACACCCTACTCTACCCTGCTCTGCTCTACACCCTACTCTACCCTGCTCCACCCTACTCTACCCTGCTCTGCTCTACACCCTACTCTACCCTGCTCCACCCTACTCTACCCTGCTCTGCTCTACACCCCACGCTACCCTGCTCTGCTCTACACCCTACTCTACCCTGCTCTACCCTGCTCTGCTCTACACCCTACTCTACCCTGCTCTACCCTGCTCTGCTCTACACCCTACTCTACCCTGCTCTACCCTGCTCTGCTCTACACCCTACTCTACCCTGCTCTGCTCTACACCCTACTCTACCCTGCTCTTCTCTGCTCTACACCCTACCCTACTCTACCCTGCTCTGCTCTACACCCTCCTCTACCCCCTACTCAACACCCTACTCTACCATGCTCTGCTCTACACCCTACTCTACCCTGCTCTGCTCTACCCCCTCCTATACCCCCTACTCTACACCCTACTCAACCCTGCTCTGCTCTACATCCTACTCTACACCCTACTCAACCCTGCTCTGCTCTACCCTCTCCTATACCCCCTACTCTACACCCTACTCAACCCTGCTCTGCTCTACACCCTACTGTACACCCTACTCTACACCCTACTTTACCCTTCTCTGCTCTACCCCCTCCTATACCCCCTACTCTACACCCTACTCTACCCTGCTCTGCTCTACACCCTACTCTACTCCCTACTCTACTCTACACCCTACTCAACCCTGCTCTGCTCTACACCCTACTCTACACCCTACTCTACACTCTCCTCTACCCCCTCCTCTATCCCCTACTCTACACCCTACTCTACACCTTACTCTAACCCCTACTCTACCCTGCTCTACCCTGCTCTGCTCTACACCCTACTCTACTCTACCCTGCTCTGCTCTACACTCTACTCTACCCTGCTCTACCCTGCTCTGCTCTACACCCTACTCTACCCTGCTCTGCTCTACACCCTACTCTACCCTGCTCTTCTCTGCTCTACACCCTACCCTACTCTACCCTGCTCTGCTCTACACCCTCCTCTACCCCCTACTCTACACCCTACTCTACCATGCTCTGCTCTACACCCTACTCTACCCTGCTCTGCTCTACCCCCTCCTATACCCCCTACTCTACACCCTACTCTACCCTGCTCTGCTCTACACCCTACTCTACACCCTACTCAACCCTGCTCTGCTCTACACCCTACTCTACCATGCTCTGCTCTACACCCTACTCTACCCTTCTCTGCTCTACCCCCTCCTATACCCCCTACTCTACACCCTACTCAACCCTGCTCTGCTCTACACCCTACTCTACACCCTACTCAACCCTGCTCTGCTCTACCCTCTCCTATACCCCCTACTCTACACCCTATACCCCCTGCTCTGCTCTACACCCTACTCTACACCCTACTCTGCACCCTACTTTACCCTGCTCTGCTCTACCCCCTCCTATACCCCCTACTCTACCCCCTACTCTACCCTGCTCTGCTCTATACCCTACTCTACACCCTACTCTACCCCCTACTCTACCCCCTACTCTACACCCTACTCTACACCCTACTCTAACCCCTAATCTACCCTGCTCTGCTCTACACCCTACTCTAACCCCTACTCTACTCTACTCTATTCTATCACCAAGCTACAGTATAATTGCTATTTTTAGACATATAATTTATGTTTTTGGTCAGTGACATAGTACAACATGTTTCTGAGTGTGTGTTTTCTATGCCTTTAGCCAGCAGACCAGTCACACAGTCAGCATGTTAGCTAGTTCAGTTTTAGTTTCCAAAACAAAAGTTCCGGTGTGAAATGTTGTCATAGAGAGATAGTACACCATGTGTCTGTGTGACTTCCATGTTTTTCCAGGCCTCCAGTCTCACTGTCAGCATGTTAGCTAGTGAGAGAGGAACCCCAGATGTAGCCATGCGGTGGTATTGTGCAACCAAGGGCTTTATCCACTGTCACATGTTCCCCAACAATCCCCCTCTCAGCTCTCTGTAAACACCATGCTGATCATGTCTGAGCCCCAAATGGCAACATATTCCCTATTAAGTGCTCTACTCTATGGGCCCTGGTCAAAAGAAGTGCACTACGTAGGGAATACGAATAGGCTGCTTTTTGGAACTAAACCCAAGTCCACATACCAACCTGCCTGTCAAGAATGTTTTGTTTTCTTCCCCTTTTTTAGAGCTCTGTGAAACAATTTTCTCAGCTTCCCAATGTTAGCAGAGCTAGAAACATCCAGAATGGCTCTGCAATGACTTGACACAAAAGAATGTGTGTTACAAGTACAAATATATTTCACGTTGACTTGAAGGATCGGGAGAACAGACGCAGGAATGCATAAGGGTTTTTTATTAAGCCCAAATTATGGCGTGCCGTGTTAAGGCACAGGGACGAAGACCAAACAAACACGTAACAAAAACATAGGATTGAAACCCAAACAAAAGAGCGAGGAGTACCTCAAATAAATAACACACACGCAAAATGATTAACACACGGGACGAGACCCGTAATCATCTGCACAATCCACAAGGGCACGAAAGCCCAAAACACACAGCACAGGTACTCACACGCACCAACAGACATTGTAACAATAATCAACCCCCCAATGGAAACAAAAGGGCACACTTATACAAGTACTAATCAGTGGGAATAGGCGACAGGTGTGCGTGATGAAAGTTCCGGAGGGATCTGTGACATAATGTTACATAGTATTTGGTTAACATCATTCCCTGGCTGTTAATCAGAATTTGCCGCATATACAGTGGGGCAAAAAAGTATTTAGTCAGCCACCAATTGTGCAAGTTCTCCCACTTAAAAAGATGAGAGAGGCCTGTAATTTTCATCATAGGTACACTTCAACTATGACAGACAAAATGAGAAAAAAAAATCCAGAAAATCAAATTGTAGGATTTATGGTGGAAAATAAGTATTTGGTCACCTACAAACAAGTAGGATTTCTGGCTCTCACAGACCTGTAACTTCTTCTTTAAGAGGCTCCTCTGTCCTCCACTCGTTACCTGTATTAATGGCACCTGTTTGAACTTGTTATCAGTATAAAAGACACCTGTCCACAACCTCAAACAGTTACACTCCAAACTCCACTATGGCCAAGACCAAAGAGCTGTCAAAGGACACCAGAAACAAAATTGTAGACCTGCACCAGGCTGGGAAGACTGAATCTGCAATAGGTAAGCAGCTTGGTTTGAAGAAATCAACTGTGGGAGCAATTATTAGGAAATGGAAGACATACAAGACCACTGATAATCTCCCTCGATCTGGGGCTCCACGCAAGATCTCACCCCGTGGGGTCAAAATGATCACAAGAACGGTGAGCAAAAATCCAGAACCACACGGGGGGACCTAGTGAATGACCTGCAGAGAGCTTGGACCAAAGTAACAAAGCCTACCATCAGCAAGGGCATTGAAGATGAAACGTGGCTGGGTCTTTCAGCATGACAATGATCCCAAACACACCGCCCGGGCAACGAAGGAGTGGCTTCGTAAGAAGCATTTCAAGGTCCTGGAGTGACCTAGCCAGTCTCCAGATCTCAACCCCATAGAAAATCTTTGGAGGGAGTTGAAAGTCTGTGTTGCCCAGCAACAGCCCCAAAACATCACTGCTCTAGAGGAGATCTGCATGGAGGAATGGGCCAAAATACCAGGAACAGTGTGTGAAAACCTTGTGAAGACTTACAGAAAACGTTTGACCTCTGTCATTGCCAACAAAGGGTATATAACAAAGTATTGAGATAAACTTTTGTTATTGACCAAATACTTATTTTCCACCATAATTTGCAAATAAATTCATAAAAAATCCTACAATGTGATTTTCTGGATTTTTTTTCTCATTTTGTCTGTCATAGTTGAAGTGTACCTATGATGAAAATTACAGGCCTCTCTCATCTTTTTAAGTGGGAGAACTTGCACAATTGGTGGCTGACTAAATACTTTTTTGCCCCACTTAATAACGCTGACTTTGACTTCACACAGATAATCATTAACTTCAAGGGACCACTACAAAAACTATAATCCAAAAAATTACCTATAGTACGTATGGCAGACAATTTTCCCAGGTGTCCATCTATTACTGGGTGATGTTCAGTAGGAGGGAAACATTTTGAAACATTCCCAGTAAGAACACAGATTGTAGTTTTACATTAAATTATTTGCTATCATATATTAATAATTTTTATTATTTATTAAACTTCTATAGTATTTTCATAGAATCTCAAAGTGCTTCAAGAGCAAAAAACAAACTAGCAATATATCATGACATGATAAGACAACAGATGTGGGATCTTAATTTGATCAGTCTTTTGTTGCTGATAATTTTTCTGCACAGCAGCAAATGCAAACTTGTAATGTATTCAAGGTTTAAAAAGGCTTCTAAAGTTTGCATTTTCCACTTAAAAAAGTCTGACTTGTTTTGCCGTAACCAAAAATATATCAACCCCGACAAAAAATAACCATTGATTATAATCCACATAGTAATTCACATTTCCTGGTGCTGCAGGATTATTTTCCTGCTGTAGCAAACTGACTCAAATTGAGATCCTACCTCTGTAGTTATAACAGTGTTTCTTAATTCCTGGGAAGACATTTTTGTTTTTGCCCTAGCACTACACATCTGATTCCACTAGTCAAAGGTTTGATGATGAGTTGATTAGTGTTATGAGTTGATCAGTTGAATAGGTGTCTATTACTGTAAACTGCTGAGTACAACCATGATCTCTCTAACATGCTGTTGTGTTCCTCAGATCCGCAGCTCCTCCAACACTGCTGCGGTGGCCCTACAGGAGTTCAACACTACATACAGTGTTCAGGTAGCTGCCTGTACTCAGGCTGGGCGTGGCATGCTCAGTCCACCAGTCGGGATCTTCGTACCAGAGAACAGTGAGTAGACCGCACTACATAAGGAGTTCCTAATCCTAACACCTTTATACATATTGAAGTACATAAGCATGTCAACAACCGCAAGTAGATATTTAACCTGACTGTGTTCTAAATAGTATGCCGGTTAAGTATGTGATAAAAATAAAGTTTTATTGTATGTGACATTTAGAAAATCGAGTATACTTTAAATTTCCGGATGTCATACTAATTTCGGCTTTGACAACAGCTGATAATCAGATATGGGGACGTGTTACTGAAATTAACCAATAACGTGACGCAGTCTCAGTATGCGAAAACATAAGGTTTTACAGTGTGCATTTTTAAAAATCGAGTATGGTTTAAATGCCAGGATGTTGTATTAATTTCAGCTCTTCATCTAGTGGAATTGAATGCACACTTTTCCACAATGCATTGGAAGAGGTGGGTTGCAAGTGACAGGCCCTAGTTCTAGTAGCGGTGTGTGGGTAAAATCCAGTGGTGTAAAGTACCTAAGTAAAAATACTTTAAAGTACTACTTACTATTTATATGTTTGACAACTTTTACTTTTACTTCACTACATTCCTTAAGAAAATATTGGACTTTTTACTCCATACATTTTCCTTTACACCCAAAAGTACTCGTTACATTTTGAATGTATAGCAGGACAGGAAAATAGTCCAATTCACGCACTTATAAACAGAACATCCCTAGTCATCCCTACTGCCTCTGATCTTGCAGACTCACTAAACACACATGCTTTGTTTGTAAATTATGTCTGAATGTTGGAGTGTGCTCCTGGCTTTCCAGAAGAAAAAAAAAGAAAAAAAAATGGTGCCGTCTGATTTGCGTAATTTAAGGAATTTGAAATTATTTATATTTATACTTATACTTTGACTTTTGATACTTAAGTACATTTTAGCAATTACATTTACTTTTGATACTTAAGTATGTTTTAAACCAAATACATTTAGACTTTTACTCAAGTAGAATTTTACTGGGTGACTTTACTTTTAAGGTATCTTTACTTTAACTCAAGTATGACAGTTGGGAACTTTTTCCACCACTGGTAAAATCACCAGGGAAGCCAATCCAGAAAAAAGCCATATTACAACCTATGTGTTGTGATAGTTGAATTGTTTGCTCTGTAACCTGTTAATTCATATGCCTTGACACTGTGATATATTGGACTAAGGCCGAGACAATAAGAAGACACAGTCACAGAATAAATTAAACTAGACCTTTGTTTCATCACAAAAAGGGAGAGCAACCTCTGTCCGGGGAAGTCCACAAAGCATATTGCATGTAACAAACAGTTACATGACCTACAGCATGGTTAAGCAAGTTAATGTTTCTGACATTTTCGGACCACTAAACAACTATTGATTTAGAACCACACAGAGTTACCACAAGTCACAAAGAAAACAGGAGCTGCCTCCACTATTCCAGCACCATTTCAACTTCAACATTTCAACATCATCAAATCATCTCTGCTTAGTGTGTGTGTGTGTGTGTGTGTGTGTGTGTGTGTGTGTGTGTGTGTGTGTGTGTGTGTGTGTGTGTGTGTGTGTGTGTGTGTGGACGTGTTTAACTATTCTTGTGGGGACCAGAAGTCCCTACAAGAATAGTAAACAAAGTAAAAATTGACCAACTGGGGACATTTTGTTAGTCCCCACAAGGTCAAATGCTATTTCTAGGGGGTTTAGTGTTAAGGTTAGAATTAGTGTTAGGGTTAGAATTAAGTTAAATATTAAGGTTAGGAGCTAGGGTTAGTTTTAGGGTTAGGAGCTAGGGTTAGGTTTAGGGTTAGGATAAAGTTTAGGTTTTTGGGTTAGGGTTAGGGTTAAGGTTAGGGTTAGGGTTAGGGTAAGAGTACGGGTTAGGGTTAGGGTTAGGGGTTAGGGAAAATAGGATTTTGAATGGGACTGAATTGTATGTCCCCACAAGGTTAGCTGTACAAGACTGTGTGTGTGAAACAAAGATAGACGAAAGATGATCAATTATTATGTATATGTTTTTTGTTTGTTTTTTGGGCAATGTTTTGGGGAAGCCTTGCTTCCATTGTCATCCATGAATACACGCCACTGCCTAGTTCTCTTCAAGTAGCCATACAACAAAATTAGGCTACTTAATTGGGAAGATGCAGAATAGTGAAGTTTCTGCGGTGGTGTTAAAGGGCAATTCGCTTGTTGCAAAATTACACACAAACTGAGAACACACACATATACAGCAAAACATATACATATACAACATACAGTTGAGGGAGTTGAAACTTTGATCATGTTTCTATCATGTTTGTGTGTTCTGTTCGATCAATCGATCGTACTTTGATTTGACTGATTCATTGCTTGATTGATTCAATCATTGATTGATTGCGTGTTGTGTTCCAGATTGGCCCCTGTCTCCCTCCTCCAGTCCAGACACCATAGGATCAGACTCTGTGTATATCATACTGGGGGTGGTATGTGGCTTCTGTCTCCTGCTTCTAGTACTCTGGGCTGCTATCTGCATGAGAAGCAGGATACTAGACACACGCTTTGGGTAAGTTTGCATGCTTCTTCACATATTAAAGTCTTAATTGTATCATGATGTACAAGGAGGGGTGTACATTGATGTACTACAGTACCCAAAATGCTGTGTAACATCTGGTTTGTCTTGTTTCTGACGCTAACCTAATGGTGTCATCAATATCTTAATGATCTGATCATGATCACTTTAAACCCCTGTGTATTGACTTCGACCGTGCTGCAGTACCTTGTTGTAGTAATGGAAGTCACACAGTATCTTGATTCTTAAGTTGGTCAGGGGAAACAGTGTAGCTAAGCGCAGTCTTCCTTCCTCAAATAACTTACCGGTACTTGACTTGTTCCTTTTCGCTCCTAGTAGATCAAAAAGCCTCAACAGTGCATCTTCAGCCAGTGATTTCTGTTTTGTCTTTGCAGTTTTCTTCACTCAGTTTCACCAGTAAGAAATGTATATTGTCTGTTGCTGCAGATGTATAAGTTACTCAGCATTTTGATCCCTGAAGTTGGTAAGGGGAAACGGAGTATTGGTCAGTGGAAGTGGTTATATTTCCTGTTGAGGGAGGGGTAAAGTTACTCAGTACATTGTCAATAAAGCAGCCTGGTTTCCTCATAATCACTGACAACTGCACCTGAGTCAGGACTGCCAGGTTGTACTGACTGGATCATGTTCATTAGGCACCAAATGGAAGAAAACAGACTGAAACAGCTGGACTCAATCAGCAGTGAGATCTGGGCGGTGTTAGTTAGGGCAGACTATGGAAAACATTTCCACGTTTTCATTTTTCAACAGAAAATGAAAATGGGCCTATCTCATTGGACAAGCCCTGGTAGTCCCTCCCTGTTTGTCTATTTTCTTCTGTTTGGTGCCTAATGAACACAACCATCCCTGGTCTTACTACTGAAGACAGAGGTAGTCTAGCTGTGTTGGAAAGAAACACCAAAACAATCCTTTCCACTCTAATCCTCTCCCCTCTCCACCACTCCTCTCTGCTACTCTCCCCTCTCCACTCCGCTCCACCACTCCTCTCTGCTGCTCTGTCCTCCGCTCCACCACTCCTCTCTGCTACACTCCACTCTCCACTCCGCTCCACCACTCCTCTCTGCTACTCTCCCCTCTCCTCCACTCCGCTCCACCACTCCTCTCTGCTGCTCTGTCCTCCGCTCCACCACTCCTCTCTGCTACTCTCCACTCTCCACTCCACCACTCCTGTCTGCTGCTCTCTCCTCCGCTCCACCACTCCTCTCTGCTGCTCTCTCCTCCGCTCTACCACTTCTCTCTGCTGCTCTGTCCTCCGCTCCACCACTCCTCTCTGCTACTCTCCACTCTCCACTCCACTCCACCACTCCTCTCTGCTGCTCTCTCCTCCGCTCTACCACTCCTCTCTGCTGCTCTCTCCTCCGCTCCTCTCTCCTACTCTCCTTTCCTCATCACCAAAACAACCCATCTCCTCTCCCTTCTGCTGTCTCTGTTCTGGAATTCATTATGTTAAAGAGGTGACTCAGTGTTGCCGTTCGGGATATACAGATAAGAATGCTCAGAACTGGCAGACACCTCTCATCTCCCAGAGGCAGGAAAACATCCGGTCATAGAGCTTGCTTCCTGATTCAAGATGAATTCTCAATCTAGTCAACCAAATGATTACAACTCTGAGGCAAGCTCTTGTTGAAGTGTTAGTCAGTGAATGACTCATTCTGCTCCATTGTATATAGTAACTTGTTTCGTTTCTCTCTGGCGCCCCCTGCAGTCAGATGTTTGGAAGTGGGGAGAAGCTTCAACCCATCGTTCAGTACAGGCCACAGAAGTCCTACAACCGATCAGCCATTGAAATTACACGTACGTTAATAAACGTTATATTCTAATCTACTGTACTCTGCTCTACTTTTCTCTACTCTACTCTAATCATCTATGTTCCTATTAACATACATCTGAGAAAAAAATCTATATCCACAGATTTTGCACAATAATAAAAAATATGAGCTCTATTTTTCCCTCTTGCCCCCTTTTTAGTAGGTAACCTGGGTGTGAGTGATGAGCTCCAAGCCAAACTACAGGACTTCATGATTATGAGAAATCTGCTTTCCATCGGGAAGGTTCTGGGAGAGGGTGAGGATGACATTCATTTGATTATTTAGTACACAAAATCAGGGGCCTATTTGTGTTGTAAAGTAGGTAGAATACAACTTTATCTCAGTCATATGTCATTTTTTCCAATGTAATTTCTGTCATCTAATTTGTTTGTGGCTGTTCCTTAATCACATTTCACATGTCATTTATTTGTTGCTTCTCTTCATTTAGAGGTATTTCTGACTGATACCTTTCTGACTGTTACCAACCCATTGTTAATTGACCAGGTGAATTTGGCTCTGTGGTGGAGGGACATCTGAAACAACTGGACGGAACATCTGAGAAAGTGGCTGTGAAGACCATGAAATGTGAGCTTCTTCATCTTCTTGTTAGTTTTCTTTAATTGGGCTGATCTAACAATGCCCATTCATTTATGTTAGATTCAGAGTGCTTTTTTCTCCTTCTTACTCTCTGATTAATATCCTAGATGGTTGATGAATTCCTCATAGCCTGCTCCCAGATCTGTTTGTGCTGTATAACCAGCTACTATGACCGTTCATGCCATGTTTGGCATGCCAATGACCACAGGAGTTGGAAAGATAGTGCAAACAGATCTAAGACCAGGCTAAATAACACATGAAATTTGTATTAATCTCCTCTTTGTTTTCCAGTGGATAACTTCTCCCAGAGGGAGATAGAGGAGTTCCTGAATGAGGCTGCCTGCATGAAGGACTTTGACCACCCTAATGTCATCAGGCTGCTAGGTACTGTAGGTCTTCTTTGCTGCCATCACAGACCATCCTGCTCAGTCCTGCCCATCATGCAGAAACTATGGATTCATGCTCCCTCACTCCATCCAGCCATACATACACATAAGAGAGATCACAGTTGATGTCTAAAGGATTTTGTAAAACTTAGTAAAAACTTTATTTTACAGTCATTTTACAACTGTTATTTACTTGGTATTACATTGATCTGCTCCTGCTAGGTGTTTGTCTGGAGGCGGGGTCTGGTCACTTCCCCAAGCCCATGGTGATCCTGCCCTTCATGAGATATGGAGACCTCCATAGCTTCCTGCTGCGCTCACGCCTCGGAGACAGTCCCCTGGTGAGCTATCTGATGCTTTCCCGAGGAGCACGTTGGAAAAAAGTGTTGTCTTGTCTGAATATGGTTAATGACATTGTAATGATGAAGATGTTGTTTCTTTCTTCTTCTTCTTCTTTTTCTTTCAGTTCCTGCCCACTCAGACACTCCTGAAGTTTATGATTGACATCGCCATGGGGATGGAATACCTCAGTGGGCGGAACTTCCTCCACCGTGACTTGGCTGCACGCAACTGCATGTAGGTTTACATTTCACCTGAACCAGAGTCATACTGAGTGTACAAAACATTACGAACACCATCCTAATATTGAGTTGCACCGCCCTTTTACCCTCAGAACAGACTCTACAAGGTGTCAAAAGCGTTCCACAGGGATGCTGGTCCATGTTGATTCCAATGCTCCCACAGTTGTGTCAAGTTTGTCCCATTTTTCATGAGTGGAAATAAAATATCCCAGAAATGTTCCATATGCACAAAAAGCTTACTTCTCTCAAATGTTGTGCACAAATTTGTTTACATCCCTGTTAGTGAGCATTTCTCCTTTCCCAAGATAATTCATCCACCTGACAGGTGTGGCATATCAAGAAGCTGATTAAACCGCATGTTCATTACATAGGTGCACGTTGTCCTGGGGACAATAAAATGCCACTCTAAAATGGGCAGTTTTGTCACACAACACAATGCCACAGATGTCTCAAGTTTTGAGGGAGCGTGCAATTAGCATGTCCACCAGAGCTGTTTCTGGAGATTTGAATCTTCATTTCTCTACCATAAGCCATTTTAGAGAATTTGGCAGTACCTACAACCGCAGACCACGTGTATGGTGTCGTGTGGGCGAGCGTTTCACTGATGTAAACGTTGTGAACAGAGTTCCCCCCTGATCAACTCTATGAGAAGGAGATGTGCCGCGCTGCATCAGTCAAATGGTGGTCACACCAGATACTAGCTGGTGTTCTGATCTACGCCTCTACCTATTTTTAAAGGTATCTGCACATCTGTGGAATCCATAGATTAGGGCCTAATGAATTCATTTTCAATTGACTGATTTCCTTATATGAACTGTAACTCTCTTTGAAATTGTTGCATGTTGCGTTTATATTTTTGTTCAGTGTATATATACAGTGGGGAGAACAAGTATTTGATACACTGCCGATTTTGCAGGTTTTCCTACTTACAAAGCATGTAGAGGTCTGTAATTTTTATCATAGGTACACTTCAACTGTGAGAGACGGAATCTAAAACAAAAATCCAGAAAATCACATTGTATGATTTTTAACTAATTCCTTTGCATTTTATTGCATGACATAAGTATTTGATACATCAGAAAAGCAGAACTTAATATTTGGTACAGAAACCTTTGTTTGCAATTACAGAGATCATACGTTTCCTGTAGTTCTTGACCAGGTTTGCACACACTGCAGCAGGGATTTTGGCCCACTCCTCCATACAGACCTTCTCCAGATCCTTCAGGTTTCGGGGCTGTCGCTGGGCAATACGGAATTTCAGCTCCCTCCAAAGATTTTCTATTGGATTCAGGTCTGGAGACTGGCTAGACCACTCCAGGACCTTGAGATGCTTCTTACGGAGCCACTCCTTAGTTGCCCTGGCTGTGTGTTTCGGGTCGTTGTCATGCTGGAAGACCCAGCCACAACCCATCTTCAATGCTCTTACTGAGGGAAGGAGGTTGTTGGCCAAGATCTCGCGATACATGGCCCCATCCATCCTCCCCTCAATACGGTGCAGTCGTCCTGTCCCCTTTGCAGAAAAGCAGCCCCAAAGAATGATGTTTCCACCTCCATGCTTCACGTTTGGGATGGGTTCTTGGGGTTGTACTCATCTTTCTTCTTCCTCCAAACACAGCGAGTGGAGTTTAGACCAAAAAGTTATATTTTTGTCTCATCAGACCACATGACCTTCTCCCATTCCTCCTCTGGATCATCCAGATGGTCATTGGCAAACTTCAGACGGGCCTGGACATGCGCTGGCTTGAGCAGGGGGACCTTGCGTGCGCTGCAGTATTTTAATCCATGACGGCGTAATGTGTTACTAATGGTTTTCTTTGAGACTGTGGTCCCAGCTCTCTTCAGGTCATTGACCAGGTCCTGCCGTGTAGTTCTGGGCTGATCCCTCACCTTCCTCATGATCATTGATGCCCCACGAGGTGAGATCTTGCATGGAGCCCCAGACCGAGGGTGATTGACCGTCATCTTGAACTTCTTCCATTTTCTAATAATTGCGCCAACAGTTGTTGCCTTCTCACCAAGCTGCTTGCCTATTGTCCTGTAGCCCATCCCAGCCTTGTGCAGGTCTACAATTTTATCCCTGATGTCCTTACACAGCTTTCTGGTCTTGGCCATTGTGGAGAGGTTGGAGTCTGTTTGATTGAGTGTGTGGACAGGTGTCTTTTATACAGGTAATGAGTTCAAACAGGTGCAGTTAATACAGGTAATGAGTGGAGAACAGGAGGGCTTCTTAAAGAAAAACTAACAGGTCTGTGAGAGCCGGAATTCTTACTGGTTGGTAGGTGATCAAATACTTATGTCATGCAATAAAATGCAAATTAATTACTTAAAAATCATACAATGTGATTTTCTGGATTTTTGTTTTAGATTCCGTCTCTCACAGTTGAAGTGTACCTATGATAAAAATTACAGACCTCTACATGCTTTGTAAGTAGGAAAACCTGCAAAATCGGCAGTGTATCAAATACTTGTTCTCCCCACTGTATATATATACAGTACCAGTCAAAGGTTTGGACACACCTAGTCATTCAAGGATTTTTCTTTATTTTTTTTGTTTTATTGTTTTCTACATTGTAGAATAATAGTGAAGACATCAAAACTATGAAATAACACATATGGAATCATGTAGTAACTAAAAAAGTGTTAAACAAATCAAAATATATTTTATATTTGAGATTCTTCAAAGTAGCCACCCTTTGCCTTGATGACAGCTTTGCACACTTTTCTTTAGGAATGTAGTGAAGTAAAAGTAAAAGTTGTCAAAAATATAAATAGTAAAGTAATTAAAAATATATATATTTTCAAATATTTTTACTTAAGTACTTTACACCACTGTGTGTGTGTGTGTGTGTGTGTGTGTGTGTGTGTGTGTGTGTGTGTGTGTGTGTGTGTGTGTACAGGTCTGACCTGAACTTTTTCACAATGTAAAGATATAATGAGTCTTATCTCAGGGTAAACGGAGAGGACGGCAGCTAAACCATCCTTGTTCCTTGGTACTGTTCATGTACGACTGTGGTCTATTTTGGCAACTTATTCAAGTAGAAACTCACTGTTGCTGTCCACCATATTGTCATTGTGATGTAGACACATTGCCCTTGACATTTTGAATAAATGCCAAATTCTTGCGCGTGTATCCTGTCTAGTCAATTTTGATCTATTTCTAGTAAGTGGAATTGATAGATTGTTCTATTGATTGATTGGTTGGTTGGTCTGGTCCTACAGGCTGCGTGATGACATGACGGTGTGTGTGGCAGACTTCGGCTTGTCTAAGAAGATCTACAGTGGTGATTACTACAGACAGGGCAGGATAGCCAAGATGCCTGTGAAATGGATCGCAGTGGAGAGCCTGGCGGACAGAGTATTCACTGTGAAGAGTGATGTGGTATGGAGGTCCACACACCCACACACACAATGATGTTGTAAGGAACGTCTGAGATTGAGCCCCCATCAGCTAGTTTCATTTCTTTCAATCCTTGACTGATTATGGGAATACATGTGAATGTGTCAGAGAGAAAGGAAAAGTACTGTTATTCAAGTATTTAGTTCCCTTTCTGAGAAATTAATCAACCAGCCCGTGAAGTTCAGCCCACAGCCACAGCTCTCAGCATTGGAAAAGTTATTGGGTAGCTTAACAGAGTTCTCAACAAAGAGCCGTGTGACTGCAGAACAGTTAAACAGCTATCCGGACTTTCTGCTTTTCACCCCCTACCTACATATACATAGTACTTCAATCAATCAATCACCTAACCAAACCTACATGTGCATATTACCTCAATCAATCACCCCAACTACCTTGTACCCCAGTACACTGACGCAATACTCCTTGTATATAGCATGCATATAGCCTCCTTATTGTTATTTTATTGTGTTATTGTATTAATTTAATGTTTTATTTTTTATCTATTTGTTAATTTTCTTACTTTTTAACTGCATTGTTGGGAAAGGGCTCGTAAGTAAGCATTTCACTGTAAAGTGTACACTTATTGTATTCAGGGTGTGACAAATACAATTGAATTTGAATAGACTGCAAATGTGATACTTGAAATCACAAATTAAAATGCATTTATAGTTCTCTGCTCACGTTATGTAGATGCATCTAACATGTTATTTTAGTGGTAGCTAGCAGAACCTACCAATTTTAACATTTACGTTAACAGTCTATGACGAGAGAGAAACTACAGATAACATAAACGTGTGCGTCTTCTTGCAGTGGGCATTTGGTGTGACCATGTGGGAGATAGCGACACGGGGCATGACACCGTACCCTGGTATCCAGAACCATGAGATTTATGACTACCTACTTTTGGGCCACAGGCTGAAGCAGCCAACAGACTGCTTAGATGAACTGTGAGTGTTTTTCTTCTCTCTACATGGCTGTCTTTCGGATTGGGCTTTAGTGGATAGGAACATTTAGCCTGATCCAATACCTGTTTGTGCTGTATTGCCAACTCCTAAGGTCATTGTCAATGAATGGACATTAACTATACAGATCTGGGACCAGGTTAAGGAACATTATGTTACAGCCAGGACAATATAGATAAACTGAAGAAGAAGCAATGTCTGCAACTCTGTTACGCTCCCCAGTAGTTTATTAAGACGCAAAACAGATCACATTTGAATGATTGTTCTTACTTCTCCTGTCCACCAGGTACGAGATCATGTACAGCTGTTGGCGTGCTGACCTCCTGGACCGCCCGGTCTTCACTCAGGTAAGAGAACTCCCGACGAAGCTGCTCTAGACAGTCTACGTCCCAAATGGCACTCTATTCAATTTATAGTTCACTACTTAGGGAAACCCATAGGGCTCTGGTCAAAAGTAGTGCATTATATAAGAAATAATATGGTGCCATTTGGGATGCAGACATTGACATAGAACACATTTGGTTCCATGTAGAACCCTTTCCACAGAGGGTTGTACTTGGAACCCGAAAGGGTTCTACCTGGAACCAAAAAGGGTTCTCCTATGGGAACAGCTGAAGAGTGAATATAACGAATAAGGTGAAATTTGCAACGCAGACATAGACTGCGTAAAGATGAATCTTCTAATCTTCTGGACTTTCCTTAGGTTAGAGAACTGTTGGAGAAGCTGACAGAGAAACTTCCGGAGGCTTCTACCAGCAAAGAGGACATCATCTACATCAACACCAGTTTCCCTGAGGAGGATCAGCCCGGTGCTTGTGTAGACCCCCACCTGGATTTGCCGCTTTTTAGCTCCTCCCCTTCCTCCAGTCATAGGAACGAATTCAGCCCCTCCCCTTCCTGTAGCGACCAGTTCAGCTCTTCTCCGTCCTGCAGTAACAGTCGCCAGAGACGAGACAACCGAGATCTGGTGACAGCACTCATCCACGAGAATATGGAGGAAGATGATCGTTACGTTGTTGTCATCTCTAATGCCAATAGGAGTGAGGACCCCGCTGTCACCATGACAACAGCAGTTGTGGACAGTGACACTCCCCTGTTGGCTCGGGAGGGCTTGGGTAGGGTTTTGGGGGGAGCTACTCGTGACTCAGTGGGTGATGTCACTGGGATGGATCAGCACGCGAGTGACACAACGCTGTTGCTCTGATAGGCATGGAACGTTGGGACTAGAAATCCAGTAATCTGAAACCAGACAAAGAAAAGAAAAGCTCTCCCCCAGGGGTCATGTCTGATGATAATACACATCCTTCTTGTCTGCACTCTGGACTGTTGAGGACATAATATACTGTAGGTATTGTAATGACCCTGCCGTTGATAAGCACGATGACCACTCACCCAAGGGAACTAGCTTTCTTGGAGCAGCGGTAACGTTTCTGGATCTGGACCCTATGATACTGGGTGCAAATCACGCCTCGGAATCTCGTGCTACTCCCTCATTTTGTTACAGTTTGAACGTATGGTACTGTGTGGATCATGAGCACATCGGCCTTCTGCTTGGTGCAGCATGTGTAGTCTCACGTTGCAACACTTCCAAGTTGTTTCACCAAGGATCTGCCCAGTGTCTATAGAAATATAATCGCTACTATGATCCTGTCTTGTGTAGTTCTGTCCAGTTCCCATAGAAATATAATCCCTATTTCTTTGATTCTGTCTTGTGGCATTATTACAATAGTGTTATTACCTTATCTATTCCCCAATGCTTTGTATTGAAATAATTATGACCAGTTTTCCAGTGGATGTTTATACCTCAAATGGTTACCACTAGCTATCAGTGTTAATGCAAGAGATGTACATAAGAGACGCTACATTTGCACATCTCTCTTATAGTATATTTCCAATTAAATAAGCTCTGCTAAAAAATGAAGTCAGTGTATCCCTTGCAGATATTGAAAGCTGTGAACAAGGCACAATTACAGCCAACCACTGTTGTAAGTCAGTAGTACACTCCCATTACAATCAGAGGCCATCTAAAGCATTTAAACTGTATGTAATTTTAACAATTCCTTTTATATATTGAAGTATTTTTGAAGTGGCAATGTGTATATGAACTTTACATGATATGTGTATATAGAGTATTGTGTACATATGATGACGATGGACTGAAAAAACAAAACAGTTATTTTGTATCTCGGAGGACCTTGTATACAGCCTTGAGGTACTCCACCAAGGTTAGGCAGTGGACCCTGGAATGTCCACAATATCTAATTGTTTATATTACAGATTTTAATAGAAGTTCAACTTTTGTTAAATATAAATATAGTCAATGTTGATATGTTGATAATTGTTAAAGAGATTTGCAGGATTTTTTTCATGATGCAATAAATGATTGCAAATTAAAAAATGTGCCATTTTTTATCCACCTGACCCTGAAAATAAATCCATCCTCGATTGAATAAGATGCACGCACACACACAGTTTTGTTTTACTACCCTTGTGGGAACCAAAAACATTAATTCTCTTTCAAAATCCTATTTTCCTCAACCTTAATTCTAACCCTAACCATAATTATAAACTTAACCCCTAAGCCTAAAATATATTTTTTGCCTTGTGAGGACTGGCGAAATGTCCCCACTGAATTTTCAATGTTTAACTATCTTTGTGAGGACTTCTGGTACCCACAAGGATAGTTAAACAAAAACACACACACACACACACCGAACATGATGATGATCAGATGATAAGAGAAAGGGAAATAAATAAATAACAGATTTCAAGTTGCTCTCATTTTTTAACCCTTGTGTAGTGTTCATGTTTTTGTTATTGACACAATGTTTGCAGGTCGATGGACCCACAATATTATTGGGATTTTAAAACAATACAGCCATAGCAATTTACGTAGAAATACTTAGATGTTGACTTATATCAATTACAAGCAATATAAACAGCATACATGGTTAATATTTGCCATTTACCTCTGCTAGATCACATTTATCAATAAAAGCGCTATTCGTTTTTTGAAATAAAATTATTACATGGGTGGAATTTTTTTTTTTATCTTGAATGAATATAAATGAAACAAAGTTTATCACTATTGATGTTTATTGCTTTGTACTGAACAATTTGGAAGGACAACGTTTACATACAGTATTTTATGGAAATGATAATTGATCCCCATTGTACAGAAATTATGGCCGGTCTACACACCACATGAGGGACAGAGTTTTACTGTGTGTGTGTTGCAAATGTATTTCTTGCACTTGATGCATGTGTACTGACTGTCTTCCTGTCCTTCTTGGGTCCACACACATAGCAGCGCTTCTTCTTGTTGCTACCGGCTGCAATCTACTCACACTTACTTTCGGTATTGGAGTTGTTGGTTCTGCAGGTCGGGCAGATGGGGCACCAGCATCCTCCTCTTGAATCCTCCTCATGATGCTGGGGTCCTTGGGATATGTTGCCTCCTCTGGATTTGAGGTCTTACAATGCCTTGCCCTGTTCTTTGAGAAAGAGATGTCTCCTCTGGAGCTTCCCTCTGTACCAATCTGGGTTCAACCCCATCCAGATGACCAATGCGTTGTACGCCGAGATGTCCAAGATGTTGAAGAATTTCACAAGTGTCCAGCGTAGGGTTCTTCTTTTGCAGCTGTAGCCAGTCACCAACTTGTTTAAATTGTCCACCCCTCCTTTTGTGGCATTGTAATCCATTATGATTTCTGTTTTTTGATGTCCCTGGCCACAAATTCTCCCATCCCTATGCAGCGTACTCATGAGTACCACATTTTTGCCTTTCTTTGGCACGTAGGACACTAGGGACGTGCCGGACGTGAACACAAACTTAAAGGAATTGATAGGCCAGTTCCATGTATTCAACAGCTGAGGTGGGAGCTCTGGCTTGTTTTTTCTTACTGGTCCTACCATTGTCAGCTTCCTCTTGAGGAGCTCCTGTCCCAGCTTGTGTGAAGTAAAAAAGTTATTGCATGTGATGTTATGGCCACAGAGTCCCTGTGTCACATCCAGGACAACCCGCATCCCTTGGTTCTTCTCAGGAGCTCCTCCATCTGGCTTCCCTGTATACACTTGCATGTTCCACGCATATGATGAAGCAGCATCACAGGCAGCCCAGATCTTGATTCCATATTTTGTGGGTTTAGACGGTATGTACTGCCTGAAGGGGCAGCGGCCCTTAAATGGCATAAGCTGCTCATCAACAGTAACGTTGGGCCCAGGGTTGTAAAACAGGGGAAGGCGGTCCACCCACTTGTCCCACACTGACCTGATTGCAGCTAGCTGGTCTCTCTGCCGCCGAGCTGGTCTGGTGTTTCGGTTATCGAAGCGGATAATCCTGGATTTGACGGAGGTTTTGACGGAGGTGTCCAATTGAACTAGCTTCAGGTCTTAACTGTAAATTAAATATGATTATTTGACGTGCTGGTCCTGGGGCTGGCTGAGGGTCAGGTTAATCTCATCCTCTTCTTCCAACTCAATTTCAGACTCCGAATTTACAGAGACATGATCCTCATATTTGGAAATTTCTTCATCTTCCAAAGTGGAAGACGTTCCTTCCACACTAGCTTCTCTCCCTGCAAAATATTTTTCTAAGGCCCTCTGATCAGAGATTATTTTTGCCATACTGATTGATTGTGGTAAGGAGCCACACATGCAAAGCTATTTATTTGTTGTGTCCCTCCCCCAATTTGCACCTGGCTGGGGTAGAGTGTGGCAAAATACTGACTTTTTTATAATGTATCGAAATAATGTATTGTAATAACATTGTGCAGGTTCTCGCAGTACATTTTATAGTTTCACACACTACACAGGGTAAAGAGAGCGAGAAAAGTGGGAGACAGGCAGACAGGCAGGTGTACCCGAACACCACATATGTCATATAAATGTGTGGGGGGGGTAAACAGTGTGCACTCAATGAAAATGTGTTATTTTACATGTTCTTCACAGAAAAAAGAGCCAAGGCCAATGAGTCGCAGGTGAAAAAATTATTAGCTGTATCATTTTTCTTCTAGTATACATTGAAAATTGGTCCCACAGACCCGAACACCACACAAGGGTTAATAAAGTATATATATGGTCACTGGCACTGCTTTACATGGTGTATGGTTCAATGCATCTGATGCCAAAACGTAAACTCAAACATAAGCATGCGCGTGACGTTACTTTCACTCAGGTGAGTTAGCTAGTCGCCCCAGCTATACCACATGCTGAAAACATGGCTGCTTCTGTACGGGTGAGGACGTGGAACAGCACGGCTAGCTCAGTGAAAACCTGGCTCCTTTATTTGGCTGGGATTATTTTACTAGGAGATGTAAATAGCGGGGTGATGGCAGCTCCAGAACCAGGACAATGGAGAATTACAGTTGTCAATGTGAGTATTAAAATATGTAATATAGTTAGCTAGCAAGAACAATCGTGCGATTAATTTCAACTAACTGGCTAGCAATCCAACCTATCTAGCTAGCATGGGTTTGGATGAAGGGGGCGTTTTTCTGTTCATAAAATTGAACATTATTGATTAATAATGCATTTTTCTGAACAGATTCAGACTTTATCGATATGCACAAGCCGTTGTAGCAAACATTAATGTTTTATCTGCTAGCTAAATAGCATAGGCTCACTAACCCGATATCGTTGAAAGATGTAGCCACAGAGTTTTTGAACTCAGAGGCGCAACATCGCGAAACTTCCGGGAACGCTTGCCAAGCAGACCAGGCCCGGGTTTGGAGAAGGCAATGAGTGAAGTGAATCATTGTTCCTTAGTTAATTTTCTCAATCTAAAGACACATAGATTCGAGACAATGTATTAAGTAGATGAACATGTTATTTCTCCAACCTCGTGAAAGTGACAAACTGACACGTTTTCATATGTCAAAACAACTATCGAAAGTGTGCCTTTTGATTTGACGGCGTTCACATGCGCAGTTCGGCGCGAGACGAGATTACGTGTTTCTGCGCATGAGTTTAGCTAGACAACGTTGCCATGATGACGTCGCCTACAAATTTGATCTGGGATTTTTAATGGAGAAGCAGTGTTTGCCGATCTTCATATCTACATTTCTTGGCCAAACACCTCTGTTAGGCAGCTAGCTAGCTAAAGTTACATAGCTAAATTTAAACAAACATCAGACACAGACCACTGTACTCAGGGTTAGATCATTGCCTGCAATTTAGCCCAGATAGAACCATACGTCTACCAATCATTCAGATAGTTAAATTAGTGAGCTAGCTAATGTTCAGATTAGAATGTGAGCTGTGCCAAATCTATTTGGTAGACTAGCTACCGTGTCCAATGAATTGAAGAGGTCTACCAGTAAATTGCTTTCAAGTCAGTGAAGGGAAGTGAGCAAGTGCACAAGAGAGGTAGGCTAATTGGGAGTTTGTTTTCCATGTAGGTGGTCAGGTGTGTGTCCACCACCGTATCCTGTTGCAGAGTAATGTGAGAGCTGCCCGTTGCCTGCCTAGGGACTCCCAATAATGGTTACCAGGGCCTATATGAAGTGTATGAGTAGGAATGAGTGCTGGTCAAGGATCAAGTCCCCCTTCCAATGTAATCTAATTTATCGTGATCTGAAAAAGCAAAACGGATTCTAAATCACTATTACTCAGAGGCTGGATACATACGGCCCCAGATGAGAGAACACGAGTGTTGTGTTTGATGGAGAGAAAAGGGTTTCCTCATATCACTGAATGTCATGGGTGCATATAATACACAGTTGAAGTCGGAAGTTTACATACACCTTAGCCAAATACATTTAAACTCAGTTTCACAATTCCTGACATTTAATTCAAGTAAGAATTCCCTTAGGTCAGTTAGGATTACCACTTTATTTTAAGAATGTGAAATGTCAGAATAATAGAGATTTATTTCAGCTTTTATTTCTTTCATCACATTCCCAGTGGGTCAGAAGTTTACATGCACTCAATTAGTATTTGGTAGCATTGCCTTTAAATTGTTTACCCTCTTAGCGCACTGATCCCGCATTCGACAACATCCGGTGAAATCAGAGCGCGCCAAATTCAAAATACAAAATCGTAATATTAAACATTCATGAAAATACAAGTGTCATACATGATTCTTTAGCTTAGAATCTTGGTAATCGAACTGCGTTGTCCGATTTACAATAGGCTTTACTGCGAAAGCATAGCATTCGATTATCTGAGGACAGCGCCCCACAACAACATATGTTTACAAACCAGCACAGGCGTCACAATCATAAATAGCGATAAAATACATCACTTACCTTTGAAGATCTTCCTCTGTTTGCAATCCCAAGGGTCCCAGCTACACAATGAATGGTCGTTTTGTTCGATAAAGTCCTTCTTTATATCCCAAAAAGTCAGTTTAGTAGGCGTCATTGAGTTCAGTAATCCACCCGTTCAACATGCAGACAAAGAAGTCCCAAAAGTTACCGGTAGAGTTCGTCCAAACAAGTCAAACAACGTTTCTAATTAGTCCTCAGGTAGTCTAATATCTAAATAAATGATAATGGAGAATAGTATGTTCAATAGGGAAGGAAATTAACGAAGAGCGCGCCCTCATTCACGCGCGCAAAGAGACTACTTTTGCCTTACCTCTCCCCATGGATAAACAACTATTACTCGTTGGTTTTTCAAAAAACAAGCCCGAAACCATGTATAAAGACTTGACATCTAGTGGAAGCCATAGGAACTGCAATCTGGGAGGCGGAAGTCATAGTTTGCAATAGCTTCACATTTGAAGTTGATGGGAGCTCGAAAAAAAGATGGATTTTCCTCAGGTTTTCACCTGCCATATCAGTTCTGTTATACTCAGACATTTATTTGAACCGCTTTAGAAACTTCAGAGTTTTTTTGCCAATTCTACCAATTATATGCATGTCCTAGCTTCTGGGCCTGAGTAACAGGCAGTTGACTTTGAGCACGTCAGACTAGAGGTCGACCGATTATGATTTTACAACGCCGATAGCGATTATTGGAGGACCAAAAAAAGCAGATACCGATTAATCGGACGATTTTAAATAAATAATAAATAAAATATTTATTTGTAATAATGACAATTACAACAATAATGAATGAACACTTATTTTAACTTAATATAATACATAAATAAAATCAATTTAGCCTCAAATAAATAATGAAACATGTTCAATTTGGTTTAAATAATGCAAAAACAAAGTGTTGGAGAAGAAAGTAAAAGTGCAATATGTGCCATGTAAGAAAGCTAACGTTAAAGTTCCTTGCTCAGAACATGAGAACATATGAAAGCTGGTGGTTCCTTTTAACATGAGTCTTCAATATTCCCAGGTAAGAAGTTTTAGGTTGTAGTTAGTTATTATAGGAATTATAGTACTATTTCTCTCTATACCATTTGTATTTCATTAACCTTTGACTATTGGATGTTCTTATAGGCACTTTAGTATTGCCAGTGTAACAGTACAGCTTCCATCCCTCTCCTCGCTCCTACCTGGGCTCGAACCAGGAACACAACGACAACAGCCACCCTCGAAGCAGCGTTACCCATGCAGAGCAAGGGGAATAACTACTCCAAGTCTCAGAGCGAGTGACGTTTGAAACGCTATTAGTGCGCACCCCGCTAACTAGCTAGCCATTTCACGTAGGTTACACCAGCCTAATCTCCGGAGTTGATAGGCTTGAAGCACAGCAAAGAGCTTCTGGCAAAAAGCAGGAAAGTGCTGTTTGAATGAATGCTTACGAGCCTGCTGCTGCCTACCACCGCTCAGTCAGACTGCTCTATCAAATCATAGACTTAGTTATAACATAATAACACACAGAAATACGAGCCTTAGGTCATTAATATGGTTGAATCCGGAAACTATCATCTCCAAAACTAGACGTTTATTCTTTCAGTGAAATACGGAACCGTTCCGTATTTTATCTAACGGATGGCATCCATAAGTCTAAACATTCCTGTTACATTGCACAACCTTCAATGTTATGTCATAATTACGTAAAATTCTGGCAAATTAGGTGGCCCAAATATACAATGACTCTGTGTGCAATGAACGCAAGAGAAGTGACACAATTTCACCTGGTTAATATTGCCTGCTAACCTGGATTTCTTTTAGCTAAATATGCAGGTTTAAAAATATATACTTCTGTGTATTGATTTTAAGAAAGGCATTGATGTTTATGGTTAGGTACACATTGGAGCAACGATACGCAACGCATCGATTATATGCAACGCAGGACACGCTAGATAAACTAGTAATATCATCAACCATGTGTAGTTAACTAGTGATTATGATTGATTGATTGTTTTTTATAAGATAAGTTTAATGCTAGCTAGCAACTTACCTTGGCTTCTACTGCATTTGCGTAACAGGCAGGCTCTCGTGGAGTGCAATGTAATCAGGTGGTTAGAGCATTGGACTAGTTAACTGTAAGGTTGCAAGATTGAATCGCCCGAGCTGACAAGGTAAAAATCTGTCGTTCTGCCCCTGAACGAGGCAGTTAACCCACCTTAACTGTTAACTGTTAAATAAAGGTGTCCAAAAATACCGATTTTCTGATTGTTATGAAAACTTGAAATCAGCCCTAATTAATCGGGCATTCCGATTAATCGGTCGACCTCTACGTCAGACAGGCGGAAATTCAGGATACTGCCCCCGACCCTAGAAAGGTTAACTTGGGTCAAACGTTTTGGGTAGCCTTCCACAAGAAGTTGGGTGAATTTTGATCCATTCCTCCTGACAGAGCTGGTGTAACTTTGGTTTGTAGGCCTCCTTGCTCGCACACACTTTTTCAGTTCTGCCCGCAAATGTTCTGTGGGATTGAGGTCAGGGCTTTGTGATGGCCACTCCAATACCTTGACTTTGTTGTCCTTAAGCCATTTTGCCACAACTTTGGAAGTATGCTTGGGGTCATTGTCCATTTGGAAGACCCATTTGCGACTAAGCTTGAACTTCCTGACTGATGTCTTGAGATGTTGCTTCAATATATCCATATCATTTTCCATCCTCATGATGCCATCTATTTTGTGAAGTGCACCAGTCCCTCCTGCAGCAAAGCACCCCCACAACATGATGCTGCCACCCCTGTGCTTCACGTTTGGGATGGTGTTCTTCGGCTTGCAAGCCTCCCCCTTTTCCCTCCAAACATAACGATGGTCATTATGGCCAAACAGTTCAATTTTTGTTTCATCAGACCAGAGGACATTTCTCCAAAAAGTACGATCTTTGTCCCCATGTGCAGTTGCAAACCGTAGTCTGGCTTTTTTATGGCGGTTTTGGGGAAGTGGCTTCTTCCTTGCTGAGCGGCCTTTCAGGTTATGTCGATATAGGACTCGTTTCACTGTGGATATAGATACTTTTGTACCCGTTTCCTCCAGCACCTTCACAAGGTCCTTTGCTGCTGTTCTGGGATTGATTTGCACTTTTCGCACCAAAGTACGTTAATCTCTGAGACAGAACGCGTCTCCTTCCTGAGAGGTATGACGGCTGCGTGGTCCTATGGTGTTTATACTTGCGTACTATTGTTTGTACAGATGAACGTGGTACCTTCAGGTGTTTGGAAATTGCTCCCAAGGATGAGCCAGACTTGTGGAGGTCTACATTTTTTTTTTCTGAGGTCTTGGCTGATTTCTTTTGATTTCCCCATGATGTCAAGCAAAGAGGCACTGAGTTTGAAGGTAGGCCTTGAAATACATCCACAGGTACACCTCCAATTGACTCAAATGATGTCAATTAGCCTATCAGAAGCTTCTAAGGCAAAGACATCATTTTCTGGATTTTCCCAAGCTGTTTAAAGGCACAGTCAACTTAGTGTATGTGAACTTCTGACCCACTGGAATTGTGAAATAATCTGTCTGTAAACAATTGTTGGAAAAATGACTTGTCATGCACAAAGTAGATGTCCTAACCGACTTGCCAAAACTATAGTTTGTTAATTAACAAGAAGTGTGTGGAATGGTTGAAAAATGAGTTTTAACAACTAACCTAAGTGTATGTAAACTTCCGACTTCAACTGTATGTATGGGGGATCCCAGGAATCAAACCCACTATCCTGGCTTTGCAAGCGCGATGCTCTACCAACTGAGATACAGAGGACCTGTTAGGCATTAGACCTAGACTACCTTCGTCAGGACTGACTTACTCAGTTTATTTTTATTTATTTATTATTATTATTTTTTTAAATAAAATTTACCCCCTGTTCTCCCCAATTTTCGTGGTATCCAATCGCTAGTAATTACTATCTTGTCTCATCGCTACAACTCCCGTACGGGCTCGGGAGAGACTAAGGTCGAACGCCATGCGTCCTCCGAAGCACAACCCAACCAAGCCGCACTGCTTCTTAACACAGCGCGCCGCCAACCCGGAAGCCAGCCGCACCAATGTGTCGGAGGAAACACCGTGCACCCGCCCCCTTGGTTAGCGCGCACTGCGCCCGGCCCGCCACAGGAGTCGCTGGAGTGCGATGAGACAAGGATATCCCTACCAGCCAAACCCTCCCTAACCCGGACGACGCTAGGCCAATTGTGCGTCGCCCCACGGACCTCCCGGTCGCGGCCGGCTGCGACAGAGCCTGGGCGCGAACCCAGAGACTCTGGTGGCACAGCTTGCGCTGCGATGCAGTGCCCTAGACCACTGCGCCACCCGGGAGGCCCCTTACTCAGTTTATTTAACTAATGCCAATGTAAACACTGTTTCCTCTTCTTCACAGACCTCAAGACCATTGCTTTTGAGGAAATCCATGTATAAAGACACTGATATCAAATTGAAAGGTAAGATTAGCCAATGTTTGATGTCATACTGTATATGGGAAATGCCTCGTGTAAGGGTGTCAAACAAATGAAAATCGGTTTCCTCGAGCATTTGTGAGAATTCTGCAAAATGTTTTGCTTTCACAAGAACTGAAAATAACCGTTTCAGGGTGCAATTTGCAAGATGCACATTCTATATGATATTAGCTTGTTTACAATCTGCAAAGGTACCATGCGACTCGCACTGCCCTGTCACAATACCTGGTACTCTGGTTCTAGATCTTCGACCCGCTACCAAAGATTGCCTATTATATTGAAAAGATAGTCAAGTGACCTTTTTAACAATGGAAATGCATGTTCTCAAAGATGGAAGGCAGGCAGGAGGAGGCGAGGTCAGGTGGGACCATTCTAGCCAATGAGACGGCAGATGCGCATGTGAACAACAGCCCATAGAGATAGATGGAGTACTCTTTATATCTGTGCCATTATAGCGTCTGTGACAGCATGGGCAACGCCATTGAGCCTATCTTCATTTTAAAGTAGTAAATTCTCTTCAGTGGCTGATTTTCTCCCAACTCATAGGAGTCCCCACCAAGTTGACTATTTTAAAATGGTGGGAACCATCAATGGCAATGTCCGTGCTTTATTTTATTAGGGTATCTTTTAGTCCTCATTTGTGCTAAAAAAGGGTTATATCCGTTAAGACAGTTAATCAAACTGCTACCCAGACTTTCTGCATTTCACCCCCTACCTACATGTACTTCAATCAATCACCTAACCAAACCTACATGTACATATTTCCTCACTCAATCAACCCAACTACCTCGTACCCCAGTACACTGACTCTGTACCAGTACTCTTTGTATATAGCCTCGTTATTGTTATTTCTTATTGTTACTATTTTCTTATCTATTTGTAAATGTTCTTACTTTTTAACTGCATTGTTGGGAAAGGGCTCGTAAGTAAGCATTTCATGGTAATCTACACTTGTATTTGGGGTGTTTGTGACATTAAAATGTTATTTGATTTATCCGTGTCCTCTATCTCTAGGAAAACAGGCACAGCTCCAATATAGTTTTTTTTAAATAAATTGCCGAAATGTATATCAGTGCCACGTACAGTATCAGTCAAAAGGTTAGACACACCTACTCATTCCAGGGTTTTTCTATATTTTGACTATTTTCTACATTGTAGAATAATAGTGAAGACATCAAAACTATGAAATAACAACACATATGGAATCATGTAGTAACCAAAAAAGCCTTTCTGGCGCAGGCGTTCCGCTAGCGACCCACCTCGACAACATCCGATGAAATTGCAGAGCGCTAAATTCAAAATACAGAAATAGTCATAATAAACATTCATAAAAAATACAAGTGTTATACATCGGCTTAAAGATGAACTTCTTGTTCATCCAGCCGCTTTGTCAGATTTCAAAAAGGCTTTACGGCGAAAGCATACCATGCGATTATCTGAGGACAGTGCCCGCATACAAAAGCATACAAATAGGAATTACAAAAGTCAGAAATAGCGATAAAATTAATCACTTACCTTTGAAGACCTTCATATGGTTGCAGTCACAAGAGTCCCAGCTACACAATAAATGTTAGCTTTGTTCGATAAAGTCCCTCTTTATATCCCAAAAACTCTTGTTTTGTTGGCGCGTTTTGTTCAGTAATCCACTGGCTCAAAGGCGGTCAAAACATGCAGATGAATACATCCTAATAGTACCGGTAAAGTTCGTCGAAACATGTCAAACGATGTTTATAATTAATCCTCATGTTGTCAATTGTCTAAGTAATCGATAATAGTTCAACTGGACAATAGCGTATTCAATAGAAAGGAAAAACAACGAAGGGCGTGCACTCGGTCATGCGCAAAACCAGCACTGCATGATTCTACAGTCCACTGACAGAAAGGTCTCATTCTTCTTCATTTTTCAGAAAACAAGCCTGAAACAATGTGTAAAGACTGACATCTAGTCAGCCAAATGAACTGCAATCTGGGTTCGAACCGATTAGATACTCTATAGGCATTCAATTGAAAACTACCCACATCAAAAAATCCCACTTCCTGGATGGATTTTCCTCAGGTTTTTGCCAGCCATATCAGTTCTGTTATACTCACAGACATTATTTTAACAGTTTTGGAAACTTTAGAGTTTTTTTCTATCCAAATCTACCAATTATATGCATATCCTAGCTTCTGGGCCTGAGTAACAGGCAGTTTACTTTGGGCACGCTTCTCACCCAGATGTCAAAATACTGCCCCCAAGCCATAAGAAGTTTTAAACAAATCAAAATATATTTGAGATTCTTCAAGGTAGCCACCCTTTGCCTTGATGACAGCTTTGCACACTCTTGGCATACTCTCAACCAGCTTCATGAGGAATGCTTTTCCAAAGAGTCTTGAAGGAGTTCCCACATGTGCTGAGCACTTGTTGGCTGCTTTTCCTTCTCTCTGCTGTCCAACTCATCCCAAACCATCTCAATTGGGTTGAGGTCGGGTGATTGTGGAGGCCAGGTCATCTGATGCAGCACTCCATCACTGTCCTTCTTGGTCAAATAGCCCTTGCACAGCCTGGAGGTGTGTTTTGGGTCATTGTCCTGTTGAAAAAACAAATGATAGTCCCACTAAGCGCAAACCACATGCGATGGTGTATCACTGCAGAATGCTGTGGTAGCCATGCTGGTTAAGTGTGCCTTGAATTCTAAATCAAACAGTGTCACTGTCACACCACCTCCTCCATGCTTCACGTTGGGAACCACACATGCAGAGATCATCCGTTCACCTACTCTGCATCTCACGAAGACACGGTGGTTTGAACCAAAAATCTACAATATGGACTCTAGACCAAAGGACAGAATTCCACCGGTCTAATGTCCGTTGCTTGTGTTTCTTGGCCCAAGCAAGTCCCTTCTTATTGTTGTCCTTTAGTTGTGGTTTCTTTGCAGCAATTCAACCATGAAGGTCTGATTTTCACGCAGTCTTCTCTGAAAAGTTGATGTGTCTGTTACTTGAACTCTGAAGCATTTATTTGGGCTGCAATCTGAGGTGCAGTTAACTCTAATGAACGTATCTTCTGCAGTACAGCTAGCTCTGGGTCTTCCTTTCCTGTGGCAGTCCTCATGAGAGACAGTTTCATCATAGCGCTTGATTGTTTTTGCGACTGCACTTGAAGAAATGTTAAAAGTTCTTGACATTTTCTGTATTGAATGACCTTCATGTGTTAAAGTAATGATGGACTGTCATTTCGCTTTGCTTATTTGAGCTGTTCTTGCCATAATATGGACTTCGTCTTTTACCAAATAGGGCTATCTTCTGTATACCACCCTTACTGTGTCACAACACAACTGATTGGCTCAAACGCATTAAGAAGGAAACAAATTCCACAAATTAACTTAACAAGGCACACCTGTTAATTTCAAATGCATTCCAGATGACTACATCATGAAGCTGGTTGAGAGAATGCCAAGAGTGTGCAAAGCTGTCAGCAAGGCAAAGGGTGGCTACTTTGAAGAAAATCAAATATAAAATATGATTCCATATGTTCCATATACATTTGCTATTTTTGACAACCATCAGTAGATTTGAAAATGCGATGGAAACCCATTTAACTTGTATTTTTTATTTCGGGAATTTAACCGCAAAAGGGAATTTTATGTGCGCTACGTCATCACACACAGCATTTTATCTGCAACAGGTCAATTTGATGGAACAATGTGCATATTTATGCGGATTTTAGAATATTCACAAATCTGTTACCAATTGGATGGAAACATACCTAGTAACACTTTTAATTATTATTATTATTATTTTTTTTTTAAGTTGTGTCCTTTGGATGTCCAGAGGAGATGACTTTTACCATTCAATGGTACTTGAAATACTACCCCTGTCACAACGAGTTCAATAATATTGAGGTAAGTAAAGTACATGCACTAGCCTAGTTAGTGAGTTACTAGTACCATGTTAGTCTAAAGCAGGGGTCGGAAACAGGTGGCCCGGGGGCCAGAATAAGTTTTTAGTACAAAAATAAATTGTAAAATCACCAGGAATTCATCTAAAAATGAGTTTAATGTAGGAAATCTGTTCCCAATTATTCCCATGAGAAAAAAAAAGAACGTATATGTGATAGTGACTAAATGTAATCAAGGTATGAAATTATTGTATTTGAAAAGAAAAATACATTTTTGGGCTTAGTTGTGGTCAATTTACAGTGTACAAATTATTGTAGTTATATCCGCTCCGACAAAAATCGGCCTGTGGCCGAATCTAGTTTCCTACCCCTGGTCTATAAGTTGAAATCAGATATGGGTGTGTGGAGCATAGAGTGAGTGTTTGCCATAGTCATCTTTCATTGTCACCACCTTCATTTGTTTAGGATTCCTATGGTAGTGCCACATTTTGACAGTTGGTGTGAATTACCAGTTGACTGTAATATGTACTTTTGGAGTTACATTTCCTTTGAGCAATGAGATTTAAAAGTATGTCTTCCTACATTCAACTACTAATAAATATTGTATTTATAAAAAATATCTGAACTTTGATATAAATCATTACTTTCAAGGAAATGTATGAGAGGACGCCACTGAGTCGAGGACAGAGTATGGATCCTAACCCTCTAGGACAAGGGGAATGCATTGAGCACAAGCACAAGCCCTTGACCTGCAACAATGACCTGCGATACTTCCCAATGCTAAATGTAAGGGCTTATAGGTTACATACAGTACATGAGTTAACTTCCATTACAGGGCTTTTCACACTACTGAACTGAGCAGGCCTGGTTACTCAGCTACCATAGTTGCTTGAGCCGTACTGAAAAGGACAGGGTGAAAACAAAATATTCAAGCCACAGTTTTGTTCGGGTCGGCTCAATAGTTTGAAAAGGATACAGTGCATTCAGAAAGTATTCAGACCCCTTCCCTTTTCCACGTTTTGTTACATTACAGCATTATTCTAAAATTGACTCGAAATTGAGGTCGGGTGCATCCTGTTTCCATTGATCATCATAGAGATGTTTCTACAAGTTGATTGGACTGCACCTGTGGTAAATTCAATTGATTGGACATGATTTGGAAAGGCACACACCTGTCTATATAAGGTCCCACAGTTGACGGTGCATGTCAGAGTAAAAACCAAGAGCTCCGTAGAGCTCAAAGACAGGATTGTGTCGAGGCACAGATCTGGGGAAGGGTACCAAAACATTTCTGCAGCATTGAAGGTCCCCAAGAAGACAGTGGCCTCCATCATTCTTAAATGGAAACAGTTTGGAACCACCAAGACTCTTCCTAGAGGTGGTCGCCCGGCCAAACAGCAATCGGGAGAGAAGGGCCTTGTTCAGGGAAGTGACCAAGAACCCGATGGTCACTCTGACCGAGCACCAGAGTTCCTCTGTGGAGATGGGAGAACCTTCCAGAAGGACAACCTTCTCAGCAGCACGCCAACAATCAGGCCTTTATGGTTGAGTGGCCAGAGGGAAGTCACTCTTCAGTAAAAGGCACATGACAGCCCGCTTGGAGTTTGCCAAAAGGCACCTAAAGGACTGTCAGACCATGAGAAAAAAGATTCTCTGGTCTGATGAAACTAAGATTGAACTGTTTGGCCTGTATGCCAAGCGTCACGTCTGGAGGAAACCTGGCCCCATCCCTATGGTGAAGCATGGTGATGGCAGCATCATGCTCTGAGAATGTTTTTCAGCAGCAGGGCCTGGGAGACTAGTCAGGATCGAGGGAAAGATGAACAGAGCGATCCTTGATGAGAGAATTTATACAAATCTGTTTTTGCTTTGTCATTATGGGGTGTTGTGTGTAGATTGGGGGGGGGATATTTAATAAATTGTATGATAAGGCTGTAACGTAACAACATGTGGGAAAAGGTCAAGGCGTCTGAATACTTTCCGAATGTACTTGTTGTTTGAGTTACTGACAACTTACTATGACAACTTTGTTTCAGAAAGCCAAGGTGGAACCACGGACAGTTGTCCCGCCCATGGAAGGGGCAGCACCGGTGAGCTGCTATGATGGGGTCATGGTGTTTGCATCACTTTTTTAGCACACACTCATTCAGCTATTGCCTTCGGCTGTTGCCAATTCCTAAGGTCATTGTCAATGAGCATAGGAGTTGCCGTTGGCCATATACAGCATGTACTACGAGATCTGGGACCAGGCTATCACTTTTCAGATTCTCTTACATTTCTGGGATTTCTAAATACATTGCATAATGCAATTTTTAAAACAAATGTTGGTTCAATCCTACTCAGGGTTCGGATGAGAACTACACCAAATGGACGATGGAGGAGTACGACAAAGTCAGCGGTGTGAAGAATGCCAGTGTGTCACTTAAAGATGATGTCATTGCCACCACGTGGAAGGATGGCCCCTATCTGTTTGTGGTGGTGATTAAATCTAACAAACAGGAAGCCAACTGGAATTTAACTGGTGGGTTCGCTACATTAACCACCATACGCCTCAGCTGGGTTGTGTTCATTAGGCACCAAACACAAAAATACAGACTGAAACAACAGGGAGGGACCACCAGAACTAACAGAAGAACATTTACTGGGCGTAACTAGCTAGCTGGACTCATTTTTGTTTTCTGTTGCAAAAATGTTATGATCTACCCTAATGAACACGACCCAGTTCTTGAATGTCAAACTTGCCCGTGAGGCTTACCAAAATGGAAATTACATTTCTTTAGTCAGCCTAAATACTAATTGAAATGATTTAAAATAATAATATATTGGCTACTGTTTTGATCACGTTGCTCAATGTTGTATGTTGTAACCCTGATTTATTTTCTGTGTTATGAAAAGCTGATGTATACACTGTTTATATTTCCAGTAAACATTGTAATGAAAGGAACTCACGGCTACATCTCCATCACTGAATGGCCTCTCATGATCGTGAGTATACATTTCATTTATTATATCCTTTGAGTTGGGACAGATTCAATTAAACATTGTCACATTAAATAAACAGTCAGATGCATTGCACCATGACACTTTAGCTCATGCTAATTTCCAGTAATTGTCCCTAGTCAAATATATAATGTAGGCTTAATCATTGTCATAGATTGCAGACACCTGTTTTACTCATCAAATTGTATTAGTCACATGCGCCGAATACAACAGCTGTAGACCATACAGTGAAATGCTTACTTACGGGCCCCTAACCAACAATGCAGTTTAAAAACAAATATGGATAAGAAATAAAAGTAACAAGTAATTAAATAGCAGCAGTAAAATAACAATAGCAAGACTATATACAGGGGGGTACCGGTACAGAGTCAATTTACGGGGGCACTGGTTAGTTGAGGTAATATGTACATGTAGGTAGAGTTATTAAAGTGACTATGCATAGATGATAACAACAGAGTAGCAGCGGTGTAAAGGTGGGGGGGGGGGTCAGCAATGCAAGTAGTCTGGGTAGCCATTTGATCAGGTTTTCAGGAGTCTTATTGCTTGGGGTTGAAGCTGTTCAGAAGCCTCTTGGACCTAGAGTTGGCGCTCTGGTACTGCTTGTCGTGCGGTAGCAGAGAGAACAGTCTATGACTAGGGTGGCTGGAGTCTTTGACAATTTTTAGGGCCTTCCTCTGACACCGCCTGGTATAGAGGTCCTGGATGGCAGGAAGCTTGGCCCCGGTGATGTACTGGGCCGTTCGCACTACCCTCTGTAGTGACTTGCGGTCGTAGGCCGAGCAGTTGCAATACCAGGCAGTGATGCAACCAGTCAGGATGCTCTTGATGGTGCAGCTGTAGAACCTTTTGAGGATCTGAGGACCCATGCCAAATATTTTCAGTCTCCTGAGGGGGAATAGGTTTTGTTGTGCCCTCTTCACGACTGTCTTGGTGTGCTTGGACTATGTTAGTTTGTTGGTAACGTGGACACCAAGGAACTTGAAGTTCTCAACCTGCTCCACTGCAGCCCCCCGTGCTCTCCTCTTTTTCCTGTAGTCAACAATCATCTCCTTTGTCTTAATCACGTTGAGGGAGAGGTTGTTCTCCTGGCAACACACGACCAGGTCTCTGGCCTCCTCCCTATAGGCTGTCTTGTCGGTGATCAGGCCTACTACTGTTGTGTTTTCGGCAAACTTAATGATGGTGTTGGAGTTGTGCCTGACCGTGCAGTCATGAGTGAACAGTGAGTGCAGGAGGGGACTGAGCACGCACCACTGAGGGGCCCGTGTTGAGGATCAGTGTGGCGGACGTTACCTACCCTTACCACCTGGGGGGTGGCCTGTCTGGAAGTCCAGGATCCAGTTAAAAAGGGAAGTGTTTAGTCCCAGCTTATTGATAAGCTTTGAGGGCACTATGGTGTTGAATTCTGAGCTGTAGTCAATGAACAGCATTCTCACATAGGTGTTCATTTTGTCCAAGTGTGAAAGAGCAGTGTGGAGTGCAATAGTGGGTCTAGGGTTTCTGGGATGATGGTGTTGATTTGAGCCATGACCAGCCTTTCAAAGCACTTCATGGCTACAGATGTGAGTGCTATGGGTCGGTAGTCATTTAGGCAGGTTACCTTAGTGTTCTTGGGCACAGGCACTATAGTGGTCTGCTTAAAATATGTTGGTATTACGGACTCGGACAGGGAGAGGTTGATAATGTCAGTGAAGACACTTGCCAGTTTGTCAGCGCATGCTTGCAGTACACGTCCTGGTAAACCGTCTGGCCCTGGGGCCTTGTGAATCTTGACCTGTTTAAAGGTCTTACTCAAATCGGCTACGGAGAGTGTGATCACACAGTCTTCCGGAACAGCTGGTGTTCTCATGCATGTTTCAGTGTTATTTGCCTCAAAGCGAGCATAGATGTAGTTTAGCTCGTCTGGTAGGCTCGTGTCACTGGGCAGCTCTCGTCTGTGCTTCCCTTTATAGTCTGTAATGGTTTACAACCCCTGCCACGTCCGACGAGCACATCAGAGCAGGTGTAGTACGATTTGATCTTAGTCCTGTATTGACGTTTGATGGTTCGTCGGAGGGCATAGCGGGATTTCTTATAAGCTTCCGGGTTAGAGTCCCGCTCCTTGAAAGCAGCAGCTCTAGCCTTTAGCTCAATGCGGATGTTGCCTGTAATCCATGGCTTCTGGTTCGGGTATGTACAGTCATGGCCAAAAGTTGTGAGAATGACACAGATATTAATTTTCACAAAGTCTGCTGCCTCAGTTTGTATGATGGCAATTTGCATATACTCCAGAATGTTATGGATTGATCAGATGAATTGCAATTAATTGCAAAGTCCCTCTTTGCCATGCAAATGACCTGAATCCCCCCAAAAAACATTTCCACTGCATTTCAGCCCTGCCACAAAAGGACCAGCTGACATTGTCAGTGATTCTCTCATTAACACAGGTGTGAGTGTTGACAAGAACAAGGCTGGAGATCACTCTGTCATGCTGATTGAGTTCGAATAACAGACTAGAAGCTTCAAAAGGAGGGTGGTGCTTGGAATCATTGTTCTTTCTCTGTCAACCATGGTTACCTGCAAGGAACCATGTGCCGTCACCATTGCTTTGTACAAAAAGGGCTTCACAGGCAAGGATATTGCTGCCAGTATGATTGCACCTAAATCAACCATTTATCGGATCATTAAGAACTTCAAGGAGAGTGGTTCAATTGTTGTGAAGAAGGCTTTAGGGTGCCCAAGAAAGTCCAGCAAGCGCCAGGACCGTCTCCTAAAGTTGATTCAGCTGCGGGATCGGGGCACCACCAGTACAGAGCTTGCTCAGGAATGGCAGCAGGCAGGTGTGAGTGCATCTGCACGCACAGTGAGGCGAAGACTTTTGGAGGATGGCCTGGTGTCAAGAAGGGCAGCAAAGAAGCCACTTCTCTCCAGGGAAAACATCAGGGACAGACTGATATTCTGCAAAGGTACAGGGATTGGACTGCTGAGGACTGGGGTAAAGTAATTTTCTCTGACAAATCCCCTTTCCGATTGTTTGGGGCATCTGGAAAAAAGCTTGTCCGAAGAAGACAAGGTGAGCGCTACCATCAGTCCTGTGTCATGCCAACAGTAAAGCATCCTGAGAACATTCATGTGCTTCTCAGCCAAGGGAGTGGGCTCACTCACAATTTTGCCTAAGAACACAGCCATGAATAAAGAATAGTACCAACACATCCTCCGAGAGCAACTTCTCCCAATTATCCAGGAACAGTTTGGTGACGAACAATGCCTTTTCCAGCATGATGGCGCACCTTGCCAAAAGGCAAAAGTGATAACTAAGTGGCTCGGGGAACAAAACATCAATATTTTGGGTCCATGGCCAGGAAACTCCCCAGACCTTAATCCCATTGAGAACTTCTGGGCAATCCTCAAGAGGTGGGTGGACAAACAAAAACCCACAAATTCTGACAAACTCCAAGCATTGATTATGCAAGAATGGGCTGCCAGAAGTTAATTGACAGCATGCCAGGGCGGATTGCAGAGGTCTTGAAAAAGAAGGGTCAACACTGCAAATATTTACTCTTTGCATCAAATTCATGTAATTGTCAATACAAGCCTTTGACACTTATGAAATGCTTGTAATTATACTTCAGTATTCCATAGTAACATCTGACAAAAATATCTAAAGACACTGAAGCAGCAAACTTAATATTTGTGTCATTCTCAAAAGTTTTGCCTACGACTACGTACGGTCACTGTGGGGACGACGTCATCGATGCCCTCATTGATGACGCCAATGGCTGATGTCGTGTACTCCTCAATGGCATCGGAGGAATCTCGGAACATATTCCAGTCTGTGCTAGCAAAGCAGTCCTGTAGTTTAGCATCTGCTTCTTCTGACCACTTTTTTATTGATCTAGTCATTGGTGCTTCCTGTTATAATTTTAGCTTGTAAGCAGGAATCAGGAGGATAAAATTATGGTCAAATTTGCCAAATGGAGGGCGAGGGAGAGTTTTGTGTGCGTCTCTGTGTGTGGAGTAAAGGTGATCCAGAGTCTTTAAAAATAAAAAAAAATCCTCTCTTGTTCTACATTTGACATGCTGATAGAAATTTGGTGAAACGGATTTAAGTTTCCCTGCATTAAAGACCCTGGCTACTGGGTGAGCGTTTTGTTTGCTTATGGCGGAATACAGCTCATTCAATGCCGTCTTCGTGCCAGCCTCTTACTGTCGTGGTATGTAAAGTAAATATAACTCTCTAGGTAGATGGTGTGGTCTACAGTTTATCATGAGATTACCTCAGACTAGCAATAGCTTGAGACTTCCTTAGATATCGTGCACCAGCTGTTATTTACAAAAATACATGTTCTCTCCTGCCGGTGCAGTGTATAACTAGCCAGCTGTATGTTGATAGTGTCGTCGTTCAGCCACAACTTCGTGAAGCATAAGATATTACAGTTTTGAATGTCCCGTTGGTAGTTTATTCTTCCGCGTAGGTCATCTATTTTATTGTCCAAAGATTGCATGTTTCACTTGCAGGGTTTTGTGTTGTCTATGTAATATAATACTGTATATGCCATTTATTCAAAGCGTCTTAGTCATGAGCGCATATATTTCAACATACGTGTGGCCCTGGGGATCGAGCACACAACCGTGGCGATGCAAGTGCCATGCTCAACCAACCAGGCCATATAGGACCTTGTTGTTTGTTCAGATGACTAAAGACCTTTTCAGGCCTGATGAAACTGGATGCTGTGCAGTCATAGGTCTGACAGTGATCAAACAAACCAGTTTGTCAAACTTTATGATGTACTTTTGGAGGTGCGTTCCAACTCCCCACATGCCTAGGTTTTGGCTTAGCGGGCTAATGCGCTCTTCAGGCATGCAGGAGAGCCAGGTTAAAACCCTGTATCATTGTAGTTGAGTTAATATGTTTTAACACCCATCTCTTTCCCTCTCAGTTCTACATGGTGATGTGTATAGTGTACATCCTGTACGCGTTACTCTGGTTCATGTGGGCTGCCTGCTACTGGAAGGACTTACTGCGGATCCAGTTCTGGATAGCTGGAGTCATCTTTCTGGGCATGGTGGAGAAGGCTGTGTTCTGTGCTGAGTACGAGAACACCAACGGTGTCGGGGCAGCTTGTGAGTCTACACCACGACTAATACTACTACTAAACTACACCGAGCTCTCTGAGTGGTTTAAAGAGTAGTAAGATCCTCTGTATAGGAGCATGGTGAAGGCTGTGTATGAGAACAACGGTGTCAGGGGCAGCTTGTGAGTTTACAGTACACTATACCCAGCTCTCACATTGATCCGGTCCCATTTCCCTCCCTACCCTTTCCTCTTGGCACTAACTGTCAATTTTTTTGCAAATCTGTATGGTCTGAATAGGCGGGTATGGTCTTGTTAGCAGTTGATATTCCTCTTCAATAACACAGACCCCAAAGCAAATCAGGGGGAAGAAAATAGGTTAATTCTTATTCAAAGAGAACGAATCATGCGGGGAGGGAGATGGTAGATGTTCATGCTCCCCTGTCCTCAGCGATTCTCTCCTGTGCTTCTCTCCACAGAACAAAGGGACAGGATGTACTTTATAACCCAGCCCTAGCCTGTAGTTGACCAATTAGAATGCCTTGCAATAAACTGGGCCAATGGCCAAATAACTATCCTATTTCAGGCTCGATGACAAATTCCTCCCATGTCTCTGACCCATTGATCAATAATTCCCTATTACATAAAAAACACTTTCCATTGATTGTTAGTACTCTATTTACTTTTAGTCCTCTTGACCTCTCGTACACTGCGTTGTGTATCTATCTTCAACATATTCTTAGTCTGAATAGGCAGGTATGGTCTGAATAGGCAGGTATAAGCAGTGTAGTGATGATGGTGCTTTCACCATATTGCTTCTATCTTACAGATTTGCTTAGAACCAAGGGGGAGGTTTAGGGAGTGTTATTATTCCGAGCAATACATCGTTTTTCTGCCTTGTGTGAGAGACCATGCATTCCAATGTTCTTGTTTTCAGCTCCAGGCCTGTTGATCTTTGCTGAGCTCATCTCTGCCCTGAAGAGAACCCTGGCACGGCTGCTGGTCATTATTGTTAGTCTGGGATATGGTATAGTCAAGTAAGTTGAGAAAATAAAGGTCATCGCTCACTCCCTGTCACTCCCAATCCTTTGATAGGTTAGCCTGCTATCTATATTTAGTACATGTTCCTGCATTTTGTGTGTTCCTGTCAGGCCTCGACTGGGTACAGTGATGCACAGAGTGGTGGGACTAGGCGTCCTGTACTTTGCCTTTGCTGCTATCGAAGGTGTGCTTAGGATCACTGGGGTAAGGAGTTTTCCTGATTTTGCTCCAGTGAGCTTGCGTTCAAAATGTGACATTTCAGTTCTAGATGGGCTGCTGTTTTTCCCTTGTGAGTTATGGGAATTACTTTCAATAAATGTATATTCACTAAAGGGTCGTGACAATGGCCTTTCCCTCATCACAATCGTTGTTCTAGTTGTGATGGACTCCTGTATCGTCTGGTTCATATCCTTAATCCAATTATCATCCGGAGTTTATAATAATACTCCATAATGCACATCTATTGGTCTATAATAACAAAATATGCCTACTTGTCTTGTTAGCCTTGTCTGACACTTGTCTGTCAGTACAGAATTTTACACATTTTGCTATTGCTTACTAATACGTTTTCATAAGTATCACTAATAGACTAGGTGCTGGGGTTATGTGTGTTGTACAATTTAAACTGGAGTTTGGGTTGTATACCTTAATTTGTATACTAAATTATGTTTCAGTGGGTGATTTTCTTTGGTTACTGCTCTGGTGATAGAGAACAGAACCTATCTACCCCACTCACTTTTTCTTCCTCTGTTTCTTCTGTCTCTCTCTTGACGTTAATCTTGCGCTCTGACTCTCTCATATTTCTCTCTCTAAACTCTCATCCACACTTTCCCCACCTGCTCTCCTCTCCTATTTATCTATCTTACTCTCAACTTGTATTCTCTCCTCTTCTCTTCCGCTCTCCCCCTTTCTCCTGTCCTCCCTCAGGCGAAAGACTCTGACCTGGCTTTGTTGGCCAACATTCCTCTGGCTCTGCTTGACTCCTCTCTCTGCTGGTGGATATCCTTTGGTGTGCCTATAGCCCTGCTTGGGCTCCTCTGTTCCCTGGGGGCCCCCCTATCCCTGGTCCCTACCCGGGGCTTCTCTAATCCTCAGTCTGGGGGCCTACTCTGACTCTCCCTGGGCTTGAGGGTCCCCTGCTTCTATCAAAGGGTTCAGTCCAAATCCAAAGGGTCTCTGCATGTTAACCCACTAGCTACATGCTAACCCTCTGCCTCTCACAGCTAGCTTCTCCTGACATATATAAATAGAGAGCATGAGAGATTAGATTATTTGCTAACTCACAGCTAGCTAACCTGGAAGTCTACAAGTAGAGGTCAAGTAGTCCGGCCCCTTTACCTGGGGCCTCATTTGTTCTTCGGGTCAATCAACATTCCAACACCTTAACCCACTAGCTACCACTCACAGAGGGCACATAATCCGACCTTGCATGCTGTTTTCCCTGCTGACTTTGCTGGGTGAAGTCTGTCAGTTACTCTACATACTGTCAGTGTCTACTGTCTAGCCCAGAGGTTGTTTCCTTGACTGCCTCCTAACATATTCGTGAGCCTGGCTCAAACTATAAAGACACTGAAGCTGAGGAGAAACCCAGTCAAACTGTCTCTCTACAGACACTTCACGAACACACTCATCTTTGCCATCATAGGTGAGTGAAGTTGTTAAATTGATGTAGTCTTTTCCCAGCACCGGATATCGGTCATACATTCATTCAATCAAAGTAGTCTAGTGATGATCACACATTTTTTTCCTTTAGCTTCAATCATTTTCATGGTGTGGACGACAAAAAAATTCAGGCTAGCAGATTGTCAGTCGGTAAGAATACATCTCTCTGTTTTTAAATGTCTTGTGTTTCAAACGTTTAAATAGAAAATATACAAATGTGTGTTATCCAGTTCTTCTGGATCAATGTTTTTAGCTTGCTCTGTATTTCTTGAGACGAATATCGAATCAACAGTTAAGATTTGTTATTTTACGAACACCTTCAATTATGTGGCTGTTTAACCTCCTTTAGTTGAATGCAGTGATTTAAAAGAATGTCTGCTAAATAACAAATGTAAATATCCTGAATCCACGTGACTGATACGTTTGCGTCGTCCTGTGTGGCCAGGACTGGATGGAGCTGTGGGTAGATGATGCCTTCTGGAGGTTCCTCTTCTCCATCATACTGCTGGTTATCATGTTCTTATGGAGACCATCTGCTAACAACCAGAGGTGAGGATTGATTTGGCTGTTATATAACAGACATTTGCATTGATCTAAGTGTTATCATCCTGCACCTTAGCTACCTTGTTGAGTGTACTGTAGATTTCACAATGGCAATATGTTGACGTATCAAACCACCACCAACAGTCAGTCAGGGAGAAAGTGCCTCACCTTTCGACTCTTCAAAGCTTCACAGAAGAAACACAAACTTAAACGGTCTTTCTCTAAATGGAGCTTTATAACTATTCATAATGTTTAACTTCCTTTGTTCTCATCAGGTATGCATTCACTCCTCTGATGGATGACTCTGATGATGAGATCGAGGAGTTCCTGGTGTCAGCTAATTTGGGTACAGTACAGTTCACTTAGTGAGAATGAAAACCCTACTATTTCACTGTTTCCTTGTTTAAACATTGACCATTGATCCCCAAAAATGTTTCTCTCTCTACACAGCTGACGGCATAAAGTTGAGAGCAACCAACTCCAGGACTGAGACGAACGGTTCAGCCAAGCCTTCAGGACCCAACCCGGTTAGTATCAAACGTTCAGTTCAACTTCATTGCCCCGGAGGTAATAAATTAAGAAAGGCAAAGTCCGTTTACAAGTATCGAATCTATATGAACGCAAAGTACTCCACATATAAATATGGTATACAAACAAGTCAATCTTATGTTGTTTTTTTTTCTTCATTTTTCGTGGTATCCAATTGGTAGTTAGTCTTGTCTCATTGCTGCGACTCCCTTACGGACTCGGGAGAGGCGAAGGTCGAGAGCCGTGCGTCCTCAGAAACCCAACCAAGCCTCACTGCTTCTTCACACAATGCCCACATAACCTGGAAGCCAGGTTACCAATGTGTCGGAGGAAACACCGTACACAGGAGTCGCTAGAGCACGATGGGACAAGAACATCCCTGCCAGCCAAACCCTCCCCTAACCCAGACAACGCTGGGCCAATTATGCACCGCCACAATTGGCTCAGCGGGTCTCCCAGTCGCGGCTGGCTGCGACAGAGCCTGGACTCGAACCCAGAATCTCTAGTGGCACAGCTAGCACTGCAATGTTGTGCCTTAGACCACTGTGCCACTCGGGAGGCCCAGTCAATCTTTTCTGTCAGCACAGTCAATGGTCCACTTTCAGTTAACTGCACATGATGACATGACACTTTTGCTTACTCAAATGTTTGCACTTACGTGGCAATTCAAACACCCTACTGGCAGACATTAATGGAACATCTATGTAGTCTAGTAAATCACATGACTGAGTTTAAACAACAGGGGGCAGCGTGGAGTAATTATCTATTTTTTTTCTCTTCTGTCATTCTCTTTACCAATCTGTCCAGGATGAAGACATGAAATGGGTGGAAGAGAACATTCCTACCTCTTTAACAGACATGTAAGCATGACTTAACAAAAAATAATAGATGTTTTAAAGTGATCAACATTAGGCGGTTGTATAAAAGCACGTTTTGTCTTTTCCTCTTTCATTATAGAGCGTTGCCTGTTCTTCTCGACTCGGATGAGGTATGTGTATCCTTAACACAATAGGTCTCAAATTTGGCTCATTTCTGTCAATGGCAACACATGGTTTGCTTTACTGTGCATTTCCTTTAATGTTATTCAATTCTCAGATTGCAGTATTATATGTACAGTATTATATGTACAGACTATGATGTTAGAGAAATATATAATATATTCTCAATTTTTTTTACCAGGAAATCATGACCACAAAATATGAAATGTCCAAGATGGAGTAACATGGAAAGTCTTCCTCCTACCCACGGTGGATGCAGAGCATCTCTTCCTCGGATTCCTAATGCATGGCATGGAATAGACAGATCATCTGGAGCACGACACCTCTCCAATCCTAGTCCTAGGGCTGTTTAGGCTGAGACTCAGACCTCTGTTCCTCTGTACAACACTAATGTGGCTTAACGCAACACCTCTGACTTGGCGATCAGCAGGGTCCTATTCATTGGGCATCAAATGGAAGAAAATTGATTAAAACGGGGAGGTACTACAACTTGTCAAATAAGAAATACTTGTTTTAGTTTTCCTTTCCAGAGTGTTTTGTTATGGTGTGCCCTAATGTATTCAACCTATGTTATATGTGGGCAACAGAAAATCTCACCTGCAATACTCCTATTCTGTGCGTCCCAAATGGCACCCTGTTCTCTATATAGGGCACTGCTTTTGACCATGGCCCATAACGTTTTATAGGGAATAGGGTGCCATTTGGGATGTAATTTGAGACTTCTGTTCCCCCAAAAAATACTTCACTTTATGTTAAATGCTGTATGTATTTATTAACATTTTTGCTCACTAAACTTGACTTTATAGGAGAGAGGAACAAGCTGGTATATTATTTCAACACCAATTGGACACACTGCATAATAACATTACCAATATTATTTTGATAGATGATAACATTGAGGTGTAAAGTAAACGTTATTTATTATATGTTTCACTAAGTGAAGCTTTATTGCTTCCTAACCAAAGTATAATGTGATGTGGGAGAGTTTGTGTGCGTTTTTGTCTAGGCTGGGACACAGGATTCATATGTGCAGTGTGTTACGCAGTACTAAACAGACGTGTTCTTGATAATGTCAGTGTACAATTGCAGGACTTTAGGTCTGTTCAGGAGGATGTAACATTACAGAATGTTCAGATAGAAATGTATGGTGTAGAAGAGATTGTCTCTCAGATAGAAATACAAGGAATAGAGCTGACATGATTCCCTATTCTATCTACTATCAATGTTCAGAAAGTTTACATCACTGAATGGACCCCTGAGGTTGGTTGAGGCTTACGTCATTGAGGAGTTGTGTGTTTGAATGTGAGTGGAGGGAATCTTTAGCCTGGTTCCAGATCAGCAATAACAGCGTTACAATGGCCATAGGAGTTGGCAAGACGGCACAAACACATCTGGGATCAGGCTAGGAAGTCCTCTGTTTCCGCTAGTCAAATAAAGAGCAATATTATATACGTCCTATGACCAAGTAAGGTTTACTTACACTCCTCTAGTACCCTCCCCTTATCTTTTTTACATTGCTTGTGCACTAAATGGTACCCTATTCCCTATAGCAGGGGTGCCAAACTCATTCCATGTAAGGCTGAGTGTTTGAAGGTTTGTTTTTTCCTTTCAATTAAGACCTAGACAATCAAGTACAAAGGAGGAGTGAAAACCCACAGATGCTCAGCCTTCCATGGAATAAGTTTGTAAAGAGTGCCCTATATAGTGCACTACTTTTGACCAGATCCCTATGAGCCCTGGTATATAGTATTGTGCACTATATAGGGGATAGGGTGCTATTTGGGACAAACATGGTTATTTATTTATGTTTAAGTGTACTTACAACTTGCTTTATTTAGTTTAGTTTACTCTATAGGTACATTTATGGGGATATTGTTATTGTGTGATAAGTTTTAATGTTATTTCTGATTTGTTCTCATCTGTCTAGCTTTTTCTAAAACTCTTTTTAAAGGACAAACTATTGGAAATGACTCTTGTCTCGTTGATTAATTAATGCGTTTGTTTTGTTTTACCGCTGAAAAGGGGATGTGTCTACGACTCCAACACCCCTATCTCCATCTTATGTTCTGTAATGGTATAACACTTTCAAAGTGTCGATTCTTTGTGCACCATTTCTGTAACGGTAATCGGTACTGGTGCCAGTTAGATGGTGTAGGTGTCTGTAGTCTTCAGCTGTGTAAGAGACCGGGGGGGGGGGGGGTTGTCTCGTGTGGACATTCCCGTTTCCAAATAGGATGATGTTGTATCGGTCCTTGTTATGCTCTGCAGCCTACACCTAGGTTAGGGAGTTATGATTTCATTCACAACCTCAACTATTTCCTAGGACCTGTACAGAAACATTCCCTAGTCCCTACCCACTAGATTTTCTTACATCTGTACAATCCTTGCATAGGTATGGTGTAGTTGTCTGTTTGGGAATCAGGCCCTGGTATATGTAGTGCTTTCCCTAACTTGTATAAATTCAGATTAAGGTACTTCCTCTTACTCAGACCCTGACATTCTTCTCTTTGTGATCATTATTTCCCTCTTATGTAGCCTACAACTGTATGTCTGTCTCAGAGTTGGTTATTTTCACTTAACAGACTGGTTTTGGCTGACTGTTAGTACTGTTATTATATTATTTACTGCCTTATACCTTTTTTTGGAAGGGTTAACGTCTTCAGAGCTATGCTTGAACTTTTAAACACAGGGCCTGTATTCATAAAGTGTCTCAGTATGAGTGCTGATCTAGGATCAGTTTGACGTTTTAGATCATAATGGACACCTGATCCTGATTAGCACGTCTACTTTAGATGCTTAGTAATGTACATATGGCTCCAGATCAACTTGGCTTGTTTGTCTTTTTATTTCTGTTGACAGAGCAGAGAGAGAACAGCACCATGTTTTTAGTATGCCAAACTGTAAATCTGGATTTAGGATGTTTGTTCAAATCTTTGTTTTCTGATCTATTTCAATACGATGGTTCATTTAATTGTAAATAAAAATGTTTTACAAATTTGTTTTTGTGTTCTTGCAGTCACAGGATAACAGATTATAACCACTGATCATCATTAGATCGTCATTATTAGTTGATCATCCAGTCAGGGAGATTTGCTGTGTGGCCAGAGTGCCATATTGGTGTACTTACAGCGGGTGATGGGCAACTGTCAGTCGGGGTCTCAACTTACTGTTGGGAGGTAGAATACACAAGGTGCAATACCCAGCGGCCAGGAATCTAAACTGGTACTGTAGTAATCAAGGTTGGATTAAAGCCTTCGGGGCCCCCATTGATTTTGCTACTCTCACTCAGATTTCATATTAAAAACTGCAAACATTTCTCTCCACCGTATGGCAAAATGAGTAGAATTGCACTAAATTAACTCTTAAACTAAAAAATGTGCATTAGTTAAAATTACTAAATATTCTCTCCGCCCCTGGCAAAATGTGTAGAGTTGCACAGAATTTTAAGCATAAAAAAAATGTCTCCGGGTAGAGAACGTTTTCTGGCCCCCACCCCCATCAAAGTTGCCCATCCCTGACTTAAAGTATACTTCTGGCAGCAGTCTGTTCTCTTAGATTTTATATCTTGATTTCGATTGAACTGTCCTGGCAGATTCCTTACCCAACGATGCGTTCATGTATTGACTTTGGGTGATGTCCTCTAGTCTAGTGGAATGAGATGTTCTGTTCTGTTTGCACAGCTGTTCGTGTGATGCAGACAGCACAAAAACAAACTGATTTTCATCAGAAGACAGAGAAACCTCCGAATATTTACACATACTTTATTTAACATAAGGGCATTTTAGGACATTGGTTATCATCCCGATAAAACAGACTTAAGTAGTTAAGACATTATGTTTAAAGCCGTTTTCTTCTGCACTTTGAATCTTGTATTTTCAAAGTGATTATTAGCTGCAGTTCTTGAAATTTCAGTAGATAAATGAATGGGTATAGGGCCTACTATAGAGAATCAACATGTTCCCTACCAAGTGTTCCTGACTTGCGTGAATGAATCCAATCTGTTCCACAGAGGGAAAAGAGCCTTCAATAGGCTGTTAGTTGCATTCTTTACCACATTATCTATTGACCACGTCATGTGAAATCTACAACAACCCCATGCACATATGTGTCATGTCACAATGAAAGCTTGTTTTTCAGTAAAGTTTTTAAAGAACTCTTTCTTTCTTCAAAGGGATCAAGTGAAAGTAGACTAAATTACACAGTGTTAGAAACCTGATTGCTCCAGTCCAGGGGCTTTGTACTAGTATTGGGTTATTAAACCGCTTAGTAAAGCCAACCAGATCCTTGTGTTGACACAAACAGGGGAACAACAAGCCTTTAACGAGGTGAGTGACACAGCCTGTCCCAAGCCGTTCTCTCCCCCTCCCTCATGGCCCTAGAAGTTTGCAGATCTAAAGGGTATTGAGGAAGTATGCAATGTAGAGGTGGATCTTCCACCATATTGCTTCCATCGCTGCTAACATCGAAGGGTTACTTAGGGCCATGGAGGAAGGAGGGGCAGGCAGTGAATTGGTACCGACCGACCATAGAGATAGTTAGAGGACACAACATTGTTTAAAAAAAAAAATTTTAAAGCTTTATTTTCACATACACCAGGTAGGTGCAGTGAAATGTGTTGTTTTACAGGGTCAGCCATAGTAGTAAGCGACCCCTGGAGCAAATTAGGGTTAAGTGCCTTGCTCAAGGGCACATCGACAGATTTTTCACCTTGTCAGCTTGGGTATTCAAACCAGCAACTTTTTAGTTACTGGTCCAACACTCTAACTGCTAGGCTATCTGCCGCCCTATATCTGTCCCATAATGGCGAATTTGAGAGCATGGGCAGGTGATCCTTCCCAAACCCATAGGAAGTCCGACCCAGTTGACTACTTCAAAATGGTGAAAAGCCTTAATGGCACTTCCCATACTAAAATGTACTTTTGGGCACTAGAGTCCTCTATCTATCTCTATGGGAGCCTAGGGCCCATATACTCTGAAACTCTTTGTGAATGAGTGCTGATCTAGAATCAGTTTTGCATTTTAGATCCTAATGAATACGATTACATGAACAGGGGGTACCTGATCCTAGATCATGAGGCCTGTTTCTTTGAGGTCCCAATGTCACATTTGTTTCTCTGATGCTGGCTGGGGTTGTGTGTTAGCTCAGTTCCTGCTATGTTGGAGGTTTTGAGATAGAGGGAGGGAGAGAGAGAGAGAGAGAGAGGAAGAAAGAAAGAGAGACTGTAGGGAGTTCTACCTGGAGACAAAACAATCACACAGATCCTCATTATCCTCTCTCCTCTCTTCTCATCCACTGTTGGACTAACTCCAGACATTTATCCCACATGAAAAACTATCCACCGCCGACCTCCCCCTTTCCTGCATAATAAATATAACCAGAACAAAATGCCTCCTCTATGTCTTTTCATTCTGAAATAGCCCACTGACAAAACTCTCACTGCTTTTCTCTGTTTTCATAAAGGGACTCACGTACCGGGGGAAAGAAAGGCTCTACTGTTTCCCTTTCTGAATGACTTTCTGGTTTTCCATAGAATTCCATATGTTTTGTTATTGCAGGAACATTTTGAAATAGGTACAAAAGCAAAGGGAAAGAGGGTGTCTACTGTTGTTTCAGGAGGATGGAGAGCACATGGTCGACGGGCGATGCTTTCGGAATCTGGAGAATTTGGAATGTTGGAGATTATTTCTTCCTTTTGTGTGAAAAGGGAAAATTAATACAGGATGTGAATGCTGCAGGTGTTATGTGACATTGGCCAGCTTTCCACTAAAATCTGATAATGTTAATGTGTCTCTTTTGACACAGTGACAGACAACATGCTAGCACACAGAACTTGTTAATAAACCCCTGTGCTTGGCTTTCTCCTTGATGCCTTTACTCCAAGGAATGCATAGAGTATGTATCATTACTTCTAGGGCAAATGTATGTTGCCCAGTTATATAGTCTAGTGTAGTGGCTTAGTTATGTAACCCAGTTATGTAGTCTAGTGCGGTGGTTTAGATATGTTGCCCAGTTATGTAGTCTAGTGTGGTGGTTTAGTTATGTAGCCCAGTTATGTAGTCTAGTGCAGTGGTTTAGTTTGTAGCCCAGTTATGCAGTCTAGTGTAGTGGTTTAGTTATGTAGCTAAGTTATGTAGTCTAGTGCAGTGGTTTAGTTATGTATCCCAGTTATGTAGTCTAGCGTAGTGGTTTAGTTATGTAGCCCAGTTATGTAGTTTAGTGCGGTGGTTTAGTTATGTAGCCCAGTTATGTAGTCTAGTGTAGTGGTTTAGTTATGTAGCCCAGTTATGTAGTCTAGTGTAGTGGTTTAGTTATGTAGCCCAGTTATGTAGTCTAGTGCAGTGGTTTAGTTATGTAGCCCAGTTATGTAGTCTAGTGTGGTGGTTTAGTTATGTAGCCCAGTTATGCAGTTTAGTGCAGTGGTTTAGTTATGTAGCCCAGTTATGTAGTCTAGTGTAGTGGTTTAGTTATGTAGCCCAGCCCAGTCAGTACTTAGCTTGGCTGACACGACACACGTCACTCACAGCGCAGGGAGAGATGTGAGCACACTGGTCTAGAAAGGAGGCTATTTGTTAATGCAATATTCACTCAGAAATAGAGTGACGTGTTTGTTTGGTTCTCTCAAATGTGATTTTTTTCCTCTGGGGTTGAGACCTCTCATTGTTTGTATTTGAAAATCCAAGCATTGTAATGGAAGGGGGTGGCGCTCGGGGGCTGTGTGTGGCTGTGCATGTGGGTGTTTGAGTGAGAAAGACACAGAGAGACAACCAGTAAAAGTACATTATCGATGCATTGTGCCGACAACATCAAAGAGCCATTCCAAACTCTGAAGTCAGGAGGACTTGGAGAGTTAGGTGTTACCCAGACTAGTCAGCACTCTCCTCTCCAACTGTCTCCAGCAACATCCCCATGCTCTGAACTTTAACAATACATGTGTGCATCATCAAACAGTCCAAGCTAACAGCTTCAAACGAGTACAGCAAGCTGAGAGCAGGAGGCGTGTTACTAATAATTATAAAAGGAAGTCTTGAGTTGGCCATTAAAGAGCATTGTCATTTTGAGTCAGGGGTGTAGTGCGTATACGAATATGGCATGTTTATCTCTTTTCTCTCTCCCCCACCCCTCCATCCCTCCACCCTGGAAGCTTGCGGTTCTTTTGATCTTCTTTATTGCAATTTAATCCCTGGGACGGGCGAAGATGGGAGTGGAGGAGTGGCGAAAGACAGAGTAAGAAAGACGAGAGAGAAAGGACATGTGGTGAACATTACGCCCCCCCCCCTCTCAGACAAATATATAATTGAAAAACACATTGAGGTATATCTTTCATTTCCTGATGGCTATTTCTCCAGTCAAAATGAAGCTCTGACCTGACATTCCTTTGGTTCTAATACTAATCAACAGTCCAGTATGTACAGGCTTTGACCTGCATTCTGGTCTGTACTGCCAATGGACTTTCCTGATAAACATTTTTTTTTCTCTTTCTGATCAATTCTATTTTAAACCTATAAACATTGCTGATAATATTGCTGATCACTTAACTTTCCTCACTGTATACTGTATTTTGGGATAGGGACATGGGCTGATCACTTGACCTTCCTCACTGTATTTTGGGATAGGGACATGGGCTGATCACTTGACCTTCCTCACTGTATTTCGGGATAGGGGCATGGGCTGATCACTTGACCTTCCTCACTGTATACTGTATTTTGGGATAGGGACATGGGCTGATCACTTAACCTTCCTCACTGTATACTGTATTTTGGGAAAGGGACATGCGCTGATCACTTGATCTTCCTCACTGTATACTGTATTTTGGGATAGGGACATGGGCTGATCACTTGACCTTCCTCACTGTATTTTGGGATAGGGACATGGGCTGATCACTTGACCTTCCTCACTGTATTTCGGGATAGGGGCATGGGCTGATCACTTGACCTTCCTCACTGTATACTGTATTTTGGGATAGGGACATGGGCTGATCACTTAACCTTCCTCACTGTATGCTGTATTTTGTGATAGGGACATGGGCTGATCACTTGACCTTCCTCACTGTATACTGTATTTTGGGATAGGAACACGAGCTGATCACTTGACCTTCCTCACTGTATTTTGGGATAGGGGCTGATCACTTTACCTTCCTCGCTGTATTTTGGGATAGGGACATGGGCTGATCACTTGACCTTCCTCACTGTATACTGTATTTTGGGAAAGGGACATGCGCTGATCACTTGACCTTCCTCACTGTATGCTGTATTTTGGGATAGGGACATGGGGTGCAAATCAGATCAAACTAGTAGTGTAGGACTGTCTTTATTTCATGTATGGAGAAATAGTTGTGCAATAATAATGACTTATTAAAACATTAGATGGCTGATATATTGTACATTGCATTGGCAAGGCCGCCAAATCACTGTAGTTACCATGTAATAATTACATCATATCTTAATTACATACTGAATATGAGCATAGTGGAAATATGCCCAAGTACAATATTACTGTTTCTATTGTAAAAATAAAATAAAAAAATGGGAAAAAAACACTCTTAGTTGTTCCAAGTGTTTAGGTCCTATAATCAAGAAGCAAGTCAGTAAAAAACAGGTGTAAATGATACAAATTGTAAAAGCACACTGCATTGAATCACTGAGTATGTAACAATAAACAACAGCAACAAAATATTCAGATAAATCAGAGCCATGTTATACCGGGTGTGCATCCCAAATGGCACCCCATTCCCTACATAGTGCACAATTAAGTTGTGCACTTAATAGGGAATAGGGTGCCACTTTGGACGCAGACATTGGTTCATGTCTCTTAAAGGACTACTCTGTGACATTTACAGCCGTTTTTGATCATCAGCTTTAAACGAAAACTAAGTAAATGAAGGAGTGGGCCTTTAAACAGATCTAGCCAATGGTATTCCACATACATGAGCGCCGCCTCCGGTCACTATGGCAACCCCAGGGCCCAACTCCTGAGCGAATGAAAGAAAAATAATATTACCATTCCATTACCACTTTGTCAGTTTGTTTCACAAATGTTTACTCACTCACATTCATTAACTCACTCACTCAATCAACCATTCATTCATTTCAGTTACATCCTCACTAATATACTTTATAGTCAATGTCAGTCCAAACAATTCTGTGTCTGTCTCTCTCATTTTCTTTTAACTTCTCCTTCTCCCTCTGTCCTTCTCACTCGTTTCTCCCTCCCTCATCCCTCTGTCCAATGCTCTTTTTTTTCTCCTCCTTCCTTCTGTCCCTCTCACTCGCTCCTCTGTCCTCTGTCTGTAAATCCTCCTCAGAAGTCATAGGCCGACACAAGAACATGCACCTTCGCCACATGCTTAGCCTGGAAGGTGCGCTCACTATACTCGGACATATCCACATCAACGCTGATATCCTGCGGTCCTCGTAACCCCTGAACCAGGATCAGTTCACCCGTCTGGCGGTCCGACCTTTGCATCACGAACATCCCGCGGCTGTTGCCCCCAACGATGCCGAATCGCAGGCTGTCGGGGCCGGGGCGGCCGGGGGCGGCGGCAGTCGCCATGCGGAACAGGGTAGCCGGGGTCTGGAGGTTGGAGGGGAGGGAGAGGTAGTGGAAGGAGACCGTCTTAGGAGCCAGGTGACAGGAACGACTCTCCATAGGGCAGGGGTTCCTCTCACACTGACTGTGGGGGAGAAGAGAGGAGATGTTGATGTAATTTTGAGAACAATAGGCTCTAGTGACATGAACATACAAATGTGTACACAGCACACAGAATCAAACGCACACAATCTGGTACCATCATTTACAAACAGAGAACAATTCATTCCTTTCCCCGTTAGAACTCAGTCAAGTATCCCTGGTCAAAGTGTTTGAAATAAGAGACAAAATGTTTCAGTCCTGATTCATCTTGTATGAAGAAACTTTATTGTTTTGAGATTTTTTTACCAACATACTTTGTTTAAGTCGTACTGGTCTGGTTTTATGAGCATTCCTATGAGACACACGTCTTGCAGTGACTGTATTTGTTTCCCTAAAACATAGCAATTGAATAAGTATGCAGAAGATACACTGTATATCTCGCTATCCCTCTAGATTGGAAACTTAATACTGCGCAAAAATAAAACGCTTCTTCAATTAGCTGCAGAGTGGACAATATTATCATTGGAAATTAGAAGAAAGCTGTCTGTCTCTTGAGAGTAGTGGCTCTATCACAGGATTAAGAATAGCACGCACGCACGCACGCACGCACGCACACACGCACACACACACACACACACAGTATCCACCGCCAACTCCCTCTGAATTGGTGGAATGCCTACAGTAGGAATACTGGGGGTCTGACCAATTATTCTACTGCTGGGGGAGGAATAATACACACACAAACACCAGGGGGTGTCTATCTGTATCTACTTACAAGGGAGACGTCTTGACGTAGCTGATGTTGCCGTGTGATCGGGGACACTCCGGGCTCACACACTGGAACCCTCCTCCTGTGTTGATACATGTTGTTCCTCTACTGCAGTTGTGCTGCTGGGTCAGACACTCATCCACATCTGGAGGACAACATGAGAGAAGGATGCGAGAGATGAGAGAGGGAGAGGGAAGAGAGAGGGAGGGGAAGGAGAGAGAGAAAAGGGCAAAAGAGAGGAAGAAGAGAGCAAGGGGGAGTGAGAGAGAGAGAAAGAGAGAGGGGGGTTGGGACAGAGAGAAAGAAAGGGAGAACGAGAGAATAAATGAAACAGAGAAATAAAGATTGAGACGTCCAGCCTCTGACCCGCCCGACTGGCACCCTGCTTCGTGGTTAGTGTCGTCTGGGCTGGCGGGCAGGAGGGCTACACTAGAGGACTGTGGGACTGACTGTTTATTTGGTTGTTCAGTTTAGTCTCCCCAAAACGACTCGTCTCACGTATTCCTTATGGTCTGTTCTGCTGGGAAGTAGTGAGGTCATCTAATCTTCCACTGGCCAGCAGAGAAGTTACCGCTTCATAAGCTACAGGGGAGTTGATGAAACTGGACTGGGGAGTAGAGACTATGGTCAGGCCAAAGACAGGGCACATCCACAGAAATACATACAGCCACCAGCCTCCTCTTTCTCTTTTGCTCTCTCCCTCCTCTCTTCCTTTCAAAGGGTCTCCATCCATACCATCCATAGCTAAGCTAATACACTGCAGAGCAATACCTCCCTCCACCACCATCGCCCTTCCTTTCCAAAGACCTCTGAAGCTAAATAAACCATGAAGATGTTTGTTTATCCCTTCTCTTCATCCCTCCATTCCCTCGCCTCTCTCCTCCATTCTCTCATTCCACCTTTATTAATCCTCCATAGCTAAACCATGTTTGTTTATTCATCCCTCCCTTCTTCTCTTTATCCGTCTTTCACCCCCCCCTTCCATTCCCTCATTCCACCTTTATTAATGTACTGCAAAGCCCCACAACACCACCAGCCACATTATACAGAGCCAGGACCCAGGCTGTGTCTAGCTGGGTCACTCCTACAATGCGCTGCCTTTTCTGTTCCCAGGAAATGTTGTGTAAAATGTAGATTCCAAAAGGCTTTAAATATAAGGTCACGTGTCCTTTACCTTAAAAACAGAAAAATATAGATCTTGAAAAGGAATTTTATGCATTTTTAACACTTTTGTCAGTGGATGTAGGTGTTTTACCGTGTTCCCAAGACCCCGGGTGTTATTAATCAACTTCTACGAGAAATACAAGCCATAAAATATTCAAATATATTTCAAATCTTTCTTCATTATTTTATAGTCTCAGTTAAAATCTCTCTCATCAAAACGTTTTTTTCATTATTGTATTTTTTATTATTGTATTTTTTATTATTGTATTTAACATTTTCTGTGTGTCCCTGATATCACTTCCCACCCTGTTAGTTTGTAGTAATTATCATTTAGAAGACAGACCCTTCCCACAATGACATCACGTTCAGAAAGTGCCATAATTTTTTGGTTGGAATATCAATGGTGCAAAGCTAGACAAGACTAAACAATCGGTTTTATCTATTTTTCATGATGCTAGTCTGTTTGTCTCACTCATACATTTCCAGCCTGTTAGCGTAAATTCTATCGCAAAAACGTACATCATAAATGTCAGTACTGGCCGATGTCATAACGTAGGAGGTTGTCTTCTCTCAAATGAGCCATTGATCATATTTTTTGCGATATTCCTACCTTGAGAAATGTGTAATTTAACAGAGGGTCTGCTTCTTCAGTCCAGGGTGAGGCACATCGATCTGCAGGTTGAACATGGTGAGCTTGTAGACTCCTAAATTGATAGTGCAGTTTGTTTAGGCGATTCTACAGCTAACTAGCTACTTCACGTGCTGATATTGACTTTGGTATTATTGTGTGTAGCTACGTTTGCTAGCCAGTCAGCCCATAGAGAGTGTATTGCATAGTGGGTTTTGTAGTCGACTTGAGCTGCAATAGATTTCGACAACAATTTCACATTTTATTTAACTAGGCATGTCAGTTTAAGAACAAATTCATATTTATAATGACGACCTATCCCAGGCAAACCCGGACGACGCTGGGCCAATTGTGCGCCGCCCTATGGGACTCCCAATCACAGCCGGTTGTGATACAGCCTGGAATCGAACCAGGGTCTGTAGTGTCACCTCTAGCGCTGAGATGCAGTGCCTCAGATCGCTTCGCCACTTGCTACCAACTTTGCTATAATGACAAAATGAAACATTTCTTGACAAAAAATATTGGAAATTATAGGAATGAGTGGTTTTGGGTGGATGTTTCCTTTAATCTCAATCACCCACAGATATATGGCTAATTTAGGCTCCAAATTTCCACCCTGTTAGGACTATGCAATGACTGTATGGTATTATGCACCTAGAGATTTAAGTGCCTGAGCTTGACCAATATTTTTTCTGAAAGTCCTTTTTCTGATAGAAAACTAAACAAATGAAAAATATATAGGCTACTTTTTCCCCCAAAAGTGATGTGGTCCAAAAGGCTATAGATGGTATGAAAGACACAGCCATCAAATCCTTGCTTCCTCTATACTCCATAATTGTTTACTCAATTCCTCTCAAACCACAAGGAAGCAAGGACACAAGGATTTGACAGCTAACGTTTTCAGCCCCAGCCCCAGTCTGGCCCTCCCTGCCTGTAGCTTTGTAGTTATAAGCCCAGCTCTGCAGCTCCATGCATAGCGCCACAGCCAAAAACCCATGGAAATGAATGGGCCATTGTCCTCCATCCCCTCCTACTAGAAGTCCTCACCGGTCCAAAAAGCTGGATCCGTTCCGAAATGGATCCGTGGCTTTCCCACCCGACCCGATATATATATATTTATTTTAATTTTTAAATGGAGACCAGTTCTGAACTAAACCCATGACAGTCACACCCATTCTGAAAAGCACAGTGGAAAACAGACCCAGTTTGGGATTTGACTGACCCATTCAAATCCTGAGAGAAAGAGAGAGAGAAAGACACCTTCAACTCGGCGCTGCCAGCGCCATCAATAAACAAGCGATATTGGCCAAATGATCCACAGTTATTTGTCCTTAAAAACTGCCTATAACAAACTGCCTATACTACTAGCTGTATTTCGATAGTAGTCTTTTGTTTTATTGGTTTTTACTTTCCTAAAACAATAGTTGTCTACCTCACAGTTAAGCTGTTGGAGATTTGAGCGACATGCATCAAGGCATTGCACGCATAAGGCCTAAGCGTCCACTGTATGATATTAATATAAAAAATATATATATTAAAGGAGACAAGCTTAGGCCTAGCCCTAGAGAGACGGAGAGGAAGATATAGATATTCCGGCGCCATGTTCCAGACATCGACATGGATTTATTTTTAGTTGTCAGATAGGCTACTACTGCTATACAGATATAGGTGTACAGAAGGATGCTAATTCGTGAATTTTCATTCAGAATATATTTGATATTGGTAGGCCTAAAACATTCTTCCTCTCAAGCTTTTAGATTAGATTCACTAGAATCCCCATGAGCCGAAGGCAATGGCGACAGCTAGTCTTATTGGGGTCCGACACATAACGAAAAATACATCACAGACAAAATACTTTACATTTAAAAACATTAACATGTGGTGTGTGTGTGTGTGTGTGTGTGTGTGCGTGCGTGCGTGCGTGCGTGCGTGTGTGTGTGCATCTAGATGAGTCCATTGGAGCCAGTTGGAGTGTCAGTGCGCACTGCATTCATAGGCCTGCTGTAGCTAAGCCTAATAATAGCCATACCATACCAAACTTTCACAAAAGTTATTTAACTTTATTAGGGGTAATATCAAAAGTAACTCATGCCATTGTTTATAAGGTAAATACAAACATGTTATTATATTGCGGCATTACATTAATTACCAACAAAGTCCAATTCCTACTGTAGGCCTACCCAACAAATGACAGCAAGGCTAATACTATTTATTTTACAACAGGCCTACTTTTAACCTGAAACTAAATACGGAGTTCAAAACACAGTTAGAACTTACTTTAGCCATGAAAATGTCTCAACAAAAAGAAACAAAACACTTTTTGAATAGTCCATTTAAATAACTGGTTTAGATTATTAAATAGACTTACAATAATCATCATCATCATCATAATAACCATAATGATTTACAATAATATTAACGACTAAACAATTGATAATAAATACGAAAATAAATAAATGAAAGTTAGAAAATTGCATCAAACCAGAATAGCGAGTTGCACACAGACACGTAAACGTTTTTCTCATCTTTGTCCACTACAAAATTCAAACTTGTCCCTGAGGACTTTCCCCTTTTCGGCTTCTTTTCACTATACTCTTTCTCCTCTAACTGAACATTTTCTTCAATGAAAAAGGACTCCCATCTTCGCAATCAACAGTAACCTAGGCCAAGGCTCCTTTCACTCGCTCTCTCTCTCTCCTCAGCAGCAGGCGCACTTGAGGCGGGCAGCCTGAACCAGTTTCAGCTGGATATAAGCTATACGTTTTATTGAGTTGCAATTGTCTGGCACAGATAACAAACTCGCGCAGCTCTCATCACACAAACACTACATTAACAGAGGACAGGTACAATCGGGTCGGTCCGTAAATACATTTTAATTGCACATACCAGAGACACCAGGCAATTATATCAGACCCGGATCCAAGACAAATGTCAGAATTTAGGACCAGGACCACCACTTGGGTCCCTGGTGGTTCTCGGAATTTCGGGTCTGTTGAAACCATGAAGACCTCTACCTTCTACCTTCCCTACCGCCCTCCATCGCCTCCTACCCTCCATCCTCTCCTGCACCACTTCCGCCCTCCATTCCCTTCTACCCTCTCTTCTGCCCGCGTCCCTCCATCCCCTCCTACCCTCCCTTCCCCCCTCCATCCCTCTATCCCCTCCATCCCCTCCTATCCTCCCACTATCCTACCCTCCTGTCACTCACCTTCACAGCTCCTTCCATCAGGCAGCAGCTTGTAGCCTCTGGGGCATGAGCATTGGTAGGAGCCTGGGACGTTGACACACTCATACACACACAGCTTGCCCCCCTGGTCCAGCCGGTACACCTCACACTCGTTCACATCTGGGAGGAGAGAGAGAGGAGGGGAGGAGAGTGGTTTTATTTGACCCTTGAAGTTTTCTGAGCAAAAAAAACGACATTTATTTATTTTCATGGTTGGACATAAAATACTGTAAAACACCAGAAAATCAGCTCCAAGTGATTTTAATTTTGGATATCTGTTCCCAAGTATTCCCATACATAATAGAGATACGTGATTGTAAAAAATGTAAGCAAGGTTTGAAATGATTGTTTTAGTCAAATATATTGTATATCAGTCTACAAATGACTTGTAATTATGTTCCAGCCCCCTGACCATCCGCTCAAGAAAGAAATGGCCCGAGGCTGAATGTAGTTGATGATCCCTTCCCTAGAGTCATACATTTACCAGGATCGAAACAGGAATACAGGATAGAAGGATAGAAAGAGAGGAATAGGTGGAAGGATAGAGAGGGATACAGTAGGTAGAAGGATTTGAGCTAAAGGGCAAAAGGCCCTCTGTCCAATCTCTCATCTGTTCTGTCTGGCTGTCTGGGATGGGGTAAGGAGAGAGTAGTTTAATGCCTAATTAAGAGTTAGGGACCAATAACATGACATCTCTGCAACAGCACAAGAGATGGAAATGGCTGTTCCAGGGTCTAGACACATAAACTATGGACATTACAGCCATGTCAAGCAGCAGACCTGGGTTCAAACAGTATCTGTTATCTTTCAAATAGGAAGGTGGAGATACCGCCACCATATTGCTTATAACTATCCAATCCTCTCAGATCCTAACTAGTGTTTAGTGGGTAGGGGCTAGATGCTAGGGGTTGTTTCTGGAAAAGGCCGGTCTTTCCCTGGCAGATGGAGTTGTCTGAGGTGCCACTCATATGAAACACAACATCACAGCGTTGGGCTCTGTCCATTTTGGCATAGCCTGATTAAACCAGATTGAACAAAACTAACCAGGCTAACATAACCAAACTAACCAGGCTAGATCACTGTCTGACTGTCTCACCCTGGCAGATGCTGTTGTCCGAGGTGCCACTCATGTGAAAACCAGCGTCGCAGCTACAGTGTTGGGCTCTGTCCACCTTGGCACAGCGGGGTCGTCGACTAAACGCAGGGTCGTCCATGACGCTCCACTCAGGTGGCGCTGAACGCGAGAGAGGGAGAGGGAGGAGCTTAAACTTCGCCCGGCGGCCTGGAGAGGGCCTGTGCACCACTGGACAACGCAACCACAACCACGCACAAAAAGCACAGGCACAAATACAACCACAGCACAACCACAACCCAACCATGCAGACGTACATGACAATACATTGGCAAACAACAAAGACAAGGACATACACGTATCAAGGACTTGACAACACATACACAGACATAACACAACACATACAACAATGCACAGATATCCACAAATACAGTATGTACAACAGAACATCATATGTGATATAGCAACAAATAGCAATGTCATGCAATTGTCTCTAGGTCCTATGTCCTATGGTAGGGTCTTAGGTGTATGAAGTCTGGTACTGCTGACCTGTCTGTGTCTGGTGCTGACAGTTGGATCCACTCCAGCTCTGTGGACAGGTGCACTTGTATTGGTTGACTCCCTCTACACAGGTCCCTCCATTCTGGCATGGGTTACTGGAGCACTCACTCACATCTATGGACATAAGGGAGAGGTGAAAGAATGAAAGATTTCCTGACCAAGATGGCTGCCCTGTAGTCACATTGCCTAGAAAGCTCATGTCGATTCTAGTGTTCTATTTAATTCTGTGGTTGACACTGTTCTAAATACATACATCATGTCTCACACACGAATGAGCATACTGTTAGCTCTCTACTTGTCTTAGTCCCATCTAGGGGCTGTAGGTCTGCTCTCTGTCCAGGGGATGGGTGTTACCTAATACAGCAGATTTAGACCAGACTAACCTGGTGGCATCGTTTACAGACAGAGGACAATTCATTCCTTTCCCCGTCAATACTCCCCTTCAAGTCTCCAGCCTCACCGTTCAAAGTGCTTGAAATGAGAGATGAAATGTTTCAGTCCTGATTCATACTGTATAAAGTGGTGTTGTTTGAGCTAAATGGACTTGCAAAGATGGGGAATGGATGGATGGTGATTTGGGGGGTTGTTGTCAAAAAAGTTCTCCAGAGAGCGTTGGCATGGTTTTATTAGCATTATGGTTTTAATGGTTTTATAATGGTTTTAATTCTTGTAGAATTGTAATGTTAGGAGGCACATGCCTTCCACTGACTCCAAGAGTCTGTGTTTATGTAACTGCTTATAACAAGTGAAAAACTCCCTAGAAGAGGTTTGTACTGATTTTGTACTTATAAATATGAAGAAAAGGTTATTCTTCAAACGTGGAAACTTAATCCATTACAACAAAAACACTTCTTCAATTGGCTGCAGAGTGGACAATGTTATCATTGGAAATGAGAAGAAAGCTGTCTGTCTCTTGAGAGTACTGGATCTATCACGGGATTAAGAATAACACACACACACAGACACAGACACACACACACACACACACACACACACACACACACACACACAGACACACACACATCCTACTCTACCCTCATCCCCCCTCCCTGTATCCACCATCACCTCTCTCTGAATTGGTGGAATGACTGGAGCAGGAGTACTGGGGGTCTGACACATTTTTGTGGATCCTTTGTTCGAACTTTCAGAGGCAGCCCCATTCATCCCTGGTGCTACACCAAAAGGTTGATGCCGGAGAAGAGGGAACAGAAGTGGGGTTCTATTCAGACTCAGGCGGCGAGCAAACCATCAACATTCAGTTCCTGGACAATAAAGTAGATGCGCTCAGGGCGAGGATCTCCTTCCAGAGAGACATAAGGGACTGTAACATACTCTTGATTTCTTTCTTTTTGTGTGTGTTTACTTGTTTGATATTTTACTGCATTGTTAAGAGCTAGTAACATAAGCATTTCACTGCACCCGCTCTAACATCTTCTAAACTGTGTACCTCGAACAATAAACTTTGATTAGATTTTTCTTCTGCTAGGGGGAGGAATAACACACATACACGTCCCATTCAGGGTGACCTTGTTTGAGCTGGAGCAGCCCCTGAAAGCCAGGCTGAAAGGGAGAAGGCAGCCCATCCCGTGAGCCCGCCGGCTGGCCAACTAGAGGGGTACCAAGCTTCACATAAACCGATAAGGGGATCAGAAGAAAAGGCCCATTCTTCATCGTGGCTGGAGCTCAGAGCCCTCACTGAATGAACCCCTCGTTAAAGTGGCATTAAATGTCTCAGAGGACACAGAAAACACCTGTACTAGACTGCATTCCAGGGGGGCGCATTCCCCTATTCCCCTTCCCCTCTCTGTGTTGCTGCTATTCCCCCATAATAACGACTACGTCACAAATGGCATTATATTCTCTATGTAGTGCAATTTTGACCAGGGCCCATAAGTAGTGCACAACACAGATAATATGATGTAATTTGAGATGCAGTCCAGGATTGGCAGCAGGGCTACTGTAAGATTACTAGCCCCTTCTCTTTTTTCTGTTCCTCTCTTCAGTCTCTTTGTCCAGGGGTTCCAGAAGGCAGAGGTTAAGTTCATCCATGCTGTTCCTCTCTTCAGTCTTTTTGTCCAGGGGTTCCAGAAGGCAGAGGTTAAGTTCATCCATGTTGTTCCTCTCTTCAGTCTCTTTGTCCAGGGGTTCCAGAAGGCAGAGGTTAAGTTCATCCATGCTGTTCCTCTCTTCAGTCTCTTTGTCCAGGGGTTCCAGGAGGCAGAGGTTAAGTTCATCCATGCTGTTCCTGTCTTCAGTCTCTTTGTCCAGGGGTTCCAGAAGGCAGAGGTTAAGTTCATCCATGCTGTTCCTCTCTTCAGTCTCTTTGTCCAGAGGTTCCAGAAGGCAGAGGTTAAGTTCATCCATGCTGTTCCTGTCTTCAGTCTCTTTGTCCAGGGGTTCCAGGAGGCAGAGGTTAAGTTCATCCATGCTGTTCCTGTCTTCAGTCTCTTTGTCCAGGGGTTCCAGAAGGCAGAGGTTAAGTTCATCCATGCTGTTCCTCTCTTCAGTCTCTTTGTCCAGGGGTTCCAGAAGGCAGAGGTTAAGTTCATCCATGCTGTTTCTCTCTTCAGTCTCTTTGTCCAGGGGTTCCAGAAGGCAGAGGTTAAGTTCATCCATGCTGTTCCTCTCTTCAGTCTCTTTGTCCAGGGGTTCCAGAAGGCAGAGGTTAAGTTCATCCATGCTGTTTCTCTCTTCAGTCTTTTTGTCCAGGGGTTCCAGAAGGCAGAGGTTAAGTTCATCCATGCTGTTCCTGTCTTCAGTCTCTTTGTCCAGGGGTTTCAGAAGGCAGAGGTTAAGTTCATCCATGCTGTTCCTGTCTTCAGTCTCTTTGTCCAGGGGTTCCAGGAGGCAGAGGTTAAGTTCATCCATGCTGTTCCTCTCTTCAGTCTCTTTGTCCAGGGGTTCCAGAAGGCAGAGGTTAAGTTCATCCATGCTGTTCCTGTCTTCAGTCTCTTTGTCCAGGGGTTGCAGGAGGCAGAGGTTAAGTTCATCCATGCTGCACGCACATATTTCATTACAGCACCACGGCCCATAGTCTAATAGCAGCAATTATGTTAAGCATGCTATTGATGGCTCACATCTCTGCCAGCCCGGCCATCGCTACTGGCACTAGCCGAGACATTCCAACTTGCATTCCAAATGGCACCCTATTCACATAGGTCTCTGGTCAAAAGTAGTGCACTAAATAGGGAATAGGGCGCCATTTGAGACACATCCAAAGTGGTACAGTCAGTTCAGTCAATGTGAGCTTAGGTCTCAAAGGAGACGGTGATGTTGATGTTTAAAACGACCAGGAAAAGACACAACTTGCACAATATCATCTCTGTGGATGGGTTCTAAAGGGGGTAGTCCTATACATATATAAGATGTCTAAATTTAGAGTTTGGCTTTAAAAAAGCACTATTGAGAGAGAGAGGATAAAAAATGTAAAATATGTGGAAAAGGAGTTTAAAAATATCCCAGGGAGTGAAATAGGTCTATACATCTGTACCTGTCCTGTGGTCAGGTGGCCCCGGGGAAGGCAAATAAACGCCATGGGATTAGGAGAGGAGTCAAAATACAGTTAACCCTCAGAGGCAAAGACCTACCTCTTTCCCTCTTTCATTTTCTCTCTCCCTCTCCCTCTCCCTCTAGCTATCCCTCTATAGCACTCTCGTTCAAAATACAGTTAGCCCACAGAGCTAAAGACCCAGGGACTGTGCCCTCCTTCTATCCTTATTTCTCATTCCCTCTCTCCCCGTCTATCTATCCCTCTCCCTCTCGCTATCTCTCCCTCTCTCTCGATCTATGCCTCTCCCTCTCTCTCCGTCTATCTATCCCTTTCCCTCTCTCTCGATCTATCCCTCTCCCACGATCTATCCCTCTCCCTATCTCCCCCTCTATATATCCCTCTATATATCCCTCTCCCTCTATCTATCCCTCTCCCTCTATCTATCCTTCTCCCTCTCGCTATCTCTCCCTCTATATATCCCTCTCCCTCTCTCTCCCTCTATCTATCCCTCTCCCTCTCGCTATCTCTCCCTCTATATATCCCTCTCCCTCTCTCTCCCTCTATCTATCCCTCTCCCTCTATCTCTCCCTTTCTCTCTCTCGCTCTCTCTCCCGCTATCTATCCCTCTCCCTCTATCTCTCCCTTTCTCTCCCTCTCCTTCTCTCTCGCTCTCTCTCCCTCTCTCTCTTATAAGTCAGGTATTTTTCCCTCTACACATTTTCACACTCTTCTCTCTCTTTTTCTGTTTTTCTCTGTTTTTCTCTCTCTCCTTGTCTTTCTCCCCCTCTATCCCTCCATCTCTTCCCCTTTCTTTCCTCATATTCTCTTCCTCTATCTCTCTCTATCTCTCTTTTCCTCTCTTTTTTTCCCTCTCTCTTCCTCCGTCATCAATCTTTACAAGTCTACAGGGCCCTCTGTCTGAACAGACTACTCTAGATTCTAGAACAACAAAGGGTCTGGGTCGCAGACGCCAGATTTCTGAACAGTAGTGTTCTTTTAACAAACTAAACAAGCTCAGTCAGAGCAGTTCCTTACAGGAATGTCTGTCTGTTAACTCTTCAGTCGGTCTCAATGTATTTATTTTTTGCTCAACTCTGAGTAGTTGAGGGTGCACTGTCTGGCACAACCCAATAATTAATGCAGGGCTGGGTTAATTTCATTAGGTAGAAAATTAAAGAAAACAGACTGAAACAGAGAGGGACTACCTGGAATTGTCCAATGAAAAACTCACATTTTTCGTGGTTAAACATTTTACATGGCATGCCCCAAAGAACACGGCCTAGATTTAGTTTTAGCCAACTGTATTTTTGTAGCCACTGCAGCCACTCTGACCACAGTTTTATCAGAAAATCTTCATAGGTCAAATTGTGAAGAACAGGATGGTAGTTTAAAGTGATAGTGATGTCAGTAGTAAAAGCTAAGCACTAACAGGTGTATGGATGGATCGCCACTGTGCAGACACATACTTTGGAAACACGGCTTCAATACACCACCGCACTCTAATGTAACATTAGCACGTGTTAAACATTCTGACCTGTAACCATCCCTCCTTACTCTTTACTAACACCCCTGCCCTCTCTGCCCCTTCCTCTGTCCCCCTCTCTGCCCCTTCCTCTGTCCCCCTCTCTGCCCCTTCCTCTGTCCCCCTCTCTGCCCCTTCCTCTGTCCCCCTCTCTGTCCCTTCCTCTGTCCCCCTCTCTGCCCCTTCCTCTGTCTCCCTCTCTGTCCCTTCCTCTGTCCCCCTCTCTGCCCCTTCCTCGGTCCCCCTCTCTGTTCCTTCCTCGGTCCCCCTCTCTGTCCCTTCCTCTGTCCCCCTCTCTGTCCCTTCTTCTGTCCCCCTCTCTGTTCCTTCCTCGGTCCCCCTCTCTGTCCCTTCCTCTGTCCCCCTCTCTGTTCCTTCCTCTGTCCCCCTCTCTGCCCCTTCCTCTGTCCCTTCCTCTGTCTCCCTCTCTGCCCCTTCCTCTGTCCCCCTCTCTGCCCCTTCCTCTGTCCCCCTCTCTGCCCCTTCCTCGGTCCCCCTCTCTGTCCCTTTCTCTGTCCCTTCTTCTGTCCCCCTCTCTGCCCCTTCCTCTGTCCCTTCCTCTGTCTCCCTCTCTGTCCCCTTCTCTGTCCCTTCCTCGGTCCCCCTCTCTGTCCCTTCCTCTGTCTCCCTCTCTGTCCCCTTCTCTGTCCCTTCTTCTGTCCCCCTCTCTGTCCCTTCCTCGGTCCCCCTCTCTGTTCCTTCCTCGGTCCCCCTCTCTGTCCCTTCTTCTGTCCCCCTCTCTGTCCCTTCTTCTGTCCCCCTCTCTGTTCCTTCCTCTGTCCCCCTCTCTGCCCCTTCCTCTGTCCCTTCCTCTGTCTCCCTCTCTGTCCCTTCCTCTGTCCCCTTCTCTGTCCCTTCCTCGGTCCCCCTCTCTGCCCCTTCCTCGGTCCCCCTCTCTGTCCCTTCCTCTGTCCCCCTCTCTGTCCCTTCTTCTGTCCCCCTCTCTGCCCCTTCCTCTGTCCCTTCCTCTGTCTCCCTCTCTGTCCCCTTCTCTGTCCCTTCCTCGGTCCCCCTCTCTGTTCCTTCCTCGGTCCCCCTCTCTGTCCCTTCCTCTGTCCCCCTCTCTGTCCCTTCTTCTGTCCCCCTCTCTGTTCCTTCCTCTGTCCCCCTCTCTGCCCCTTCCTCTGTCTCCCTCTCTGTCCCTTCCTCTGTCCCCTTCTCTGTCCCTTCCTCGGTCCCCCTCTCTGCCCCTTCCTCGGTCCCCCTCTCTGTCCCTTCCTCTGTCCCCCTCTCTGTCCCTTCTTCTGTCCCCCTCTCTGTTCCTTCCTCTGTCCCCCTCTCTGTCCCTTCCTCTGTCTCCCTCTCTGTCCCTTCCTCTGTCCCCTTCTCTGTCCCTTCCTCTGTCTCCCTCTCTGCCCCCCTCTCTGTCCCCCACTCTGTCCCCCACTCTGTCCCCCTCTCTGTCTCCCTCTCTGTCTCCCTCTCTGACGCCCTCTCTGTCTCCTCTCTGCCACCCCCCTGTCCCCTCCCCTCTGCCCACCCTCCCGTCTCTGTCCTCCCCCTCTCTGTCCCCCCCGACTGCTGATAAAAGGTATTTACAGTAATAGCAGTAAATTCCAGTGCGTTGTGAAGACAGAGTCCATGGCAGCAGCACTAGTGAAATAGCAACAGGAGAAGAGGAGTGGTGTGACCTTTACAATTTACAGTGACTGGCTGATGTAAACTAAAGTCATTTTAAAGAGGAACATTTGTGTAGGAAATAGCAAAACTGCAATGTAATGTGTGAGATGGGCTCTGGTTTCAGGTGGACAGACAGACAGTGGACAGACACATTGGAACATTGTTACTAACTTACTGCCAAATTAAGATATGGTGGTGCAATGTGTGCGGGTCCCATCTCTTCCAAGTTTTCCTCAGCCCTGCACCACCTAAAGTGATGTGTGTTTGACTATATTGCCCATTTGGACAGACAGACAGACAGACAGACAGACAGACAGACAGACAGACAGACAGACAGACAGAGACAGACAGACAGACAGACAGAGACAGACAGACAGACAGTAATGTACCTTTACAGATGGTGTTGACACCACTCCAACTCCCGTTCTCTTGACACACACGTGTCCCGGGGCCCACCAGATGGTAACCATGGGAACAGGTGAAATGGACTTCATGACTGATGAAATACTTGGAGCCAAACTTCGTCCCGTGGACAGGGGCTTCCAGGGAGGGGCATACAGAGGGAGCTGAGGTAGAGAGAGAAGAGGGAGGGAGGACAGAGAGGTAGAGGGAGAGAGGAGAGAGAAGATTGTTACACATGTATGCATATGGAGTCGTGCACCCAGCATCCTGTGGTATTTAGTGCCTGAGGACATACACATGTCAACCGGGTACTGTTGGTGCTGTAGGACTCTAGGACCACTTCATGGGAAAAGACTGACGCAATGCCTCATTTCATCCAACAGATTACTGCTACTAGCCGTTTTGGAGGCGAGGGGAAACCAACAATACCAGTTCTAAAACTAAATAAAACAGCTACTTGAAATAGTTCTCAACAAATGACCATTTTATTGAGAGAAACTAGGCCTACTACAAATGCATAAAGGATAAAATGGCAGCAATAATAGAAAAGAATTCCACAAATGTACAGAATTGAAAGCCAAGGTGTTGTAATTACACACTGATCAAATGTTCCCTTCCTTTAACTGTACAAAAATATGCCTGAAAGATGAGGTATGTTGGTTATGTTTCAAAATGCTGATTCCTGCCATACCTGTGTTCTGGAGTTAGCCTACCACTTACAATTGAAAGCCAAGGTTTTAATGTAATTAGATCAGTATGTGCTTCTTTTCTAAATCTGTATCTAAATAAAGAGGTTTGACCTCTAGTACAGTACAGCTTACGCTTTTGGGATAAACACCCCACACCCTGTCAATTGCATAATATTGTACCTCCCAAAGTAAAATTGTATGGAAATACTGTAAGTGGTAGGCTAAATCCGCTATAGAACACAGGTATGGCAGGAAGCAGCATTTTGAAACATAACCAACATACCTCATCTTTCAGGCATATTTCTGTACAGTTATGTCACGAATATCACCGAAGGTGGCTCCCCTTCCTGTTCGGGTGGCGCTCGGCGGTCGTCGTCGCCGGTCTACTAGCTGCCACCGATCCTTTTTTCCTTTTTCATTTGGTTTTGTCTAATTGTTTTCACCTGTTCCTTGTTGGGGTTTTGGGGTGGTTGTTATTTAAGTTCGATTAGCCCGCTTGTGTTTGTGCGGGCTTGTTTTTGTATTGTGAGAGGTGTTCTTTATTTATTATGGGTTTTCCGCTGTCCGGTTTGATACCAGAGTGTACTTAGGTGGAGTGTATTACGCCTATGTTCGGCGTTACTTTTTGTACCTTTTTTGGTTGGACATTAAAGCGTGTTTTTCCCCGTATCCTCTGCTCTCTGCGCCTGACTCTACACCCATTCACTCTTTGAGCGTTACAAGTTAAAGGCAGGGAATGTTCTTACTGTGCTTTTAGTTTTCATCTAACTGAAAGCACAGTAAGAACATTCCCTTCATTTGACTGTACAAAAATATGCCTGAAAATATATATTTTTTCCAAAGATGATTGGAAGCACAGTCTTTTCACTGTCCCCAAATTTAAGAAAGCATATAGTATTATATAGAGACATTATTGCACAGAAATCCGTTCCATCTCATATTGCTCAAATAAACAGCAAACCTGGTTTCAAAATAACCTGGCTTCACAGATAAAGCAACACCTCACAGCACAACGCCTCTCCCCTAGATAGTTTCTGTGTATGCATTGATATGCAGGGTACGTGTGCTGTTTTTAAAAAATTATGTCGTTCTGTCCTTGAGCTGTTCTTGTCTCTTAATGTTCTGTATTATGTAATGTTTCATGTTTTGTGTGGACCTCAGGAAGAGTAGCTGCTGCTTTTGCAGCAGCTAATGGGGATCCTAATAAAATACCAAATACCAAAATACCCCACTCTTATGCATAAAAAAATTCAGGGGATTTAAAAAAATCTAATTTAATGGGAGAAAGGACAGTGGTAACTACTAGAAGACCAACGATTTCCACATTGACCCAATACTGAGGTTTATCTACTAAAGGGTCAACATCAGGTCGAAGAGAGTTCACATGTCATTTAAGTGCTATGCAGAAGCTTGGGTTTCAGTGGGAAACTTTCAACTTTAAGCTAAACTTTCAAATTTAACTGTTTCCTTATTTTGTTGATTTAGTGACCACAAAACCAGGAAGGGGGATGTGAATCCCATCAATGCACATTATGGTAAACAATACTGACATGGTAAACAATACAATCATTTCCCCAAAATCCAATGATGGTAGACCACACACTACTCCCTAGCCTCTAACACTCCTCCCCTTACCCTCTGGTTAGGATGTTATGTCTCTGCAGTAGAGCCACTCCTAAGGACAATGGAAGTAGGCTAGGCCAGGCCCAGGCTAGGGGATCTTTAGGCCTGTGCCTGGGCCTGGCTCTCTAAACAAGGTGCATAAATAGAGGAGAAAAGTGGAGTAAATTGAAAGACAATCAAAGTAGATTTCTATATTGAAATCTATATATATTATATATATATATTATATCTATATATGCTATATTGAGGAGAGACAGCTAGAGAAAGAGAGCAAGATAGTGTAAAGAACCCATAGGCTGATCTGTACATGGCTATATAAGAGCTTGATTTCAGGTGCTGCAGAGTGGTGGAGAATGGTTATACTCTCGGTCTACTCACCAGCCGACTGATCGGCCTGAGGCAACTTGGAGACTGAGTTCTGTAGGGTTGCCAGTTTGGACTTCATGATGCGTAGTCCCTCTGTGAACCTCATCTCCTGTCCCTTCAGAAACTTCTCCATCTGACGGAGAACACCAACCACCTGGTGTTTATCCATGCAGTTCTAGAGACAGAGAGACACATACAGTACATGTTAACCACAGGAGGTTGGTGGCACCTTAACTGGGGAGAACGGGCTTGTGGTAATAACTGGAGCGGAACCAGTGGAATGGTATCAAATACATCAAACACATGGTTTCCAGGTGTTTGATGCCATTCCATTTGCTCTATTCAGGCCATTATTATGAGCCGTTCTCCCCTCAGTAGCCTCTTGTGATGTTAACATAAGATATCATAAAGTTAAATACATGTATAACTGCTCAAACATGAAAGCAACATGAAGAACATGGTTCTTGGTGGTGTTTGTCCATGCAGTTCTGGAAAATAATGAAGCGCATACCAGTACAGAACTGGGAAATTAGAAAATAAGGAGTGTTGGCTTCAGTTTTACAAGCCACAACCTATTTTATTCTTAGTCACACACATAACCAAATGTTAAAACAACAAGTATTTGAAGATATTAAACCATGTTTAATATCAATTCAGTGGGAAGCATATAAATAAACCATGATTTGCACTATGACAGTATTATAACGCAATTAAAATGAGCAAGCTTCAATAAATCACAACTTCCAATAAAATCCACAAAATGTGTAATCGTCATAACATATGAGAAGAGGCAGGTATGATTTAACAAGCCAAGCGCAGCTGTGGTAGTTAATGACATCACCCGATCAACTCCAAGGTCACGTCCCAAATGGCACCCTATTCCCTAAATAGTGCACTACTTTTGACCAGAGCACTATGGGCCTTGGTCAAACGTAGTGCACTATATACACTCTTAGCAAAAAGGGTTCCAAAAGGGTTATTTGGCTGTCCCATAGGATAACCCTTTTTTGTTCAAGGTAGAACTCTTTTGGGTTCCATGTGGAACCAAAAATGTGTTCTTCAAAGGGTTCTCCTATAGGGATAGCCGAAAAACCCTTTTAGGTTTTAAGAGTGTAGGGAATAGGTTGCCATTTGGGATGCACACAAATCCAACTTCAAAATGTCTGGTGGTGGGTGGGTTCTGTGATGGCTGTGGTTACAAATATTGACATTCCGCCAGTGTTCCCTAGCATTTCCAACAACCGTCGCCAAAACAAATCCCAATCCAATTTCACAGCTGCACAGGTGTTTTCAACAAGACCAATAACATTTATATCATTGTAGTATTATTAGTGGTGGAAAAAGTACCCAACTGTCATACTTGAGTAAAAGTATAGATACCTTAATAGAAAGTTACTCAAGTAAAAGTGAAAGTCAGCCAGTAAAATACTACTTGAGTAAAAGTCTAAAAGTATTTCGTTTTAAATATACTTAAGTATCAAAAGTAAATGTAATTGAAAAAATATACTTAAGCATCAAAAGTAAAAGTATAAATCATTTTAAATTCCTTATATTAAGCAAGGCGGACGGCATCATTTTCTTGTTTTTTAAATGTACGGATTGCCAGGGGTACACTGAGTCTGTCAGATCAGAGGCAGTAGGGATGACCAAGTGTTCTCTTGATAAGTGTGTGAATTTAACAATTTTCCTGTCCTGCTAAGCATTCAAAATGTAAAGAGTACTTTTAGTTGTCAGGGAAAATGTATTGAATAAAAAGTACAATATTTTATTTGGGAATGTAGTGGAGTAAATGTAAAAGTGGTCAAAAATATAAATAGTAAAGTAAAGTACAGATACCCCAAAAAACGACTTAAGTAGTACTTTAATGTATTCTTCCTTAAGTGGTTTACACCACTGAGTATTATTATAGTAATGTAGCGACCTGGTTGTGAGTTCAGAGATGAAATAAGAATAACATTCATATCGTTGTGTTATTACTGTATTAGAATTATGACTGTGGCCTGCCACCTGGTCATGGAAGATTCAGAAATACTATCCTTTTATTAAGATTCAGAAGTCATACCCAGGATTCCTGAAAGAAAGAGCCTGACAACGACCTTTAGGTCAAAACAGTGCACCTGAAAGTTATTGGCTGTGCGTACACTACTTCTAAAGTAATCCCCTTCTAGCCACAGCTGTCTCCGCTAGCCCTCAAAACCCTCCTCCCCCTGGTCCTGGTACTCACTTGGAGGAACATGTGAGAGGCCGCCACACCATGCACCTCTCACTGTCTGTCTCTCTCCCTCTCTCTCTACCCCTCTCTCTCTCTACCACTCCCTCTCTCTCCCTCTCTCCATTCTTCACTTTCTCCTTCTTCTCCAGTGTCAGACAATACAGCAGCTGGACCAAAGCTGTTTGACAGATGTCTGTCAGTGAGACCTCTGTCCAGAACCCTGGCCCTCTGTATATTTACATGGCAGGAAACACAGAGGTTGCATCCTAAATTACACCCTATTTCCTATATAGTGCAATACATTTGACTGAGGTCAATGCAAAGTAATGCACTATATAGGGAATAGGGTGCCATTTGGGACACAGCTACAGACTCATTGGATAACAAACCCTGAATGGACCAGCTTTGTATTCAGCTTCAGCACATAGCCTGGATGCCATGAGCCCATGAGCTATTTGAGAGCAGGCTGTTGACAGATAAGCTCATTCCAAAGTCTCAGAGAACAGTGAAATAAATGGCTGTTTGCTAATCCTTTTCAATCATATTTAAGTCTGTAGAAAAGTGCAATTTCTCAGGTGAGGGCATACCTTGCATACTTGAAATGACAATCAATGCCCACTGTTAGTACTGCAATAACTTTCCTAAACTTAAGCAATCCCATTGATTCTGCCCTTGAGGCAGAACTGCCCGTATAAAGGTAAGTTCTCAGAGGGGCATTGGCCAAGAGTAGGCCCTATGCTTCAATAAGACTTCTTCCCTGTGCTCTTTTCTTTTCTTTGACGACTCTCCCCCAGGGTAAAGGGAAATGCCACTAACTGACACAGTAGTGGACTCATATCCATCCTAGCAACACACACAGACACACACACACACACACACACACAAACCAGGGCTCAGACTAAAATGTTTCCCTTGATGGCACCAGCCCATGATTTGTTCGCACCCAAATGAAATTGCAACGTCACTCAATTGAAAACATTTGTATCATCTTATGAAGTAATTCATAGTGCTTTATTAAAACGTGTAGTAGACTACTGAGATGCTATTCAAGAAACACGTTGCTTCATCATCTTTTCATGTTGTTATTCAAATCATTTTTATGTGCAACCTAATTCAGTGATTGTCTTGCATTTTGGGTTGACAATGATGCTAATGTGGTTAGATTTTACTGTTAAAATAGGGCTCCAGAATGTTCTGGTTTGTTTTTGTTCAATAGAGAGGAATTTGCCTGCATCTTTATGTGCACTAATATCATAGGTTAACAGTATATTTGGGGCTAATTCACCACCCAAGTAAGTGGAATCTCAAATCACATTAGCTAGATTGTTGACTCTAAATATAATACCCACTGCTAGTATGTAAATATAACAGTCAATGTTGAATATCCCCAAAAACGTTGCAGTTGTAGCCTAGTGCCCAATAAGGCCTTTGCAATCCCAATGGTCAATGCGCATTTTCCCGCGCTCCATAGCCCTATCGCAAACCATCACATATCTTGTTATAAATAGTTGCCATTGAGCTCAAAATTGGGAGCTGACACAGTTGAATAGCTGTGTTTTCCCGCAATATGATTTTTTTAATGTTATACAATCAGAACACTCGCTCCACACAGCAGCAGGCCCCAGCGAAAGAGGTAGAGGGGCAGGCAGACACTGTCATTACAGGAATCATGAGTATAATGAACTTTACTGTTTGACCAAATCATGGTTTTAGCCTTTTGAGAGAGGTGACCATGTAGAATGTGGAGTTCGCACTGATGCGAATGGTCCCAGTCTGGAGCCCTGCGCGCGCACACACACACACACACACACAGTGGACTCATATATAGATGGCTTGTTTTAGAATCCTGGAAAAAGATGACGAAAGGCGTCCAAGAGTCAGTGCTCATGGCTTCCCTCTTATAAACTTTCGATATGTATTTTCCCTTGCTCAATGGGATATTTGTGTAATCCTGTAAGGACAGTCTTTGCTCATTTGTGATGAGGACATGGCCAATAATAGCCTACATGTTCAAATCATGGCTAAACCTTTTACATTGGAACATACCAGGGATGGATAGCAATTCCAAGTTATGGTTTGTTTTGTCTGGGGAAGAACATGAAGGACTACGTGTACAGTTAACAAAACACCTGCAAGACATATTTATATACGTGTTAATGTAGCCTTCTTTTCTGAGCGTAACATAAAGCTAATCAACTGTAGCCTAGAGTAACTTTTGCAGCATGGGTTGTTGTTGAGGAAAAAAACTATAACTTTTCCAACAAAATATTCCTAAAAATTACGCATCTCTACGCGTAATAAGCATGTAGCCTACCACACATACACAGATGATGAGGTGCGAAGACTACAAACCTGTCCGCCACCATGGCAAGTATGGATAGTTGTCAGACACAGAAAAAGCAAACCGCTGCGCAGCATTGATAGTGCCATAACTCTAATTCCAACTGGATTGGTGTTGGAATGATATCCGAATTGTTCTCCAAATGGTCAAACTTAGTCAGGTGTTTAAAGAATAGAAAACCAACGAACTCAACTTCGATTTCCGAAACTCCTCCTGAGCGTTTGCGCAAATGAACTGTCAGTTTGTGGATTCAGGATGGGAAGTAAGATACTTCTCGTCAGTTGGTACGAGCGACGGTTGGGATGCGGTGCGCTCCCGTGCCCGTCCGTGCGCTCTTGGATAGACTATGATGAGAGTGAGCCTGAATCTACTGCTTAACCTAACTGAAAATGTAGACTTTGAAAAGCAATGGATGTACTAGGAATAATCCCTCCCACCAACACCCCAGTCGCGTTTCTCTCTCCAATGTTCTGTTCTTCTTCTCATTGGCTGTGTCGCCATTCCCAGACTCAGACCGAATAGAGGAAGCAACCATCTGTGAGTTCATGGGGTGAAACAAAACTATTGCCATGTGGGTTCTTATGACTGGGGATGTATTTATAGGCTATTTTTTTTTACAGTGATCAATTTACAGCAAGTCATTGCAGAAGTTGACTGGTGAGTTTGTAAACTTTACATGCACGTAAATAGGATGCTTTACCATTAGGCCTTGGGTTGGAATTATTTTTGATGAGGCCAAATCTGCCCCCTGCGCCCAGGTTACACGAATTCCTAGGAAAACATCAAGGGAATGGAGCAGGTAGACTCGCATCATAGCAGGCATATTAGCCTACTTCGCAATAACGCATAGGCTATTCATTCAGCTAAATTATTGTTTTTGTTATACCCCAGAAACATGGCTACCGGTTTTGATGGAACAACATAATATTGATTATAGAAGCTGCATATAAAACAGGGCTTAAGTCTGTTTGTGATCACTTTGATTTATTATTTGGGTTGAAGCGACACACGCTGGCGGTACTTGGAATAATCTTTCTTGTGCGCGAATTTATCTGGAATTGACACACAGCCTAAATACGAGTTGTATTTACAATGGTGTTTGTCCTTCACTGGTTTCCTTTTCTTGTGGCATCAGGTCACGAATCTTGCTGCTGTGGTGGCACACTGTGGTATTTCACCCAATATATATGGCAGTTAAGGAAAATTAGATTTGTTTTCGAATTATTTGTGGGTCTGTGTAATCTGAGGGCAATATGGGTATCTAATATGGTCATACACTTGGCAGGTTAGGAAGTGCAGCGCTGTGTCCACCTCATTTTGTGGGAAGTGTGCACATAGCCTACCTTCTCTTGAGAGCCAGGTCTGCCTACGGCGGCCTCTCTCAATAGAAAGGCTAAGCTCACTGTCTCTCTCTCTCTCTCTCTCTGACACACACACACACACACACACACACACACACACACAATATATAACAGCATAAAGGTCGTGATTGATTTTATTCCATACAATTTATAAGGCGAAAGATTATGATCTGTGAGAAATACAGAAAGGGTCAAAACAAGAATGTCAATTTTACAAATCAGTCCGCTGACAACAACATTGTTAACTTCTCTAGTGAGCCTTATACCCTTTATTCTTGCACCAGGTGCAAAAAAAATTTGACACATTTTTAGGCCAATGGGTATAGCAAAAGATCCCGCAACAATATTTGGACCAATTACTTTGTAGAGTTTTGTTGTGCCTTGTCTCTGATAGGACATTATACGTGGAAGAATACATTAGAAAAAATAGGATGTTCTTCGGTTTCCGAGAAGCCATTTTGAGAACATGTTTCGGGCGCAATGTCCTATGACGATGAAGATGCTGAAACCAACGAAAATTGTTACAAATCTGTGTGTTTCTCCCTCCGTCTCCAATATCTCGATACCATGGCAGCAGTCAACCGGCGGGATGATAATAACAAAGCGGGGTATCAAGCTGTGCTTGCTGGGTTAATACGTCATTGAAATGAGAGAGGAGAAAGAATGTCTGTTGCCTGTCTCTGTTTGAGACTTGTAACGGTTACCGTGAGTTTTTTCCAGTCTCCATGAAATCTACCAGCATTTCTCACGACACAACCCAACACCAACGGCCTCAGACTGAATAGCCTACAACAACTCAGTCTTGTTTCGAAAGGAGAAAGGCATTTCCAGCCGTTGTTGTTTCCACCTACCGTCCATGGCTTCTGTGAGCCTGGTCTCCAGTCCCCCAACCCCCGTTGTTGTTCTTGACAAAAACATGACAGACTCTGAGCTTGCAGAGGAGGAAAGGTCGAGTAACATTCTTATCTGTCTGGAATTATATCTTCTTTACCCACTCATCTGTGCGTCTCAACAACATGCTTGTGTTACTGTTGTGTTATGAGCCGAATTTGTATTCGAATGACTCAGACAACGCTTCGTTGTTGAAGTCGGGCCTTTTCACATATGATTATTTCATGCATGCGTTATAGCGAGGTACTAGTAACATTATCCCGCTGTCCAAAACAGAATTCCCATCACGAAACACCCATTTGGAAGCATAGCGACATCGCATCAATGTTCCACTGTATCATTGACTGAGTGAGGATATGGGATGGGTTTGGTTAGTTATCATGGTCATATCATATTGTTGCATTCTGTAGGGGGTTATGTAAATGTAGATGATGTAATAGCCTTAGCCCCGCCCCAGTCATGATGCGCTTCTTTACCACCCCCTATCGAACACCACACAAATTGCTGAGAGGATTGTGAATGAGAATCTGCCTCTGCTGTGCTGTAATGCCAGTGTTGAATGACTGTCTCTGTCAGTTGATGATGTCGATAACTCCCACACTCTCTCACAATCATTAGAAGCCCCTTTAATTTGATCTATTTGCCAGTGTTATTAGATGTTTAGCTTGCACCACTGGGAAAAAAGAAGGATGCTTTTAATGCAGCACTAGTTTTACGTTTGTGGGAACTACATTATATATGATATATAAAAAGAAATTGGCACTTCTGATATAAAAAAAAAGTTTGACTTGATTTCAGTAGAAATGCCCAAACCGGAATAGTAACCAAATCAGTACAGGTAGTCAATTGGCATATTTAGGACGTCGCTTTAAAAATATGGGTGATGCACCTGGTATGGAATGACCTGTGTGATTTTCTGGTTTCACATCAACAAGTAACAGAATTATTGGTGGAGATATGCATGAATAAGCATGATGTTTATCAACAGGAATGTATGTGTTGTTTATTTCAATTGCCAGTGTTTCCCATCTTTTGAAATGCATCCACTTTATACTAAGGCCCATCACCAACCAATCTGAACTCTACGGTCATTACATGAACATGTAGCAGTTCATATATTGTCAGCTTTCCCCATTGCAAAACATCCAGCATGCACATCTTCCACAAAGAACGCTATTACATGCCCCAACCAGCTCCTTCATATCCCATAACTATTCCTTTATCAGGACTGTTTGATATTAAATTGCAGCTCAGTACATGTTAATTACATAGACCCCTGGTTCCACAACTGTCCCTTTACCCCGAGAATACATTTATGCCCTGACTTACAGTACATGAACTGTGTGAATTATCACATTTTGCCTGAACACATCAAGTTTGCGCTGTCAAACTCACCCCACCTCTTTAGTTTAACCGGAATGTTAAAATCACAACATTTGTTTACCAGAATGTTAAAATCACAACATTTATTTACCTACATGTCAAAGTCACAACATTTGTTTACCAGAATGTTAAAATCACAACATTTGTTAACCTACATGTCAAAATCACAACATTTGTTTACCTCAATGTTAAAATCACAAATGCTTCATATGTGTATCTGGCCCATAGAAAAGGGTGCTAGAGGGTTGATGGGATTCTCACAAAAAAATACAAAAGTAAATATTTCTAGTGATTTATTGACAAAAACACAGTTGTTTCTAATTCTGTAGAACACTGAAGTTCATTCGAACAATTTCTTCTTAAATTTCTCTAAAAATTTAATTTCAGTGATAGAAAAGTTGATTTTGACACAGTTTATTGAGATTGAAAATGGCCTATTTGGTTTCCTGTCCACTTTTTGATTCTCTAAATTGATATTGACATGTTATGTTCTGTTTAAAGAGAGGATGGTGAATTGGAAGATGGAGAAATAGATGATGAAGGGATTGGGATTGAAGAGGAGAGCAAAGAAGAAGTCAAAGAAGTGAATGAAGAAAAGGAAGAGAAAGTAAAGGAAAATGAGAAAGAAAAGGAAAAAGACATAGAGAAAGAAGACAAGACACACAGGCACTCCAGAAAAAGATACAAAAAAACAAGAGAGAAGAGGAGGTCAAAGAGAAGGAGACGCGACAGTCGGAAAGTAAGACCAGAATCATGAAATCAACACCTGGCATCGTTAAAGTACAGTCCTCCAACAATTACAATAAGAAATATGATCGGTCTGCAAAATCCTACAACTCTGCATGTGAAACACTGCTTTTGATTTTGTAGACTTTCAGGTTTTGACGTGACTTAATTGACCTTTAGACCTACGAATCGATTTATTTAGATATTTTCAACTTCCTTAGTTTTTCTCTATGGACCCGATTCAGTTGAGATAAGCACTTACAACTCAAACTTTTGTTTACGTTATTCATTAATTACAGTGTGAAACAGAAAATGAAGTCATAATACCATCCTAAGTATTGCTCTCCTCTCTCCCAGCATCACTCCCCCTCCAGTAGCTCCAGTTCTGACAGCTATGAGTCCTCCCTGGAGAGGCCAGAGAGAGACAGGCCCAAGAACAAGAAGAACCAAGACAGGTCACACCGTGGTGGTGACTATGATGGCCAGTCAGCTCAGGTAAATATGTCATTGTTTGGTAACATTTATATGTATTACAATTCATAAGCATTTAGAACATTTATATTAATTTATTAAGAATATACAAACATAAGCTTTGAAGGGTGGAACTTTTGTGTGGAAAAACTCATTCTGATTGGCTGGGCCTGGCTCCCCAGTGGTTGATCATATGAAATCCATAGATTAGGGCCTAATTAATTTATTTCATTTGACTGATTTCAACTGTGAGTAAAATCTTTGAAATTGTTGCATGTTGCATTTATATTTTTGTTACATATATTTAAAGTATTTATAGGCATGTATAAGTAAGTAAGTGAGCCTTGGACAAGTAAGTCTTGTCCGAGCCAGAACAGCCCATAGGGCAGGAGCCTATCAGGAGGCAGCTTGTCATTTACAAGTACACTCCCTGGACAGGACACTAGTCTATCGCAGGGTCTATAGGCATGCATAAACAAGCATTTTTATCATATACAATACCTTTTCAATAACAACATTACCATCTCTTCTGACTGACTCTCCTTCAGCATGGGTGTGATCCATCAAGTGGTGGCCATGGCAACTCACAGAGGTCAGAGAGGTCAGCAGGTCGACACAGGAGTGGTAGTGGTGACTATGACAAGTACAGCGACTACAGCGAAGACAAGTATGACTATGAGGGAGAGGGGGGTGATTATGATGAGGAGGAGATGTGGCAGGGGAAAGACTCTATATCTCCTAGCCAAGGCCTGGGCAGGGGACGCGGTTCCAAGGACCAGATGAAGAGAGGTGGCATGAAGGGCATGCAGAAACAACAACAGCAGCAGTGTATGTATGGCCTGTGTGAATTGTGTTGATTTTGTGTTGAAGTGTTTTGTCGAATGATATTCAAGTTTGTCGAAGTTAACAGTCTAGTGGCTATAGTAGTGTAAAGTGTGTCCATTTTGGATTTTTATATCACCTCTGACAAATTTGGTTTTTATTTTATTGCAGCTTACATAAATGCTTTACAAAGATCTATGTATTAGATCCTGTTGTTCTGACTTTTAATGGTTGTTGTGTTTTTCAGTTAGTGGTCAGCGGGGGCGGGGCAGAGGAGGTGGAGTGGGAGGAAGGGGGCGGGGCAACATGCTCAACAAGAACAACAAGAAGCAGATGCAGCAGATGAAGGGCAACAAGAACTGGGGGCGTGGCCGGGGGCGAGGCGGGGGGGCCGAGCAGGCCGGAGAGGGGATGAAGCAGGTAAAGAACAAAGATGGCTTAAATTGCAATTCAGGCGCTTTCCCAATATGTCTTTCCTCAATTGCTTGCATCCTCTCTCCTCGCCTCCTTTTCAAAAAGCATTGGAGAAGAAGGTCAGATGGGAAGGATCTTGGATTTCCTCCAATGCAGTTTGAGAAGGTGATGAGGAGAGAAGATGAGAGGAATCTAGAAAAGACTAATTGAGAAAGAGCAATAGAATTGTTAGAATGTACCTCAGTTGGTTTAGAGTTTAGACCAATCCATTTTGTCCCTTTGGTGACCTTGTCCATAAGAAGGAAGTAAGGGCCCTCCTGGTGTTTTTTTTTTTATAGAAGAAATGTAAAGATCATTTCTCTATATAAAAATCTAGTATTGTTACAATCTACCTGTTACCTTCAGACCAGGGGAGAACGACTGCCCACTTGCATTGTGGATTTCAAGTTGAAGGCCGTCTGCGGTAATGCAGGCATTGTTTCTAGAAAACAGGACACTCCATTATAGTGAATGGCGAAATGGGGATTTTTGTGGTACTTTAAAATCACACACAGACAAAGGGATCATTTAGTTGCTAATGGAGGCCTGTAGTACCTCAGTCGGCCTTCAAGTTTAGATACTCCATGAGAGGGGGCAGCACTAGGCTAGCCTGCAACATCACTTCCTAGAGCAGCTCAAACTGCAATGTTTCCAAAAATCTCTCCCTGTAGCAAGATGGCGACATGCTGTAATGACACTTCCTGGTCATCAAATGCACCACTGAGCATTCTCATAGGAAACAATAGGGTGACGTCATTGATGGCTTCATCCATATTTTTTACAGTCTGCTTCAGACCAATGTTGTCCCTTTGGTTGTCTTATCCATAGGAGGGTGGTGGGAAGGGCCCTCCTGGTGGTTTTCAGAAGAAGCGTCCCATTATGACCAAGGAGTTCATTAACCAACACACGGTGGAACACAACGGGAGATACATCTGTAAATACTTCCTGGAGGGACGATGTATCAAGGTAAATACTTCCTGGAGGGATTGCATCAAGGTAAATACTTCCTGGATGGACTGCATCAAGGTAAATACTTCCTGGGGGGATTGCATCAAGGTAAATATTTCCTGGAGAGACGATGTATCAAGGTAAATACTTCCTAGAGGGACTGCATCAAGGTAAATATTTCCTGGAGGGACGATGTATCAAGGTAAATACTTCCTAGAGGGACTGCATCAAGGTAAATACTTCCTAGAGGGACTGCATCAAGGTAAATACTTCCTAGAGGGACTGCATCAAGGTAAATACTTCCTAGAGGGACTGCATCAAGGTAAATACTTCCTAGAGGGACTGCATCAAGGTAAGTCAAGTCAAGTCGGCACCTCTAAGGTGAATGTAACAACAGAAATTTCGGTTACACTCTTGAAGGTCTACAGGTATAATGCATTATGGCACGCTCATAATTATACGCCTTGTTATAAGTATCTATGAACTGCTTAGGCAGTGCAAAATCAATGAATGTACTTTTTAGGCTGGTATGCTGATTTGCTTTAAAAAGAACAACCTTGTATTCTATCTCTGTCTGCCTCACACATCATATTCGCCCTCTTTCAGGGGGACCAGTGTAAGTTTGAACATGAGCTGGTTACTCCAGACAAGAAGAAGGAGCTGTGTAAATTCTACCTCCAAGGATACTGCAGTAAAGGAGACAACTGCATCTACATGCACAATATCCTTCAATATGAATCACCAACAAATATTCTGGAATTGTCTCTGTCATTGCGTGGAATTGCCAAATCTATTTTTTATTAGGTTAATTCGTGAAGGTAACAGAAATTCCAATTCCTCTTTGATAAGCAATGGATTGGAATTGGAATTTAAGTTTACTATCTGAAATGACTGGATTGAAATGGAATTGACCCCAACCCTGGAATGAAATCATTACTCTAACTCTAGAGGGTTCATGCTTATCTGATCAACTTCAAATGAGAGGAATTAGTTGACTTCCCTCATCTGTTTAGTCATGATGACTCATTGGGTCAGTAGATGGCCATCATATATTGACTAGGCTAGAGATTCTCTTCATAAAATACTATGTAATATGTGTGTTGTATGTGAGATAAGTGATGTCCTATACTGATATGCAATGTAATATGTGTACTAATATGTGAGTCTAGAGCCCAGATTTAAACTTTGATGTATTCTTTAGAATTAGAAAAACTTTATTGTCCACACAATGTGAAAATGTGTCTTTGGCTTCACCACATAAAAACAGACAATTGTAATACACTTATTTGTAATACACTTATTCCTCCATACTTGTCCTTGACTCGTGGCTGTACGTGAATATCCCTGTAAGTTTTTTCATACTGGAGCCAAGTGTTATCAGGGAGACAACTGTAAATTCTCGCATGATCCTTTGAATGATGTGACCAAAGACCTGCTTGATAAGGTAAGAAAAACATCATAATCATAAACGCCACAAACTGAAATATTGTGGGTCTAAACCAGGACTAGACAACCCTGTTCCTGGAGTGCAGCAGGTACTGCAGGATTTTGTACCAACTAGGCACCACGCCAGACCAACCTAGCTAATTGATCAGTTCAGTGATCAAAAACATGAAGTGCCTGCGGCCCTCCAGGACCAGGGTTGCCTACCCCCTGTCTAAACGGTCTGCGTCTTAAAACCATTACACTAACAACTTAGTGATTGTGTGTGGATCAAAATAGCAACATCTAATAGCAACATCTATCAAAAGTCTAAATTCTGAACAGTAGTTCACTAGTTCCTTACCCACAGCCATACAGTGAAGAGTATAGCTTTTGCATCAGATTGTTTGCTTCATTGTGTTTCTACGTATTGTCTTCAGATCATCAACACAGAGGAGGAGATCGCCCATGAAGATGAGATGGAGTTGGAGGACCTGAGGAAACAGGGGATTGCCCCCCTGCCTAAACCCCCTCCTGGGGTGGGGCTGCTGCCCACACCGGGTCCTGGTGGTCCTGGGTCTGGAGGTCCTAACCCTGGTCCTGGACCCTCCAGCCCACAGGAGGCGGGAAGCAGTGGGGGGAACTCCGGGGGAAAGAAGATCCCCTCTCTGTTTGAGATTGTGGTGAAACCTACAGTGGACCTGGCTCAGAAGATTGCTCAAAGGTAGCTTTACTTTTACCTGACATGCTCACGTAATCTTCAGTATAATGTAAATGTTTTTTTTCACAATTTGTCAGCTATACAGTTGAAGTCGGAAGTTTACATACACTTAGGATTTCTCAACCACTCCACAAATTTCTTGTTAACAAACTATAGTTTTGGCAAGTCGGTTAGGACATCTACTTTGTGAATGACACAAGTAATTTTTCCAACAATTGTTTACAGACAGATTATTTCACTTATAATTCACTGTATCACAATTCCAGTGGGTCAGAAGTTTACATACACTAAGTTGACTGTGCTTTTAAAGTGCTTGTAAAATTCCCAAAAATGATGTCATGGCTTTGGAAGCTTTTGATAGGATAATTGACATCATTTGAGTCAATTGGAGGTGTACCTGTGGATGTATTTCAAGGCCTACCTTCAATCTCAGTGCCTCTTTGCTTGACATCATGGGAAAATCAAAAGAAATCAGCCAAGACTTCAGAAAACAAATTGTAGTCCTCCACAAGTCTGGTTCATCCTTGGGAGCAATTTCCAAATGCCTGAAGGTACCACGTTCATCTGTACAAACAATAGTACGCAATTATAAACACAGTGGGACCACGCAGCCGTCATACCGCTCAGGAAGGAGACGCACTCTATCTCCTAGAGATGAACGTACTTTTGCGCGAAAAGTGCAAATCAATCCCAGAACAACAGCATAGGACCTTGTGAAGATGCTGGAGGAAACAGGTACAAAAATATCTATATCTACAGTAAAACGAGTCCTATATCGACATAACCTGAAAGGCACCTCAGCAAGGAAGAAGTCACTGCTCCAAAACCGCCATAAAAAAAGCCAGACTATGGTTTGCAACTGCACATGTGCACAAAGAATGTACTTTTTGGAGAACTTCTGACCCACTGGGAATGTGATGAAAGAAATAAAAGCTGAAATAAATCATTCTCTCTACTATTATTCTGACATTTCACATTCTTAAAATAAAGTGGTGATCCTAACTGACCTAAAACAGGTAATTTTTACTAGGATTAAATGTCAGGAATTGTGAAAAACTGAGTTTAAATGTATTTGGCTCAGGTGTATGTAAACTTCCGACTTCAACTGTATATAATATTCTCTTTAATATATACACTACCGTTCAAAAGTTTGGGGTCACTTAGAAATGTCCTTGTTTTTGAAAGAAAAGTAAAAAAAAAAAAAAAAAAAAAAAAAAATCCATTAAAATAACATCAAATTGATCAGAAATAAAGGGTAGACATTGTTAATTTTGTAAATGACTATTGTAGCTGGAAACGGCAGATTTTTTATGGAATATCTACATAGGCGTACAGAGGCCCATTATCAGCAACCATCACTCCTGTGTTCCAATGGCACGTTGTGTTAGCTAATCCAAGTTTATAATTTTAAAAGGCTAATTGATCATTAGAAAACCCTTTTGCAATTATGTTAGCACAGCTGAAAACTGTTGTTCTAATTAAAGAAGCAATAAAACTGTCCTTCTTTAGACTAGTTGAGTATCTAGAGCATCAGCATTTGTGGGTTCGATTACATGCTCAAAATGGCCAGAAACAAAGAACTTTCTTCTGAAACTCGACAGTCTATTCTTGTTCTGAGAAATTAAGGCTATTCCATGCAATAAATTACCAAGAAACTGAAGATCTCGTACAACGCTGTGTACTACTCCCTTCACAGAACAGTGCAAACTGGGTCTAACCAGAATAGAAAGAGGAGTGGGAGGCCTCGGTGCACAACTGAGCAAGACGACAAGTAGATTAGAGTGTCTAGTTTGAGAAACAGACGCCTCACAAGTCCTCAACTGGCAGCTTCATTAAATAGCACCCGCAAAACACCAGTCTCAACGTCAACAGTGAAGAGGCGACTCCGGGATGCTAGCCTTCTAGGCAGAGTTCCTCTGTCCAGTGTCTGTGTTCTTTTGCCCATCTTAATCTTTTCTTTTTATTGGCCAGTCTGAGATATGGCTTCTTCTTTTTTTTAACTCTGCCTAGAAGGTCAGCATCCTGGAGTCGCCTCTTCATTTACAACATTATGTCTGCACTGTATTTCTGATAAATGTTATGTTATTTTAATGGGGGAAAAATTGACTTTTCTTTAAAAAACAAGGACATTTCTAAGTGACCCCAAACTTTTGAACGGTAGTGTATGTCCATGCTCTTACTCAGTTGTGCACCGGGGCCTCCAACTCCTCTTTCTATTCTGGTTAGAGCCAGTTTGCGCTGTTCTGTGATAAATACAGTACCAGTCAAAAGTTTGGACACACCTACTCATTCCAGGTTTTTATTTTTTATTTATTTGTTTCTACATTGTAGAATGAAACTATAAAATAACACATATGGAATCATGTAGTAACCAAAAAAGTGTTAAACAAATCAAAATATATTTGAGATTCTTCAAAGTAGCCACCCTTTTCCTTGATGACAGCTTTGCACACGCTTGGCATTCTCTCATGAGGAGGTAGTCACCTGGAATGCATTTCAATTAAGAGGTGTGCCTTGTTAAAAGTTAATTTGTGGAATTTCTTTCCTTCTTAATACATTTGACCCAATCAGTTGGGTTGTGACAAGGTAGGAGTGGTATACTGAATATTATGGAAAGAACAGCTCAAATAAGCAAAGAGAAATGACAGTCCATCATTACTTTTAAGACATGAAGGTCAGTCAATCTGGAAAATTTGAGGAACCTTTTTGGTAACTACATGATTCCATATGTGTTATTTCATAGTTTTGATGTCTTCACTATTATTCTACAATGTAGAAAATAGTCAAAATAAGAAAAACCCTTGATTGAGTAGGTGTGTCCAAACTTTTCACTGGTATTGTGTATATACAACCACACACACAATTGAGTGCACAAAACATTAGGAACACCTGTTCTTTCCATTGCATAGACGGACCAGGAGAATCCTGGTGAAAGCTATGATCCCTTATTGATGTCACTTGTTAAATCCACTTCAATCAGTGTTAAAGAAGGATTTTTAAGCCTTGAGACAATTGAGACATGGGTTGTGTATGTGTGCCATTCAGAGGGTGAATGGGCAAGACAAAAAATGTAAGTGCCTTTGAATGGGGTATGGTAGTAGGTGCCAGGCGAACCGATTTGTGTCTAGAACTGCAACGCTGCTGGGTTTTTAACGCTCAACAGTTTCCCGTGTGTATCAAGAATGGTCCACCACCCAAAGGACATCCAGCCAACTTGACACAACTGTGGGAAGCATTGGAATCAACATGGGTCAGCATCCCTGTGGAATACTTTCGACACCTTCTTGAGTTGTTGCCCAATGTATTGAGGCTGTTCTGGGGGGTGGGGGGTGCAACTCAATATTAGGAAGGTGTTCTTAATATTTTGTACACTGTGTTTATTATCCCATTAAATTTGTTATAAAACAATCCCCTGAATTAATTAATGCATATTTTTGGGGGTTGCAGTGGATCCAACTTCAACTGTCAGTCTGGAGGCCAGTTTCAGGGTGATGAGTTTGGTGGAGGGGGTCCCGATGACAACATGCAGCAGAGTGGACCCAATGGCCCACCCCCTGTCCTCCCTCCGGGGTCTCCCCCTGGCTCCATGGGGGGTCCCTCTCCTCCCTATCCATCCCACACTGGGCCACCAATGCAGCAACAGCAGAACCCCCCTGGACAGCACCCCCAACACCAACCACCCCATGGGTTCCCCATGCCACCACCTCCAGGTATTTACTAGCTTTCTTCTCTATATATTGGGTTCTCTCAATGCATATGTAGAGTTTGATTAATTACAACCTCTCATTTGCTGTTTATTCCTGCCTCCAGGTCCGCCACCACCCTTCCTGGGTCACCGACCCAATATGAACTTGAACCCCAATATGAACATGAACCTCCAGAGGCCCCCTCCACCGTTCCCTCCATTCCCAGACCCCATGCAGATGCTTCAGAACATGAACGTGCCGTTCCAAACCATGGGAGCCGTGGGCCAAAACCCTGCAGAGTTCTTTAACAACTTCTTCAGGAACCAGGCTCAGGCCATGGGCCAAGGAGGTTGGTTTTACAATGATACATGGATGAATGTCTCTTATAGTAAGGAATAAGCAGATAATGCAGATAATAGCCATCAATTTGTTATGTCAAGGATTTAATTATTTACAGTATGTGGGTTTTTCAGTCTAAATGCTCCAAGCAATGACCATATTCTATTCTGTTATAGCTTTCCTTTTTTTATATTCAGTTCTTTCGATGTGTTAGCAGATGTTGATTCATTAAAACCTCTCACTCTCTGCATATTCTTCCTCATATCTCCCCACCTCCTCTCTCCATTAGACATGGGTATGCCTTTCAGTCAGAACACCTCCCAACAGCAGGGGAGCCCTGACTCCCAAATGCTGTCCCAGATGCAGGGCCTACCCCCTGCAGTACAGAAGGCCCTGCTCCTACACCTACAGCAGCAGCAAGGCAGTGAGCCACAAGGTTTTGAGGAACAAGGTGGCAAGACCCCTAAAGGTGAGTGTGAAGGATTATTTATTTACAGCAAAGTGAAACAGTCTTGTACTCATCACCAAATATTACCATTTAATAACTAGGGTACACATTTCACAGATATTGCACAGTATGCTTGGTTGCACTTGCTTGGTAATACTTAAATCATGCTTATACTGTATAATCGTCATGAACATAACTTACATGCTCTACACCAGGGTTCCCCAACTGTCATGAACATAACTTACTGGCGGCTGCCAGTTGTTTTATTTGGCTCGCCAATATTTGTTTTATTTATTTTTTCATACATGGACATAAGACAATAAACAAGTATTTATTTTTATTTTTACCCCCTTTTTCGTGGTATCCAATTGTTAGTAGTTACTGTCTTGTCTCATCGCTACAACTCCCGTACGGGCTCGGGAGATACGAAGGTCGGGAGCCATGGGTCCTCCGAAACACAACCCAACCAAGCCGCACTGCTTAACACAGCGCGCATCCAACCCGGAAGCCAGCCGCACCAATGTGTCGGAGGAAACCCCGTACACCTAGCGACCTGGTGTACTGTGCACTGTGCCCGGCCCGCCACAGGAGTCGCTAGTGCGCGATGAGACAAGGATATCCCTACCGGCCAAACCCTCCCTAACCCGGACGACGCTAGGCCAATTGTGCGTCGCCCCATGGACCTCCCGGTCGCGGCCGGCTGCGACAGAGCCTGGGCTCGAACCCAGAGTCTCTGGTGGCACAGCCTTAGACCACTGCGCCACCCGGGAGGCTTATAAACAAGTTATTTTAATTTAAGAAATCTGTTCCCAAGTATTCCCACACATAATAGAGAGATACAAGATCGTATATAAATGTAATCCAGGTTTGAAATTGTTATGTTTTAGTCAAATATATTTGCTCGGGCTTCTTGCGGTTAATTTGCAGTCTACAAATTATTTGTAATTATGTTCCGGCCTCCCAACCATCCACTCAAGAAAAAATTGTCCCCCGGCTGAATCTTGTTGATGATCCCCGCTCTACACATTTCAGATGACTCTACTAACTGGTACTCCAGTGATGACGAGGATGGGAACTGTGTCACGGCCATTCTTAAGTCTCTGAAGAAACAGAATGAGAAGCTCCAGCAGGGGCCACAGTCCATCAAACACCCCTCTGTTCCCCAGTTGGCCCCTGGAGACCCCAGGCTCCAGAAGGAGCGGGCCCCACCCAGCGACCCCCGTATGAAGGCAGCAGACCCCCGCCAGAGACCACCAGACAACATGAGGAAAGAGCCCGACTCCAGCGGGGGCCCCAGACAGGCCAGGGACCCCAGGAAGGTATAGATATCTAACCTACTGTTTAATGCTGGTGCATGTCTGTTGTTGTTACTTTGTATTGAGCTTTTATGCTGAAAAAACAATCTCCTTTTTGATGACATTAAAGTGTTTGAATCTAATCTAATAAGGTGAGGCCCCTGGAGCCACCCAACTCCTTCAAACCAGAGCTCCACCACCATCGCCAGCACCACCACAATAAGGCTCCAGCCAGAGAGGAGGATGAGGATGGAGAGAGGGAGCTAAGAGAGCGGGCTGCTCTCATCCCGTTGGATTCCTGCCCAGGTATAACCCTAATATTTTAAACGCCTATTTCTTTTGAATGCTGCTGCTGCTGCTGTTGTTGTTTTCTAGCCTAGTATTTCATATTTTTTATATTTGTATTCATCATACAATTCAGAGTCCTACTGACATCTGCCATGTGACTGAAATTAAATAGAATAGAATATAAAACTTTGTTGTCCATAACAATATTTCAAATGTTGATGAAATTAACTTTTAGGGGTGATGCTCCGCGACCCACGCTGCCAGCTGCAGCAGTTCAGCCACATCCGTGTAGACGTTGTGTTACAGCGCCCGGCCTACGCCTCAACCGTGGTCTGGTCGGCTGAGGATCTCATCCCCTCACTCGTGCCCAAACAGGAGCACTCCATCAATCTACCTCTACCGCCCCTCATCGCTGACGCACAGATGAACCGAACCAACAATAGGACCAGGACTTTATCCCCTGACCACTCCACCATAACCACCTCCACCACCCCTCCACACATGGACCCTCGCCTGGTCGCTGCCCGTCTGAAGGAGGGTGTGCTGGGTGTGGGGGTTGGACTAGGCAGGCTCCCCTCCAGGACACTGGAGCCCAGGGGGTCAACAGAGAGGTTGTTGGATCCCAGGCAACACAAGGCCCTGGGTGTGGACCCTCGGATAGGTCGGTCAGGTAGTGTGGACACTAAGCTCCCTATCCTGAGGGAGACGGAGAGAGGAGGTGGTGCTGGAGGAGACCCCAGGTTGCAGAGGAGCAGTGCTAGTGGAACCTCTTCCTCCAAAACCACTACGTTAACATTTTCAGCCCCGGCGCCAGCTCCATCTAAATCTGAGGCTGAGAAGCCAGAGAAGCTGTGTCCGTACGCCCCAGGGCGTCTGTCCTCCTCCGGTGGTGGGTTAGAGAGCCCCACCACCTCCACCCTGCTAGGGGGCATCAGCCTTTATGACCCCAGAAACCAGGCACCGCAACTGGGCCAGCGGGACGAGACAGAGCCCCAGAGGAAGACTGGGATCCTCAAACTACCAGCCAAGAGAGAAAACACTAACACTAAAACTCCACCATCATCCTCGCTCTCGCCAACCCAGCGATCTGGAGGGTCTGTATCCACACAGGATGTCAAGGGCGGTACCGAGACCGCCATGGATGGGTCTGGGTCCAAAAGTCGTCCACCTCCTACCCTCTCCTCTGCTCCTACAGTGACAACGTCAGGGTCGGAGCCTCCCAGCTCCCCAGTCAAATCCTCCGCCCCCGCGGTCCACCACCTACCCATCCAGGCCCTGGCAGGCCTGATCAGGCCCCCCTACACAGACCCCAGACAGGTCAAACAGGTAGAGAAGGAGACCAAGCAGCAGGAGGAGAAGGAGCTGGAGAAGGGAGAAGAGGAGGAGAAGATGGAGGAAGCAAAGGAGAAGGAGGAGACAGAAGACGATAGGCCGCTGAAAGACGTATTCAAGACCTTCGACCCCACTGCCTCCCCTTTCAGTCAATAAATACTCATCAGTCAGTAAATACTCCTATTTTGAAATATATAAAAACACTCCTGTGTTGCAATGTTTCTAAATATATTGACAACCTAGTAAAATATACTGTATGTTCTGTACATTTATTAGAATCTTGTATGTATCATTATTATTGAGCTTTACATATTTATTTCACCTGTATATAAAACTGTCTGTTCTACAGGATCTGTTGAGAATAGACTCACTTGTCACTAAATGTATTGTACATTGATAGAGATAGTCCCTGTCTGTCGCTTCAAGACACAGACATTTGATCATGTTATTATACAGTATAAGGCTACCAGTCATGGCAGCATAGACAGTAGGGTAGATGCTGGCTGTGCAAAGACTTGGTTTATGTACAGTATAACTATCTTAAGTCTATAGGGATGTTATTGGTCTTTGAAAGGGAGTTAAGATATGGACAGTATTAAGGGTTTAACTTTCATATCAAAATATGTAATATTAAGGAACTGTATTAAAATGTTTTTTTTATGAAACAGTACAGTATTTTCGGCTAGGTCTACACCCTTTGAAAAAAATGAACATTTAAAAAACAAACAATACAGTCCTATATACCAGAACACTAAGTAAACCTAGAATCTCAGTTATTTTTCCTTTTGATCTTATATTTTAATATTATTTACAGACACTTTTACATTTGTGTTCCATGCTCACTATGGTGGTTAAGAAATAAGAATATTGAAAGTGGGTGTAACATGGGTTTCATTTGGTCCATTTTGTGTGATTATGTATGGTGCTACATTTGAGATTGACTGAATTGAACTTATTTTTATTATATGCTATTAGGTCACATTTTAAATGGCTTGTTTTGTATCATAAACGCAGTGTTTTTTATGAATGGTGTAATCTGGGTTATGTCATGTTTGTTTTGTTTTATAATGTCAATATGGTTGATCAAATATTGTCTAAACGGTCAAACTCAAAGATGCTCATCATGTTGAAATGCCTTTTTAAGCAGTGTCTTAAAAATAATAATCCATATATGACATCTTTATGTTGTGAGATGTATTTATGTATAGCCAAAGGACATGTACATTACTTATATTCCTCTTTTTTCCCTTCTTTTTTTCTCAATACATAACATCCATATGCAAACAACAATATACAGTCACAAACATCCACAACATCAGCCCTGCCTAGAACCACTCTCTCACACCCCCATCTCCAGCAACACTCTCCGCCAGACCACATGGCCTCAAACTGTATCATTTTGTTTCTCCTTCACCCACCACTTTCAACATTTAGATAATAAAGGATTTTACTTTTCCATTGTGTTAACGATGGAGGATTGGTTGATTTCCAGTTTGTAAGTATACGTTTTTTTCAAGATAATTGACGAGAAAAATATCGTCCAACCCATCGGGTATCTCACTGCACCCTCATATGCCATGTCTTGAAATATGCAGACAGATAGATTAAAAGTACATTTACATTGTAATACTTCTGACAGACAACTTTCTAACTCTGACAATAACTTTGGGACTTTATAGCATTCCCAGAAGGCATGAATTATTGAGTCATTGTTCGTTTTACACTTAAGACATGACTCTGCCATTGTGCTGTAGAATTTGTGAATTTTGTCTCGTGTAATAAATTTAAAACATTAGTTTATACTGGATTAAGCGTACATTTTTGTTAACTGTAATTTCATTAGTTATGTTCCAACATTCCCTCAATCTTGTACCAATATCAGTTATTTTTTAGTCTTGGTTACAATAGATTATATTTTTTTGTCCGAGATTGTCAGTCGGATAGGCTCTCTGCAGGTTTTGTATATCTTACCTATCATATGAACATCCTTTTCTGACACAAATAGGATTCCCTCAAGATTGCTCTGATGTCCAAAATATTTCAAATTCACATTCCTTGATATTAAGCTTTTTGGTATTTTCAAAATAGCCTTTACAGCCAAACATTTCTGTGAAGTGTAATGCATTGCACATCATGTGCTTGCTAACATATCTAGTATTTTACGAAATGTGGTCACAAAACCTTTGTCATAGGAACAAAGTGCTGGACACTGGAAGTCTTATTTCATTACATTTCCCCAAAGTTGTGTGTCCCGTGGACATGATCCATATGTTTACATGGTAGCAACAAGTAGTTCCTGGTGTCCAGTCCATGGGGTTTGACACGTTCACTTGAATCCCTGCTTCTGTATGTGCATAGGAGGGGCCAGGCTGGGGGATTCTCTGTGCTGGGAGGTTCTCCTCAGGCCAAGATCATCCGTGTCTGAGTTACAGTTCTGCTGGGCTCGGTGCATTTGTAGGTTCCTCTTCCACTGGAAACAGAGCGCTGCTGCCTCCACCCCATCTGAGTTGGGCTCCGGCTGTCTCAAACCCTGTTTGGCAGATTGCTATCTGTTATGGTAAATGTGTAAAATCGGGAAATCTATACATTTACCAGGAAATATATACATTCCCTATCAATTGTAAATGTACAGGTTTACCAGGGAATCCATACATTTATGGGGCAGGGAATGTATACATCTCCCACAGTGAATCTGTACATCTCCCGGTAGTGGTTATTACCTTGATGCAGGCTGTCTCTGCTGCTCTGACCCCATGCAGAACTATCTGAAGCAGGTTCTGGGCATTCTTCACAAGGATCTCATCTGAAGACTTGCTTCCTGGGGTCAATGCATTAACACTGTGGAAATAGATGATTCTGATCTAATTTAGGATATTAGATTCTGTGGATGTTTGTATAATATAAATACATTATTGTTATCAGTGAACAGGATGAAAAATACAGAACTGGAAACGAGGTGAAGATCATTGATGTAAATTAGAATAGGAAGGGACCAAGTATGGACCCTTGAGGGACTCCCACAAGTTATATTCAGGTATTTGGACTGCTATTCCATAAGGCAAAATGTTTCTTGTTGGGAAGGTAACGTCTACATAAGTTGTCTATATTGTAATACATCTGCTGGTGTAAAAGGTGTTTCATAAATACATTGAATTGATTGGTTTGAATGATTGATCGCTCACCTGGAGATGATAGTGAGTTGGTTGGTGATGGTGAGAATCTGTTCCACTCTGAGAGACAGTTCAGCAGTACACTGTTTGTCCAGACAGTGGTTTGATATAACCTTCACAAAGTGGGTGATGTATTGGCAATTCGAGACCACGCCTTTTGCTGTGCTGACAAACATCTCTTTGCTCTGTAATATAGATCAACACTACATGTCCAGAAGTATGTGGACACTTGCTCGTCAAACACCTCATTCCAAAATCATGTGCATTAATATGGAGTTGGTCCCCCCTTTGCTGCTATAACAGCCTCCACTCTTCAGGGAAACATTTCCACTAGATGTTGGAACATTGCTGCGGGGACTTGCTTCCATTGAGCCACAAGAGCATTAGTGAGGTTGGGCGATTAGGCATGGCTCACAGTCGACGTTACAATTCATCCCAAAGGTGTTCGATGGGGTTGAGGTCAGTCAAGTTCTTCCACACCGATCTTGACAAAACATTTCTGTATGGACCTCTTTGTGCACAGGGGCATTGTCATGATGAAACAGGAAAGGGCCTTCCCCAAACTGTTGCCACAAAGTTGGAAGCCAGAATAATCTAGAATGGCATTGTATGCTGCAGCGTTAAGATTTCCCTTCACTGGAACTAAGGGGCCTAGCCCGAACCATGAAAAACAGCCCCAGATCATTATTCCTCCTCCACAGTTGGCACTATGCATTTGGCCAGGTGGCGTTCTCCTGGCATCCGCCAAACCCAGATTCGTCCGTCTGACTGATGGTGAAGCGTGATTCATCACTCCAGAGAACGCGTTTCCACTGCTCCAGAGTCCAATGGCGACGAGCTTTACACCACTCCAGCCAATGTTTGGCTTTGCGCATGGTGATCTTAGTCCTGTGTGCGGCTGCTCTGACATGGAAACCCATTTCATGAAGCTGCCGACGAACAGTTCTTGTGCTGACGTTGCTTCCAGAGGCAGTTTGGAACTCGATAGTGAGTGTTGCAACCGAGGACAGACAATTTTTGCGCGCTACGCGCTTCAGCACTCGGCAGTCCCGTTATGTGAGCTTATGTGGCCTACCACTTCGCAGCTGAGCCGTTGTTGCTCCTAGATGTTTCCCCTTCAGAATAACATCACTTACAATTGACCGGGGCAGTTCTAGCAGGGCAGAAATGTGAAAACTGACTTGTTGGAAAGGTGGCACCCTATGACGGTGCGGCTGAAATAGTTGAATCCATTCATTTGAAGGGGTGTCCATATACTTTTAAGAAAATGCTTAATCCGGACAAATAAATAGCAAATATTCAGGCATTCAGAATTCGTCCTGACTGCACTAAATACAATAAACAGATTGATTATTGGTGTAAGGTAGCCTAGCGGTTAGAGCATAGTTACAAATAATTTGTAGACTGCAAATTGACTGCAAGAAGCCCAAACAGATATAATATTTCACTATAACATTGATTACATTTATATACGATCACGTGTCTCTCTATTATGTTTGGGAATACTTGGGAACAGATTTGTTAAATTAAAATCACTTGGAGCTGATTTCCTGTGTTTTTACAGTCTTTTATGTCCAACCATGAAAATAAATAAATTAAACCACCTTGCCCGTGGGCCAGTAACCAAAAGATTAAATATCTGAGCCGACAAGGTGATAAATCTGTCGACGTGCCATTGAGCAAGGCACTTAACCCTAATTTGCTCCAGGGGCGCCTTACTACTATGGCTGACCCTGTAAAACCACACATTTCACTGCACCTATCGAGTTTGTGAAAAATATATATATTGATTGATTGATTGCCATTACCAGTATGGGCCCTTTCCTCCTCAGGTACTGGGCCATGTGGTAGATCTGGTCTGCAATCTCCCTGGTTACCTGGACGATACGGTTGCCCCGAGCATCCCACCTGTCTGTCTCTTGTTTGAGGAACAAGGCGGTGTAGGTAAGAGATGGGGTGATTGTGGTGTAGGTGAGGGAAGGGGTGTAGTAAGTCAGGGATAGGGTGTCTCTGAAGAATGCAGACCTTGGGGCATCCTGCAAAGAAAGATGTGAACGTATACAGTGCATTTGGAAAGTATTCAGAACCCTTTACTTTTTCCACATTTTGTTACCTTACATCCTTATTCTAAAATTAATTAAATAGTTTTTTCCCCCTCATCAATCTACACACAATACCTCATAATAACATAGCAAAAAAAATTTAACTGAAATATTACATTTACATAAGTACTCAAACCATTTGCTCAGTACTTTGTTGAATAACTTTTGGCAGCGATTACAGCCTTGAGTCTTGTGTATGATGCGATAAGCTTGGCACACCTTTATTTGGGGAGTTTATCCCATTCTTCTCTGCAGATCTTCTCAAGCTCTGTCAGGTTGGATGGGGAGCGTCGCTGCACAGCTATTTTCAGGTCTCTCCAGAAATGTTAGATCGGGTTGAAGTCCGGGCTCTGGCTGGGCCACTCAAGGACATTGAGACTTGCCCGGAAGCCACGCCTGCATTGTCTTGGCTGTGTGCTTAGGGTTGTTGTCCTGTTGGAAGGTGAACCTTCACCCCAGTCGGGGTTCCTGAGTGCTCTGGAGCAGGTTTTCATCAAGGATCTCTCTGTACTTTGCTCCGTTCATCTTTCCCTCGATCCTGACTAGTCTCCCAGTCCCTGCTGCTGACAAACACCCCCACAGCATGATGTTGCCACCACCATGCTTCACAGTAGGGATGGTGCCAGGTTTCCTCCAGACGTGACGCTTGGCATTCAGGCCAAATAGTTCAATCTTGGTTTCATCAGAACAGAGAATCTTGTTTCTCATGGTCGGAGAGTCCTTTAGGTGTCTTTTGGCAAAGTCCAAGCAGGCTGTCATGTGCCTTTTACTAAGGAGTAGCTTCCGTTTGGCTACTCTACCATAAAGGCATGATTGGTCGAGTGCTGCAGAGATGGTTGTCCTTCTGGAAGGTTCTCCCATCTCCACAGAGGAACTATGGAGCTCTGTCAGAGAGACTATCGGGTTCATGGTCACCTCCCTGACTAAGGCCCTTCTCCCCTGATTAATCAGTTTGGCTGGGCGGCCAGCTCTAGGAAGAGTCTTAATGGTTCCAAACTTCTTCCATTTAAGAATGATGGAGGCCACTGTGTTCTTGGGGACCTTCAATGCTGCAGAATTTTTTTGGTACTCTTCCCCAGATCTGTGCCTCGACACAATCCTGTCTCGGAGCTCTGCGACAATTCATTCAACCTCATGGCTTGGTTTTTGCTCTGACATGCACTGTCAACTGTGGGACCTAAAATAGTGTGTGTCTTTCAAAATCATGTCCAATCAATTGAATTTACCACATGTGGATTCCAATCAAGTTGTAGAAACATCTCAGGAATAATCAATGGATGCAGGATGCACCTGAGCACAATTTTGAGTCTCATAGCAAAGGGTCTGAATACTTATGAAAATAAGGTATCTGTTTTTTATTTTCAATAAATGTGCACTGTATATATAATCTAATGTACAGTTGAAGTCGGAAGTTTACATAAACCTTAGCCAAATACATTTAAACTCAGTTTTTCACAATTCTTGACATTTAATCCCAGTAAAAATTCCCTGTCGTAGGTCAGTTAGGATCACCACTTTATTTTAAGAATGTGAAATGTTAGAATAATAGAAGAGAGAATGATTTATTTCAGCTTTCATTTCTTTCATCACATTCCCAGTGGGTCAGATGTTTACATACACTCAATTAGTATTTGGTAGCATTGCCTTTAAATTGTTTAACTTGGGTCAAATGTTTCAGGTAGCCTTCCACAAGCTTCTCACAATAATTTTGGTGAATTTTGGCCCATTCCTCCTGACAGAGCTGGTGTAACTGAGTCAGGTTTGTAGGCCTCCTTGCTCGCTTTTTCAGTTCTGCCCACAAATTTTCTATATGATTGAGATCAGGGCTTTGTGATGGCCACTCCAATACCTTGACTTTGTTGTCCTTAAGCCATTTTGCCACAACTTTGGAAGTATGCTTGGGGTCATTGTCCATTTGGAAGACCCATTTGTGACCAAGCTTGAACTTCCTGACTGATGTCTTGAGATGTTGCCTCAATATATCAACATAATTTTCCAGCCTCATGATGCCATCCATTTTGTGAAGGGCATCAGTCCCTCCTGCAGCAAAGCACCCCCACAACATGATGCTGCCACACCCGTACTTCACGGTTGGGATGGTGTCTTCGGCTTGCAAGCCTCCCCCTTTTTCCTCCAAACATAATGATGGTCATTATGGCCAAACAGTTCTATTTTTGTTTCATCAGACTAGAGGACATTTTTCCGAAAAGTATGATCTTTGTGCAGTTGCAAACCGTAGCCTGGCTTTTTTATGGTGGTTTTGGAGCAGTGACTTCTTCCTTGCTGAGGTGCCTTTCAGGTTATGTCGATATAGAACTCGTTTCACTGTGGATATAGATACTTTTGTACCCGTTTCCTCCAGCATCTTCACAGGGTCCTTTGCTGTTGTTCTGGGATTGATTTGCACTTTTCGCACCAAAGTACGTTCATCTCTAGGAGACAGAACACGTCTCCTTCCTGAGCGTTATGACGGCTGTGTTGTCCCATGGTGTTTATACTTGCGTACTATTGTTTGTACAGATGAACGTGGTACCTTCAGGTGTTTGGAAATAGCTCCCAAGGATGAACCAGACTTGTGGAGGTCTACAATTTCTTTTCAGAGGTATTGGCTGATTTCTTTTGATTTTCCCATGATGTCAAGCAAGGAAGCACTGAGTTTGAAGGTAGGCCTTGAAATAAATCCACAAGTACACCTCAAATTATGTCAATTAGCCTATCAGAAGCTTCTAAAGCCATGACATAATTTTCTGGAATTTTCCAAGCTGTTTAAAGGCACAGTCAAATTAGTGTATGTAAACCTCTGACCCACTGGAATTGTGATACAGTGCATTATAAGTGAAATAATCTGTCTGTAAACAATTGCTCTAAAAATTACTTGTGTCATTGTCACGTTCTGACCATAGTTCTTTTGTGTTTTCTTTGTTTTAGTGTTGGTCAGGACGTGAGCTGAGTGGGCATTCTATGTTGTTTGTCTAGTTTTCCTGTTTCTGTGTTTGGCCTAATATGGTTCCCAATCAGAGGCAGGTGTTAGTCGTTTGTCTCTGATTGGGAGCCATATTTAGGTAGCCTGTTTTGTGTTGGGTTTTGTGGGTGGTTGTCTTCTGTCTTTGTGTCTATGCACCAGATAGGACTGTTTTGGTTTTTCACATTTATTGTTTTGTATTTTTGTAGTGTTCATGTTTATTGTCGTTATTAAACATGTTGAACACTAACCGCGCTGCGCTTTGGTCCTCTCCTTCGTCCACAGAAGAAAGCCGTTACAGTCATGCACAAAGTAGATGTCCTAACCGACTTGCCAAAACTATAGTTTGTTAACAAGAAATTTGTGGAGTGGTTGAAAAACAAGTTTTAATGACTCCAACCTAAGTGTATGTAAACTTCCGACTTCAAATGTATATACTCTATATAATGTGAATATAATTCTCACAGAAAAATCACAAATACCGTACAATACAAAAGTAGATGATCTTGTATCTATGTAGTTAAAATATTTAAAGTATCAGCTATTCAATACTCACATATTGTTTTGTTGCCATCCCAGGTTCATATTTGGGCGTTGCACCACAGATACTGGAATTCTGTTCTGTGGTATTTAAATTCTCTGGATTGGTTGTCTGCCAGGGTGCAATGTCTGGTTGGTAATCAAGCTTCTTCAGAGTAGGAGAAAGATTGCTCTCAGTCATCCCTTCTTTGGAATCTCCTGGTGTTCCACCCTGCAGACCAACCTTCATAATAATAACACATGCATTTTATAACATGATTTTATTTGTATAATAATCTCAAAGTGTTACAGTGTGTGCTTTTAAACAAAGAAAACAAGGGGAATATAAACAACAAAGAGCTAAGTTAACTCTACCTTGACGTGTTCCTTCGCCTCCTGGCTTAGCCCATCCACCTTATAGATTTCCTCGGCTAAAAAGCGAGCCTTGGCCGACCAGCACTGTATCTGGATCTCCAGACTGAGAGTGTCGTAGACACAGTGGGTCTCCACTACCAGCCTTGCTCGGCTCACTATATCAGAGATCTGGAAGGACAGATGATCGTTGATGGACCTCAGGTTAATCCGAGCACGAGGGTTGCGAATGTAGTTGAAACAGTCTTCAACGCTCTTGGTAGCAGCTTTGGCGTTCTCGAAAAGCAACTCTGCAGCAGTCTCAAATGTTTCTTGGGCCTCCTTGGATGTCTTGTTATCTTTGTGGTGCTTGGAAGCCTTATAAGCAATGTTTACGATGTTTTGAATTGCGGTGACATAGTCCTTATTTGCTTTGTTCAAGTGGCCGGATAGCACCCTCATTTTAATCAGAAGCTGTCTTTGTAGAACTTCTGACCTGGCAAACTGGAGGACGCCTGAGAGAGATACAATGCAGAGGTCCTCAGCTACCTGTAAGTATGCCTCAGTGAGAGTCTTTAATTCCTCCTGAAGTTGTGTCAACGTTTTCACTTTGTAGGCGCTTTTACAATTCACGCTAGTCAGTCTCGCTGCCTCTTGGATTCGCAGTGAGTTCTCGGACATGGCCGCCAACCTTTTCTGAGGGGTCAACTGTCTCATCAACGTTTCCCTTGTTCCTAAAATCTTATCCAAAGAATTCAGTAAAACTTGGACTGACAGTGCCCACAGAATACAAGGCCCCTCAAGTTCATCTGCCTGACCTGATGTTGATGAGCTAGCAAGTTCTGTCAGCTCTCTTGTGTTGTTATGGGCTTTGTTCAGCTTGCTGTACAAAACTGTAAAGCTCTCCTGACAGTCACTTGGTGGCGTTATATCAGACGACGTCAACAGCTGCACCACATCGGCACACCAACTCATGACTTTGCTGAGTTCCTGAGAAATGGCAGTGGCTGACATGTTTCGTGGACGACCTTGAAACATTGAATAAACGGCGTGGTACCAGGTTCCAGCAGCTGGTAAGAGGACTTTCCTGATGTTGTTGATCAGGTCAGAGAACAGTGTACTGTGTTTGTAGAGACTGTCCGTGCTCATAGCTAAGCTCATTGCAGTCTCCTGAGCTGTCTGGACTAACTGAGGCGTCAGGGCCACTAACTCTGATCTGAAGATATCCAATGTCTGACTATCGACAGCGTCAACAATAGTTGAAGCTTCTTTCGCAGCCTGAGCGTAACAATTTGAAAGCTTGAGAACTCCTGTACAGGCTTTGCTGAGGACTGTTACATCTTTTTCTTTAGTCACAGTCACAACCTTATACAAGAGGGGCAAAAGGTCGAAATCAAGAGGCTTTGGGATTGGATTCGCTTCACCTGAAACAGCTGGCCCCTTTGAATCATCATTGAAGTCTTTGTCTGCCATCATAGGCTCTCTAATTTCTTTTTCTAAGAACTCAACTTTACATTCAACTGGTGAATCCCTTTCTGAAACATCTAGAACAGGAAACTGAAGGCTAAGGTCTCTTATTTCCTGATCCATAGCTGATCCTTGAACCTGATTGGTTGCTTGGACTGAGGATGAGACTATGCTCTGGCGTGCATCCTCTCGCAGTGGACTGAGGAGGTGTGGATGTTGCTGTCCATCCAGCCCTTCTCTTAACACTCTAAAGTGCTGGATCACCACAAATGCGTGATCTGAAAAGACAGAGTATACATTCACATCAAGACTGGAACCAGAGCACATGTCTCTGACAGATCCGACCACTTTGGCCTGTGACGCTTCAACCTGTTTCAACAGAACTAGGAGTCCATTGCGGTAGATGGGGTTGTCACTCTTGTCTACGTGTCTTCTAACAGAGTGAACCACCTGTTTTGTGTGGGAGATAAGGTCATCAGCATGCTTTCTGAACAGTTTGTGGTTCTGGGCTTTATACGCCGCGTCGCATCCACACTGGTCGTTAGCCATCTCGTGAACTGCCAAGCTAGTGAATTCTCTAACATCGATGATGTCACAAAGAGCATCCTGCAGCTGACCGGTCTCCTCTTCCCATCTCTCACACTGATCGTGGAGTTTCTGCACGGCCTCAAAGCAGTTCTCTAAGTCTGAACCGTCTTTATCCAACTCCAGTGCGAGAGGTTTGATCTCAGCCTTCAGACGCGTGAGGCATGCCCTTGAGTTCTCCACATTTTCTAGACTCTTAGAATCCGTGGCGAAAGCCGAGATGAAACTTGCAACCTGTATCATCCTATCAGCCTGTGAGAGAAGATCCATGAGCAATACATGGATAGAAACTGGATCTACCGGCAACTCTTCAACTGAATCATTCTCCAAGACTTGTCCAACCATATTCATCAGATCTTCGAGTGGACTTGACCCTGTAACAAACGTGTCCAGAACTTGATATAGAACTGCAGTCATCATAGCACTATCAAGATTCTGGATTTGCTGCATCAGTGAAAAACAGATACTCTGTAAATGCTGGTTCAGGTTATCATCATCAGGATTCTCTGGAAGCTTTACAAGCCTGGACATTTCTGACCAGAGATGTAGGACATGTCGACAATGATCCACCACACAGTGCTGAAGCTCCCTTTGTGAGGAGTTGGCCACCACCATGCAGTGGAACACAAGATCTCTTAAGAGGCTGTCAACGTTACTGATCGAGGAAGAGGAGGAAGAACTGGCCAGAAGCCTTATCAAACCATCACGCCTGTCAATGTAGTACCCACACGGACCTAAGGCAACACCACCTCTACGGCAATAACTCTCGAGTGTAGTTACAATGTCTTTCACAGTGCTTTTCACCTTGTCCAGAATGTACGTTTTGGAGGCTTGGGCCTGCTCACTGGTTGGGTGTTTGATAGTGGTGACCATAGCCGTGTGAAGCATAGAGATGCATTTCCTCAAGGAGTCCAAAGAGTTGTGCAAGTGCTCCGTCTGCCTAGGATCCTGTAGGAAAACAGAAGATAAACAAAGACTTCAATTGCAACTACAGGTACATTGAGTGAGTGCTTAGCTGGTCCTCTTTTTTTCATTGTTACAGACTGTTGACTGCAAACAACCTTTCATTATTTTACACAAGAGGATGGAGTTGAGTAGCCTGATCTCACGATAGCTCACACTCTGTTTCAATTGACAATTGAAGTGAAACGATCAGTCTGCTTGACCAGGCTAAGAGTTGAGCACGTTCCCTCCCCTTACCTGCAGGGCTTCAGCCCGCTTCACTACCAGGTTGTTCAGGAGAACTAGGGCCTCAGTGAACGGATGGAAGGCCTTCAGTAGAGACAGGATGTCCAGGGAGGAAGCTAGAGAGGATAGGCAGTCCAACACCCAGTCTGCAGCCGCTACGGTCTTTCTCACTGTTGCATCATCTTCCACTGAAAGTATCTAGATGACATAGAAATATAAATAATCGATAATTACGATTTTTGGAGGGTTTACTTGAATAATATTACATTTTATAATGAATATGATAATGTTATACAACATGCTTTATAAAGGGTTTTCTTGAACACTCTCCACATATTTTTCAGATAGTAGTAATTTTTCCAATTACATATGTTGTTCTACGACTATGTGAACCAACCTGGAAACAGATACTGTATGTTGTTTAATAATATTCATATGTTTGTATATACGAAGAACAGTTAATGATTATAACACATTTTAATGGGTTCATTCATGCTCATCACAAGTCTTACAATGACAAGTCATAACAATTCTTATAACTTCACCATAACGCAGTATACAGTCGTGGCCAAAAGTTTTGAGAATGACACAAATATTAATTTTCACAAAGTTTGCTGCTTCAGTGTCTTTAGATATTTTTGTCAGATGTTACTATGGAATACTGAAGTATAATTACAAGCATTTCATAAGAATCAAAGGCTTTTATTGACAATTACATGAAGTTGATGCAAAGAGTCAATATTTGCAGTGTTGACCCTTCTTCTTCAAGACCTCTGCAATCCGCCCTGGCATGCTGTCAATTAACTTCTGGGCCACATCCTGACTGATGGCAGCCCATTCTTGTATAATCAATGCTTGGAGTTTGTCAGAATTTGTGGGTTTTTGTTTATCCACCCGCCTCTTGAGGATTGACCACAAATTCTCAATTGGATTAAGGTTTGGGAAGTTTCCTGGCCATGGACCCAAAATATTGGTGATTTGTTCCCCGAGCCACTTAGTTATCACTTTTGCCTTATGGCAAGGTGCTCCATCATGCTGGAAAAGGCATTGTTCGTCACCGAACTGTTCCTGGATGGTTGGGAGAAGTTGCTCTCGGAGGATGTGTTGGTACCATTCTTTATACATGGCTGTGTTCTTAGGCAAAATTGTGAGTGAGCCCACTCCCTTGGCTGAGAAGCAACCCCACACATGAATGGTCTCAGGATGCTTTACTGTTGGCATGACACAGGACTGATGGTAGCGCTCACCTTGTCTTCTCCGGACAAGCTTTTTCCAGATGCCCCAAACAATCGGAAAGGGGATTCATCAGAGAAAATGACTTTACCCCAGTCCTCAGCAGTCCAATCCCTGTACCTTTGCAGAATATCAGTCTGTCTCTGATGTTTTTCCTGGAGAGAAGTGGCTTCTTTGCTGCCCTTCTTGACACCAGGCCATCCTCCAAAAGTCTTCGCCTCACTGCGCGTGCAGATGCACTCACACCTGCCTGCTGCCATTCCTGAGCAAGCTCTGTACTGGTGGTGCCCCGATCCCGCAGCTGAATCAACTTTAGGAGATGGTCCTGGCGCTTGCTGGATTTTCTTGGGCGCCCTGATGTCTTCTTCACAACAATTGAACCGCTCTCCTTGAAGTTCTCGATGATCCGATAAATGGTTGATTTAGGTGCAATCTTACTGGCAGCAATATCCTTGCCTGTGAAGCCCTTTTGTGCAAAGCAATGATGACAGCACGTGTTTCCTTGCAGGTAACCATGGTTGACAGAGGAAGAACAATGATTCTAAGCACCACCCTCCTTTTGAAGCTTCCAGTCTGTTATTCGAACTCAATCAGCATGACAGAGTGATCTCCAGCCTTGTCCTCGTCAACACTCACACCTGTGTTAACGAGAGAATCACTGACATGATGTCAGCTGGTCCTTTTGTGGCAGTGCTGAAAAGCAGTGGAAATGTTTTTTTGCGATTCAGTTCATTTGCATGACAAAGAGGGACTTTGTAATTAATTGCAATTCATCTGATCACTCTTCATAACATTCTGGAGTATATGCAAACTGCCATCATACAAATTGAGGCAGCAGACTTTGTGAAAATGTATATTTGTGTCATTCTCAAAAACTTTGGCCATGATTGTACCTGCAGACCTGCAGACTAAGTAAAGTGTCACTACATAGGCTAATGTTACTGTACTTTGACCACTCCTAGCAGAACATTCTGTGTTGCAGTGATGAGCTCCTCTCTGTGCTCGGCTAGGCCAGGCTGGATATTGAGTTTCTGGGCTGCCAGGAGGACATGCTGTCCAGACACAGTCATCGGCTCCACTAGGGATGACATCTCTGTCCTCATTACCTCATCATCTGTGGCTTCTGAACGTCTTGGAAAAGAGCGAGAGAAAAAAAACAGCCTGGTTTTCATTTAATGTTGTTGTTATTTAGCCTGGAAACCAAATGGATATGAGCCATCAGCAGAGCCATCTATTTCTATATGCAATAAAAGGCTCTGGTAAAATGGAGCATATCAGTTTGGATTCCAGGCTTGTTGTTATTACTCAGGGCACTCACAGTTTTGTATGGTATTCATATTTTTCACTATGTGATGTTCATGACAAACTTTGCATGTTGTTAAGTTCAGAAAATAAAGTCTGGCTTCAATTAACCGATTCCTGCTCAGATGACTATAAGACATTCTTCCTGTTTTGCAATAGCAGATGGAGTCAACAAATGTGTGTCATGCTAGACCAGAAGAAGCCAGTCCAGGTAGAAGCAAGAGAATATACCTGTCTTGTAAATTTGGGGAACACAGTAAAACCTAAAATTATAAATCTAGCAAATAATACTATTACTGTATATTATATTTTATAAGGATATTCAACCATATTTATTATAGACTACCTGTACTTTGTTGTTTAAATACATGTATGCAAGGGAAGCAGTACACACTTTAAGAGAAAGGATAGAGTGAATTGGAATGCAGGGTCCCACCACCTGTAGGCAATGGCGGCCATGTTCATGGTGGCTCTGGCCACAGCCTGTGCTTCTCCCTCTAGCTGGGTGAACTGCTCTGGTCCCTCCAGCCCCTCTGCCCTCTCACACAGCAGAACCAGGTGGACCAGGTGTACTGCGATGGGGGCCACCACCTTCTCTATAGCAGCTGTCTTTATCAGGCTAGCCTGGTCCAGGAGAGATGCCATACCTGGACACTGGTACTGCAGGAGTGATGGCCAGGAGGTTAGTAATGTTATATTAAGTTTAATTTACAAATGTTACAGATAGCCCATCATGTTGATTAGTTTGTATTTGCAGGTGTTTTTAACATTGGTAACTACAGTAGGTCTCCTTATAAACAACTTCTAAACATATTGTAATGAAACAGCGGGGAGCAGGTCTCGAACCCTCGACCTTCGAGCCCGAGGTCCGGCGCGCTATCGACTGTGGCGCAAAAGCATGCGTGCGGCAAAGTCGATTTCCGCAATTATAAACACAGGGTCGTTACACTACTCCCTCCTTTCAAAGAGCGCGTCCTCGCGCTAGCTTGCGACTCTACGTCTTACAGGAACGCGCTCACCGGCCAAGCACACGCACTGTCGTGGATGCAAGGTCCAATCACTTCTGACACCAATGTAATGAAACAGCAGGGAGCAAGTCTCAAACCCTCGACCTTCGAACCCGAGGTCCGGCGCACTATCGACTGTGCCGCAAAAGCATACTTTTGGGGCACAGTCGATAGCGCGCTGGACTTCGGTCTAGAAGGTTGAGGGTTTGAGACTTGCTCCCTGCTGTTTCATTACAATATGTTAAAGTTACACCCAGCGGAATGACGTTGCCACGAGCAGCGCCGCAGAAATTGCGATGAGTGAGATGCAAGACTTTTCGATGCTCTCTCACAGTCTAGACTCTAGTATCTGTGCACGGGTTAACTTCACGCTGTTGTAGCGTGGTAGCCACCAGACCAAAACAGCAGAGAAGTTGAGCCTTGCGCTTCAACTCTCCTAGTTGGGGTTAATTGACCCAATATGCTGTTTACTTTATGTATTGTTATGTGTTAATAACATTAAGACTACGTTACCCAGCAGGCTATGCGGGGGAAGGTGGTTGAAGAATGCCTTGCATGCCTTGCATGGCTAAACAAAGAGTTTTCTAGCTGAAGTATATGTTCATTAAAAGTATTTAAACCTACACCCTGGTTTGTCATTATACAAGGAGCAAACATAACACGTTCGTCCTCATATTGCTGTGTACCTTTAACTAAATACTTTCATTTTCTTAATAAGTGAAGAGGAAAGCTTTCAATAAATTAAATGCTGAATTTACCTGTGAGGATGACAGCTCTGTCTGCAACTGTTGCAGCATGTAGTAGGCGCTGTAGTCTAGTTGTTTCATCTCACATTCATTATTTAGACGCAACTGAGTGAGAAGCGCTGTGCTTGATGTGAGTGTTTCATGGCAACCAGTATCAGATGACATTTCCCCCTTTTTACTGTGAGAAAAGTACCATCGGTCTGCCACAAGAGGGTGCCATACACCGCAAACCGCTACAGCTATAACAACGTCAAACTGGGAGAACATTTCTTGATAAAAAAAGAGAGAACTTCGTTTTAATCTAAAATGTATCAATAGATAAATATACAGCTTGAACATGAGTTTAAACATCAAACATGTAGAGCAATACTTTTATACAAATGATAATTCAGTGACAGTAGTATATCTTAAACAAAATTCAAATACCTATGCTGTGATAAAGGTGAAACAATATACAAGTAAAGAACGAAACCATCACAGTTAAAATACAAAAAAAACATGTAAAGTTTCCATAGATATCAGGTGCAGAGGAGATGGTGAATGTGTACAGTACTTGCCATGCCAGTGAAATTAATGGGTGACATTAAAATATAGGATGTATTTCTAACCAATCAATCAGAGATCAATGCAGCATGATTGATAAAGACGATGCCATTATAGTAAGCACAGTAAAGTGTCTCAGCCTTTTAGTCTTGTAAAGGAACACCACACCATTCAGCTTTCAAAAAGCTCTACATAACTTAGGGCTCTATTCAATCCGTATCGCGGAAGTTCATCGTTACAGCATGATTCAAATTTAAAGGCAATGTTCCCACGTTAGTGGAGACTGCATTCACGGTAAACGCTGCAGATGTCAGCTCAATAGGAAATTACCTTTAAAATTTGAGCGCAATCTGTAACACGTCAGCGATACTAATTGAATAGAGCCCTTAGAGAAACGCTATGTGAGACACTTCTTACCTAATTTAGTTATAACACAAAAGCCTCTCTGAACCTCCAAAGGCTGTTTTTATATACACTGAGTGTACAAAACATTAGGAACACCTGCTCGTTCTATGACATAGACTGACCAAGTGAAAGCTATGACCCCTTATTGATGTCACTTGTTAAATCCACTTCAATCAGTGTAGATGAAGGGGAGGACTTTTAAGCCTCGAGACAATTGAGACATGGATTGTATATGTATGTCATTCAGAGGGTGAATGGGCAAGACAAAATATTTAAGTGCCTTTGAACAGGGTATGGTAGTATGTGCCAGGCGCACCAGGTTGTGTCAAGAACTGCAACGCTGCTGGGTTTTTCACGCTCAACAGTTTCCTGTGTGTATCAAGAATGGTCTACATGGGCCAGCATCCGTGTGGAACGGTTTCGACACCTTGTAGGCCATGCCCCTACGAATTGAGGATGTTCTGAGGGCAGAAGGGGGTGCAACTCAATATTAGGAAGGTGTTCCTAATGTTTTGTACACTCAGTGTATTCGCCACATATTTTTAAACATAGCACCAGGGGCGCAACTTTCACTGGGAAAATTGTATTTTTGTCCCCCCAGTTTTATAATTGGAGCGTGATTCAAAACGAGGCAACGGTGTGCTTTAGGACCATGCGGACGCCTCCGAGTGGACGGTAGGCTGTTTGGAGTGTTTATTCGACTGGATAAAATAAAACAAATGATTGCCCCCCCCCACTTCTAAAACCAAAGTTGCGCCTCTGCCTAGCACATGCAACATTTGGGATTGCACATTAAGAAACTTTTCAACTCTTTTAGATTGACAGGTGTGCACTTTTAAAACATCTCACATCCACACACATCTCATTGTTCGTCAATTACATCATTCCATGTAAGGAAAGCTTTAGATTAAATTGGGTTTACTCATTTTATCAGATAACACAGATCCACAATTTGAGAAAGAGAAACTGATGTTCTCATAAGCCTTAAATAGCTAGTAGTTTATGCATGGTGATGGACTAGAGTGAAGCATATTCCCTAACCTTGCTATTTTAAGGGTATTACTCAGCCCTGTTTCTCTGTCATGGGAAGGGGCCTCTAGTAATGGGTGTAGCTAGGTATACAATACCCTTGGTCTCTACTAATGGGTGTAGGTAGGTATTAAATGCCCTGGGCATCTACTAATGGGTTAGGTAGGTATTAAATGCCCTGGGTGTCTACTAATGGAATGGGTGTAGGTACAGTTGAAGTCAGAAGTTTACATACACCTGACATTTAATCCTAGTAAAAATTCCCTGTTTTAGGTCAGTTAGGATCACCACTTAATTTTAAGAATGTGAAATGTCAGAATAATAGTAGAGAGAATGATTTATTTCAGCTTGTATTTCTTTCATCACATTCCCAGTGGGTCAGAAGTTCACATACACTCAATTAGTATTTGGTAGCATTTCCTTTAAATTGTTTAACTTGCGTCAAACGTTTCGGGTAGCCTTCCACAAGCTTCCCACAATAAGTTGGGTGAATTTTGGCCCATTCCTTCTTGCAGAGCTGGTGTAACTGAGTCGCACACGCTTTTTCAGTTCTGCCCAAACATTTTCTATAGGTCAGGGCTTTGTGATGGTCACTCCAATACCTTGACTTTGTTGTCCTGGTCATTGTCCATTTGGAAGACCTATTTGCGACCAAGCTTTAACTTCCTGACTGTTGTCTTGAGATGTTGCTTCAATATATCCACATAATTTTCCTCCCTCATGATGCCATCTATTTTGTGAAGTGCACCAGTCCCTCCTGCAGCAAAGCATCCCCACACCATGATGCTACCACCCCCGTGCTTCACGGTTGGGATGGTGTTCTTCGGCTTGCAAGCCTCCCCCTTTTTCCTCCAAACATAACAATGGTCATTATGGCCAAACAGTTATATTTTTGTTTCATCAGACCAGAGGACATTTCTCCAAAAAGTACGATCTTTGTCCCCATGTGCAGTTGCAAACCATAGTCTCTTTTCGCACCAAAGTACGTTCATCTCTAGAAGACAGAATGCACCTCTTTCCTGGAGCGGTATGATGGCTGCGTGGTCCCATGGTGTTTATACTTGCGTACTATTGTTTGTACAGATGAACGTGGTACCTTCAGGCGTTTGGAAATTGCTCCCAAAGATGAACCAGACTTGTGGAGGTCTACAATTATTTTCTGGGGTCTTGGCTGATTTCTTTTGATTTTCCCATGATGTCAAGCAAAGAGGCACTGAGTTTGAAGGTAAGCCTTGAAATACATCCACAGGTACACCTCCAATTGACTCAAATGATGTCAATTAGCCTATCAGAAGCTTCTAAAGCCATGACATCATTTTCGGGAATTTTCCAAGCTATTTAAAGGCACAGTCAACTTAGTGTATGTAAACTTCTGACCCACTGGAATTGTGACACAGTGAATTATAAGTGAAATAATCTGTCTGTAAACAATTATTGGAAAAATTACTTGTGTCATGCACAAAGTAGATGTCCTAACCGACTTGCTAAAACTATAGTTTGTTAACAAGAAATTTGTGGAGTGGTTGAAAAACAAGTTTTAATGACTCCAACCTAAGTGTATGTAAACTTCCGACTTCAACTGTAGGTAGGTATAGTTTACTCTGATCTTGGATATTCATCCTAGCCTCGATTTCAAACTGAATTATTCAGCTTCACTATTGTAAAACTGTGGTAAACATGTAATGAAACAATAGTGAAACGGAACAATTCAGTTTGGATCTAGGCTGTGTTCTTCCGGCAATGTAGAGTAAAACATCCTATAAGGTTTGGTATCGCTCTAGCCTAACATATCATCCTACATTGAGGATCATAAAAACATGTTAACTGAAATTGAAAAACTTTTTGAAACAGGCTATGCTTGTGATTGTTCATGTGGATATCTGAGCGATAGCTCTTTGCCAAAACAGCTTTTGACACTTGATTCTCAAAGAATGTAGCCTATATTCCACTTCTTCTTTATAACATTTCTTGTAGCTTCAAAAGATTGGCGGGATGTGGGTTAAATTACACATTTTAACTGTAAACCAAAATGTTCTAATTTGCATCTAATGCATAGCCCTATGCCAATACTCTATCACTACTGTAACTACAATGTTGTTTATACAGTTCTTTCCATGTAGTTACATAGGTATAATGTCAATTTAAAGGTATAATGTAAACCTTTCCACTCATATGATAGGATACAGTTGAATTTAGTTTTTTTAAATACCATGATTTGTGAAATTTTCCAGACTATCATCTAATTGATGGACCTTCTCCTCTGGCACACAACACTGGAGAGATTATTAACTTAGTGGCGACAAGTGGAATGCTTCTTTGAGCTAAAAATGATGAGTCTATCTGTTTATGCCATCTATCCACTCCTCCTCTATCCACTGTCTCTTCTGCCTTACTCACATTTTAAACTTTCAGTTTGAAAAGACCACACTTTGTGAAATGTGGCAAATTAAGGGCTCTATTCAATCTGTATCGCAGAAGTTCCGCGTTACAGCGTGATTGAAATGTAAAGACAATGTTTCCTCGTTAGCGGAGACGGCATTCACGGCATGCCGGCTTTACATTTCTAGCACGCAATCTGTAATGCTTCAGTCATACAGACTGAATAGAGCTCTAACTGTAAATGAAATGCTCTAGCTACAGTGGTGTTGGTGATGTCTGCATCTGGACCATGGGTTACTTGGTAGTTGATGAGATGAGTTTCCTCTTTACTATATAAAGCGCTTTGAGGGTCTGGAAAAGCGTTACATATACAATCAATTAAAAACTTATTAGAACTCTTGGTTCTTGCTTGGCTATCAGCATTTCTTCATGACAATGACAACTTCGATGTGTGCCAAAAATATAGCTCTGTTTATGGTGAAGGGAAGGTCTACACATAGAAATAGAATGTTGACTTGAATGGGAATGTCCGCTCTAATAGTTATATTTCTATGGGCTTCCATAGGACTTGCTTTGGCTGGTTGCCCATATAGCTATCTAAGGGAGAAGGATATGTGTGAGATATTCAAGAGATATTTGTGAGCAGGAAACAGTACAGAATTATATACTATACTCATATACTATACTATAGATTATCTTTGGCCTCAAAACGAAAGGATCAACTTTGGAAACATAGCATCAACTCTTCTTATCAACTCGGACATCAGTGCTTTAAAGAAAAACATATAGATATGCTTACATTATATTTCAAAAACCCCAACCAACCCTTTCTCGAAGCCCCAATTCAATACAATATGGCTTTAATATGTATAAAAATAAATTTTTGCTACTATTAAAACAGAGCCCTGAGGGTTTTCATGGTCTTGTCTGATAATATCTGTCATTTCCACTTCCTGTCACAGGACATCAATCTCCTTGGGTGAATTCAGGGACGTGAAACACTCTGAACGTTGCAGATAGAAATAGAATGAATAGAGCTGATGCAATTCCCTATTCGGCTATATGACAATCATTTCTGTTCGGCACGATACATTTCTATCTATGTTACAGCCTTCTGAACAGGCCCCTTCTTTCTTTAACAGTTCCATTCTGTTCTTTTCTGTTGGCAGGGAGTTACCTCCATAGATTTGACTGTCAGGAAGTTATCTCCATAAGCTCCATAGGGACTAATTAAATTCTATTGTGAGTGTTGTTTTCATTTGGCACCAAACAGAAGAAAACAAACATTGGGCTTGTCAATTAAGAAATGCTAATTTCCATTTTCTGTTGCACTGAATTAGGGTCCTAATGAATACGACCCTAGCAAGCCACACCAACCATCACCTCAGATGTCTGTTCGTTTGTTTCCTCAATCCCCAGTCCCCCACCCACCAAAATGTCAAGTCTCCCTCCGAACAATCCGGAGAATATTTTTTTCTCTTCCACATATGGAAGATTGAAGGGCCCTTAGTCCTGATTGGCTGGCTGTGGTGAAAGCCCCCAGCTCATTGGATCCTCCATTGACCCAATCCCCAATTCCTGCGCTCTCATTGGCTTCTCTGTCTCTCAGTGGTTCTTTTCCACCCAATCCCAGCTCTCGTCACTGTCCTTCCTGTTTTTCTCAGCCTCGATGATTTCCCGGTAGCGCCGGCGGAAGAAACCCATCTGGGAAAGGGGGAAGGAGAGGAGGATGACAAGGAGAGGGGGAGAGAATAAAACCACTTGTTGTTAGCTCAGGGTCAGTGGTGAGGTGTAGTGGCCAGATGTTTAACCTGTTAAGATTTATACGTCTCTATTTCATTATCTCTGCTCATATGGGCATCAACAATCAACAGTTGCTAGAATCTCAGGTGCAAAGGTTAGGGAGTGAGATGGACCTATGGCCAGATGTTTGACTCATGTCAGTTGTTCTTAGGGTCAGCGGTTTCATATTGTTTGTATGTACGGTATTATATACTGTAGGACAGTGAAAGACTGACAGTAAAGGTAGGAGGAGAGGGTGTGCTAGCAGTGGGTTGGATTCAAACCCTCGCTTGCACTGGTGCATGCATCCCTGAGGCAGTGGCTTAGACTACTACACCACTCCAGGAGCCATCGTAGTCAGTTGTTCTAAGGGCTAATGGGAAGGAGCAGTTGCCAGTGAGGTGGACCTACGGCCAGATGTTTGACCTGTTAAGATTTACCAGTCTCTATTACACTGGCCACCAGGCAGCAACCACCAGGATAGAACCACATTGAATGAAGTTCAGAAAAGTGTCCAGACCAGGCTTCCCTTGCTGGAGATGCACTGTTGAGGCCCTTTGCTCCATTAGGAGCTCAAGTGAGCTTCCGGGCCCTGCTGTTGTGGTGTCTTCCTTGTGCTTCTCATTTTTGATATTGTTTTATGTAGTTTCTACTATTCTAAATGTTATATTTGATGATGATGTGCTGATTGTATGTGGTACTGTCATTATGGTATGTTGTCTTGTTGTCTTTTCTCTCTTGCATTGATCTCATTCATTTATCTCCGTTTGACCAGACCGTTTATTGATACAGACCTCTAGGCTGCGTCTCAAATGGCACCCTATTTCCGACAGATGTAGGATCTTAATTTGAGCCAGTTTGCTACAGCAGAAAAATAATCCTGTAGCAACATGAAACTGAATGATAATTAATGGGCATTTTTTTTAGGTGTTGATACAGTTTGTGGAAATTACAAACTTTAGAAGCCTTTTTTGAACCTTGAATACACCACAAGTTTGCATTTCCTGGCAGGAAAATTCTCAGCAACAAAAGAGTGATCATATTAAGATCTTACATATGTACATACAGTATTGCACTACTTCTGACCAGAGCCCTATGGGATTCCCTATAGACCCTGGTCAAAAGTGGGGCACTATATAGGGAATAGGGTGCAATTTGGGACACCTCTGCCTCAGGAATTTCCAGAAAAAGGGAAATAGTGGACATGGCGCTTGTAAGAGGGGTTTATTTTGGCAGGGTGCAAGGACCTGGGCAAAGGGAGGGGGGACGGCTGGTGTTTCTCTCTCTCACACACACACACACACACACACACACACACACACACACACACACACACACACACACACACACACACACACACACACACACACACACACACACACACACACACACACACACACACACACACACACACACACACACACACACACACACACACACACACACACACACACACACACACACACACACACACACACACACACACACACACACACAGAGAGAGGATATCCCAGGACCAACATTCCAGGGTTTAGTCATGGTATTCCCAGTGGGAAAAATAAGGGAGTAGGAAAAGAGGAAAAGAATAGGAGTTTTGTGTGAAGAGAATTAAGAGGCCTCTTGTCTGGACATCAGTGTGATTGCCATTTCCCCTTCTGAGATCTTTCTTTCATGTGTGTAGTATGGTGTGTGTGTCTGCTTGACTGTGCGTGTGTGGTATGTATGGTTGGTGTAAATTATAGTGAGTTCCTTGTTTAGTTCCTGGGATGGTTGTTAAAGACTGGCCAACAGCACCTCCCCTGTGACTGACTCCATGCCGCTCTAATCCAAGAGAAGCAGCACTTCACAACTGGACTGTGTGAACCAATCTCTGGACAACGTAGCACTGACAAAGGCTTGATGGCTGAAATGTGTTCATTGTGACTGCTGATAATAATTCAAAGTCATACCTTATTTGCGAGTGCTGACTGTCTTTTTCAGAAGAAATGTAGCACTGCCACAGACAAACCAAGAGGCTCTACACAAATTGCCTAATGTAGCTTGTTGTTTAACGAGCTTACGCATTAGCACGGGGAAAACATGTTCCTCTGACAATATGCCAAATGACATTAGCCAATGATGGCGACATTATACCAGGGCTCTCCGAACCCTGTTCCTGGAGAGCTACAGTCATGTAGGTTTTTGCTCCAACCCTAATCTAGCACACCTGATTCTAATAATTAGCTGGTTGATAAGCTGAATCACATTAGTTACAACTAGGGTTGGCGTGAAAACCTACAGGAGGGTAGCTCTCCAGGAACTGGGTTGTCGTGAAAACCTACAGGAGGGTAGCTCTCCAGGAACTGGGTTGGAGTGAAAACCTACAGGAGGGTAGTTCTCCAGAAACTGGGTTGGCGTGAAAACCTACAGGAGGGTAGCTCTCCAGGAACTGGGTTGGAGTGAAAACCTACAGGAGGGTAGCTCTCCAGGAACTGGGTTGGCGTGAAAACCTACAGGAGGGTAGCTCTCCAGGAACTGGGTTGGCGTGAAAACCTACAGGAGGGTAGCTCTCCAGGAACTGGGTTGGCGTTGAAACCTACAGGAGGGTAGCTCTCCAGGAACTGGGTTAGAGTGAAAACCTACAGGAGGGTAGCTCTCCAGGAACTGGGTTGGAGTGAAAACCTACAGGAGGGTAGCTCTCCAGGAACTGGGTTGGAGTGAAAACCTACAGGAGGGTAGTTCTCCAGGAACAGGGTTGGAGAGCCCTACATTATACATTACCATGACACAAACTACAGCAATTAAAGTTGGTGCCATTAAGTGGTGAGGAAACTAATTATGTAGATTAGAGATAATTATAATAGGAAAAATGTGTCAAATTAGTAAATGACAGGGTACAGTCCTTAATGACCCTAGCCTTGATTACTTTGTGTTAGAATTTGGAGTTCTGGTTAACGTTTTGACCTGGATACAGGTCAACCAGAGTTGGAGGCTACAGTGTAGACTAGAGCACGATGAAGAAGTGTTTGCCAGTTAGAGGGGAGGTGTTCTAGGCTATAGTCTATATATATATATATATGAGGGACAAACACCTCCCAATAACAACGCAATAACCAAGTATAGTCCATACAATTCGCTATACTGCAGAAGACAATGTGTGTTTGTGTGCGTGTGTGTGTGTGTGTGTGCAAAAGTCGGAGTGTGTGTTACCTTCCAGAGCAGCACAGCCAGCAGTAGGAAGATGAGTATTCCCACCAGTAGGCTGATGGCAATGATCCAACCAACAACATAGCCCCTTGGCTCCTGGCTGTGGAGCGCCTCGAACACCAGCTGCAACACAATAACAATACAGTCAAACATAGCCTCAAACACAGACACACAGAGACATCCAGCCAACCACTTAGCCCCTCGGCTCCTGGAACACCAGCTGAAACACGACAAGAAGACAAATAGACTCAGACGTACAGACACAACGAGATTACAGTCAAACACAAATATATACACTAACACTCATCTGGAAAATATGAATTGTTTCTGAAATATTATGTATACCTACAACTATCCTAACTTTCCCGAGTGATGGAAATGTGAAAGATGGGAAATTGGAGGCTACAGACAAGATTACATTGGAAACACAGAGAAATACTGTACACTAACCAAGATCACATTACAACACAGACAGATACACGGACACACAGACTCGAGTTTAAAATAAAACCCAGAGACCTACTCACCTGTGTCTCGTTATCTAGAAATACCAAAGATCCAAAGCTCTCTATGAGAACTGTATCAGTCTATATCTGACAGACAAACCAGACCACAGAAGACATTCATATTGGACTGTGGCCGAATCCGAATCCCAAAGGGCACCCTGTTCCCTAACGAGTGCACACATTTTGACCAGGGGCCAATGAGCGCTGGTCAAAAGTAGTGCACTATGTAGGGAATATTGCAGCCACAGTGGGAATATCTTCTACGGTCTGGTGGAGTTTAAGAGAATCAAATGTTATTTGTCACATACACATATTTAGCAGATGTTATTGCAGGTGTAGTGAAATGTTGTGTTCCTAGCTGCAACACTGCAGTAGTATCTAACAATTCACAACAATACACACAAATCTAAAAGTAAAAGAATGGAATTAAGAAATATATAAATATTAGAACGAGCAATGTCGGAGTGGCATTAACTAAAATACAGTAGAATAGAATACAGTATATACAGTACATATGAAATGAGTAAAACAGTATGTAAACATGATTAAAGTGACTAGTGTTCCATTGTTAAAGTGACCAGTGATTCCATGTCTATAAGGCAGCAGCATCTAAGGTGCAGGGTTGAATGACGACTGCATGATGATGCCATTTCCTGGTTGATAATAGCGTCTGCTGTGAAATGTCTTACTTTTTAAACAGGCTCACGGGAAGTTCCTTTTTGGAACAATAGTGACAGTATTACTTGGTCTCTGTCCCAAATGGCACCCTATTCCATTTAAAGTGCACTACTTTTGATCCGGACCCATAGGGCTCTGGTCAAAGCCCTAGTCAAAAGTAGTGTGCACTATAGAGGGAATAGGGTGCCATTCGGAATGCAAGCTTGGCTGTGTCAGAGACTGGAATGTCTGGAGGACTATTCCAAGGTGACTTTTAAAAGGAGTTGGATGAAGCAAGAATGTCTGAGAAAGATAGAGGATCCCATGGCGTTAAATGATTTCAAATCAATCATACAATTGCAGCATTCTTGTTCTAAACTAAGAAAACAGTAGAATATTATGTTGCATAAAATACCTGTTACCCATCTACATTTTAAGTGTTTAGTTATTTCATTGTACATGTGAACGTATTTCAAAACATGAATCAAATCAATCCTACTATTGCATTATCCTCACACAGTAAGGCCACAGATAATGTGCAGCAGAATATTATCTGTGGCCTTACTGTGTGAGGATGATGCAATAGTAGGATTGATTTGATTCATGTTTTGAAATATGTTCACATGTACACAAATCAAAATTGGAGCTATGTATATAGCCATTTCAGTGTATATGACATGAGATTTTAAAACAACATTGAAACAACTGTATAGTCAGCTCATTTATGAATTTAAGAGAACTGGTTTGTTAAATTCAAAGGAGAACTTCATAACAAACATTCTCAGTCTGAACAAACAGACAGTCTGATCCCACTATAAATTATAGGTCTAAGTCATTTTTGCCTGCTTCCCATGACATTAATTCACAATGACCCACTAAATTATCTGTGTTTACTCTGACAAAATCCTTAGTTGACTTAACTCTTCATAATTTAGCTAAGTGCCAACCTCCAAGGCCAGAGAGGGGGTGAGCCTAAATACTGTCTCTGGAGGGGAGACGTGGTCTCACACACGCGCACACACACACTACTATAGGTGGCAACCAGACAGTGTGTGTGTGTGTGTGTGTTTGTGTCTGTGCTTGATTGAGCTTGCCTGGCTTAATGGACCAATTGAACTGCAAAGCTCGCACATCTGACACTCCAGGCAGGCTAGAGCAAACGCTCAAAATATGGAAGAAAGATCAGCGATAGTGTTTGAACCCAGGGCTGGGTCTGGGTTGAAGATGGGAAACCCTTCTACTATCCCTCCATCCTAGACATCAGGCTTCCACAATAACACACCATTCCAACTGGAATATATGGTGCATAGCGAAAAGGAAAATGACCATGAAATATGTAAGAATTTCACCTCTTTAAACTGTAACGTGTTCCGTTAAGAATACTGTCAGGATACGTCGCAAATGGCACCCTATTCCTGATATCGTGCACTACTTTTGTGATCAAAAGTACTAGCACTATATATGGAATAGGGTGCCATTTGGGATGCGTACGCAGCGTTATCAAGAGTGTTTCACCGTGTGAGACTCCAGTCCTCATGGGATTTAAGGATGCAAATGTGGCATGAAAATGCAACACCGGCTGAACAACCGAGACAGAGAAGACAGAGACCAAGAAGATGACTAGGATAAATCTTCTTTAACTGTCACTCCTCCTGAACGCTTTCCCACATTTGTAAAAAAAAAATCCATTGTGGAATTCTTCCTTGTCATTACGAATGCCAAATCACTTGCGTGTGTGTGCAATGGAAACGTATGTTACATTCTGATCTGTACTCTGACTGACTCCAGCTGAGTTTGTGCTGTACTAACAACGTTGAAAAAATGTCTACGCCTACGGGTACTAAAACTTAAGGAACCATTTAAGGCGAGTCTTCTATTGCTGAGCTTTATAACTCATACATTATTTTGTTCTCCCATCATTTACCAGGGCCTGTTTGCATGGCACGGTGATAAACTAAATCTTGTCAGCTGTTGATAAGTAGCAGGCTCGCTGGGAAAAGGGCCTCATCGCAGTAAAGATAAACCAAGACTACTGCACCCCGAGGGAGCACAGGAACTACGAGCTGGGGCCTGGAGGTCATCAATGTAATCAGCTGAGAGGATCTGGGACGAGGGGATGCCGAGCGCTCGTCACTTCATTCCACTGGTCCACAGGCACATCCAATCACTCAACGCAGAGGCCTGCTGCCCTGTGTGTGTGTGCTACCCTGCTGTCCTTGAGGACTCACCCCCCCAAAATACAACCCCCATGACATCCAGGTTGAGCTGGTTTCCTGCCACCAGCTGCTCCCCAGGCTTAAATCAAGATTCAGCTTCTAGATTCACCCCTCACGGCTGGCTGAGGTACAGCACCTAATAGTATTAAACTGGCTGTCTCCCTGACATCATGTTGTGTCTACTACATGCTGAAACTGATCCCCTCAAACATGCTGATTGGGTCACACATACTGTAAAGTGCTTTGCAGTAATACATCTGTGTGAGTGATGTTCTTACTGAAGTGTCTTCTGATAGGCCCTCTGGTACCTCCATGGCCCTCCCGTCCACTCTCACGTTACCCCTTGTCACGAACTGGATCAGCGACGAGCTGTCCTGTAGGTGTGTGAGGAGAAGGGGGAGGGGGGATAAATAGAAGGTGGGCGGGGGTTTAATACAACTTCCTTCAGATACATAATGGAATACCAATATACTTGTGTAATAACCATGTACAGTAACAACATAATAATCATGTAATAACTATGTAACCACCATGTCATAATCATGTAACCACCATGTAATGATCATGTAACCACCATGTAACCACCATGTAACAACCATGTAACCACCATGTAACCACCATGTAACCACCATGTAACCACCATGTAACAACGTAATATGTAATAACCATATAACAACGTAATAATATGTAACAACCATGTAACCACCATGTAATAATATGTAACCACCATGTAATAATATGTAACAACCATGTAATAATATGTAACAACCATGTAACCACCATGTAATAATATGTAACCACCATGTAACCACCATGTAATAATATGTAACAACCATGTAACCACCATGTAATAATATGTAACAACCATGTAACCACCATGTAATAATATGTAACCACCATGTAATAATATGTAACCACCATGTAACCACCATGTAATAATATGTAACCACCATGTAATAATATGTAACAACCATGTAACCACCATGTAATAATATGTAACCACCATGTAATAATATGTAACCACCATGTAACCACCATGTAATAATATGTAACCACCATGTAATAATATGTAACAACCATGTAACCACCATGTAATAATATGTAACCACCATGTAATAATATTTAACCACCATGTAACCACCATGTAATAATATGTAACCACCATGTAATAATATGTAACAACCATGTAACCACCATGTAATAATATGTAACAACCATGTAACCACCATGTAATAATATGTAACAACCATGTAACCACCATGTAATAATATGTAACCACCATGTAATAATATGTAACCACCATGTAATAATATTTAACCACCATGTAACCACCATGTAATAATATGTAACCACCATGTAATAATATGTAACCACCATGTAACCACCATGTAATAATATGTAACAACCATGTAACCACCATGTAATAATATGTAACAACCATGTAACCACCATGTAATAATATTTAACCACCATGTAATAATATGTAACCACCATGTAACCACCATGTAATAATATGTAACCACCATGTAATAATATGTAACAACCGTGTAACCACCATGTAATAATATGTAACCACCATGTAACCACCATGTAATAATATGTAACCACCATGTAATAATATGTAACCACCATGTAACCACCATGTAATAATATGTAACCACCATGTAATAATATGTAACAACCATGTAACCACCATGTAATAATATGTAACCACCATGTAATAATATTTAACCACCATGTAACCACCATGTAATAATATGTAACCACCATGTAATAATATGTAACAACCATGTAATAATATTTAACCACCATGTAATAATATGTAACCACCATGTAACCACCATGTAATAATATGTAACAACCATGTAATAATATTTAACCACCATGTAATAATATGTAACCACCATGTAATAATATGTAACAACCATGTAATAATATTTAACCACCATGTAATAATATTTAACCACCATGTAACCACCATGTAATAATATGTAACCACCATGTAATAATATGTAACAACCATGTAATAATATTTAACCACCATGTAATAATATGTAACAACCATGTAATAATATTTAACCACCATGTAACCACCATGTAATAATATGTAACAACCATGTAACCACCATGTAATAATATGTAACAACGTAATATGTAATAACCATATAACAACGTAATAATATGTAACAACCATGTAACCACCATGTAATAACAACCATGTAACACCATGTAACCACCATGTAATAATCATGTAATAAGTAATAACCATGTAATAACAACATAATAATCATGTAACGTAATATGTAACAACCATGTAACAACAATGTAATAATCATGTAACAACCATGTAACAACAATGTAATAATCATGTAATAACCATGTGCGTACCCGATTCAGTATCTCTGTGTTTAGTAGAAGTTTCACATCTATACTGATAGCATCCTCTTTGGTCTGGGAGCCCAGAGTACATGAGATGGTTAAACATGCTCTCCCTGGCCGGTCACAATCCTGTTGGAGAGAGAGATGAGGTAGAGAGACAGTGAGAGGGGGAATTGGGAGAGAAAGAGAGAGAGCGAGCGAGCGAGATGGAGAGAGAGAGAGGAAGGATAGGGATTGAGAGAGAAAGTCAGACAGAGAGAGAGAGAAGGGGGAGAGAGAGAGGGAGAGGGACAGAGAGAGCGAAAGAGTGGGGATAGAGAACGGGAGAGAGAGAGAGAAGGGGGAGAGGGAGAGGGACAGAGAGAGAGAAAGAGGGGGGGGGTAGAGAGCGGGAGAGAGGACAGAGAGAGAAAGAAGGAGAGAGAGGTGAACAGTTGTTACACTGCAACACACATCATACATCAGCAGGGGAAACACCTTCAGTGAACCCTAAAACTCCACTGACTGACTATCCCAAGTGTGTGTGCATGCATCTGTCTGTGTGTGTGTTCATAGGTGCGTGCGTGCATGAACCTCCCTCTCTCTCTGTATGTGTGTGTCTGTATGTTTGCATGAGTGCGTCTGTGTGTGCAACTTTCTCTTTGTGCCTATGTGTGTGTGTGTTTCTCTCTCTGTGTCTGTGTGTGTGTGTTTCTCTCTGTATGCGTGTGTGTTTATTTACCAGGACCCTGCGGCCAGACTTGGTGAAGAAGGCGAAGATGGTGTGGAAGATATTCTCTCTGTCCTGGGGGATGGTACAGGGCTGGGGGTTCCTGTGGGGGGTGCAGTTCCCTCGCCCCTCCGCCACCTGGGGAGATGGAGGGAGAGGGGGAGAGAGGGGGAGGGAGTTTGAGGGAGGATAGGAGTTGGAGAGAGAAATATCTCAGAATTGTTCAACAATATACACATTCTACAAGTAAGTAATATAGGAGGACTCTCCCGAGAGCCCAATAATGTTATTTTTAAGACCCACTGATGTTCATACAAATATATTTCTCATAATGTTAAAGGTTTAACAATATGCTTATTGGTTTAACATGGTTTTTACTTGTTTTAAAAAGTACAAGGACTGGGTGCCTGTGGGACCGTCGGTGAGTGATGAGAAAAGTCTGACTGGTTCATCGGACTCGGCCTTCAGCTTGTAGGGGTCCCCAGGGTGTGAGGTTGAGAGTGTGAATGTGGAGACTGCCTCTGTCACAAATGGGAACCTACTTCCTGTATAGTGCACTAGTTTTGACCAGGGCCCAAGGGCTTTGGTCAAAAGTAGTACACTATATAGGGAGTAGGGTGCCATTTGGGACGTACGCCTGTCTATCAGGCATACTGTCAGCTACTCCTGCCGATGTCCCAGGATTATGGGTCTTAGGGGTTGAGAGGAAGTTCTGTCCCCCAGCAGGAGGGCAGGAGGTGGGGGTAGAAAGCGACAGACGGTGCCGCTCCCTGACAGGTTTCCCATATGGAGTGATTTAGAGCCAGGGTGGTTTATCACCACCAACCATACCCCCAGGGAACACTTCCCCTTTCCTCTCTCTGCTTACCCTTTCCTCTGCCTCTCCCCTCTCTCTCTCTACCCCCCATATCTCTCTCTTTGTCGCTCTTTCTTTCTCCCTCCCCCACCATTTCTCTCTCTACTATCCCTCTGTCTCTCTCTACACTCTGTTTCTCTCTCTCTATCTCTCCCCGATCCTTCGCTTTCTCCCTCTCTCATCCCCTTTTTCGATCTCTCCATCTCTCCCCGACCCCCCCCTCTTTCTTTCTCTCTCTCTCACAACCTCACCCTCTCTCTTATCCAGAAGGGGAAGTGTCCTATAACCTCTCCATTGTCTGTTTTATACCACCCACTACCTCTCTCCTCTCTACCCCTTCAGAGCACTATTTTATTCTATCTACAATCGCTACACTTTTATGACTTTGGGCTTAACTGTCCAGGGTGTCCTGTGTTTTTGTTACTTCAATCCACTGCCTGAGAAAGAGTCATGCCTGTGTCCCAAATGGCACCCTGTTCCCTATATAGGGCACTACTTTGTCGGGAATAGGATGCCATTTTGAACAGACATTATGATTCATACAGTGGGCTAACTTTAACTCTGTCTGTTAGATGAAAGAGAGATAGAGGGATAGAAAGAGAGAGGCGAGAGAGAATGAGAGAAAATGAGAGAATGAGATAGAAAGAGAGAGCGAGAGAGAATGAGAGCGATAGAAAGAGAGATGAGCGAGAAAGAATGAGAGAATGAGAGAGAGAGAAAGTGAGAGAAAGGGAGAGAGAGAGGAGAGAGAAAGAGAGAGGAGAGAGACTCCCTGCTGAAAGAGAATTTAATGGTATGGAATTCTGAATAGATTGATGGTATGTTTAGTTTCCCTAGAGTAAGGACCACAGCTCATTTTGCTGTGATACATTATATCAATAAAGACATTGTTGACTCTCAAAAGCTGGTTTTGTTTTACGACTGCATCATTATTGTACATGAAAAATAATGTTGTTTCTGGCGTCAGTGTGTAGCCCACCATTTGGTGCCAGACAGGTGTTGGACTAATTAACCAATTATGTCTATTTATTTTGTATCCATTGCTACCAGATTCCTTTTCTCAATATAGGGGGTGCTGTTTCAACGTTAGCATTTATCGTCTCCAAATTAAACTGCCTCATACTCAATTCTTGCTCGTACAATATGCATATTATTATTACTATTGGATAGAAAACAATCTCTAGTTTCTAAAACCGTTTGAATTATGTCTGTGGGTGAACAAGAACTCTTTCTACAGCGAAACTCATGACAGGACATGCGAAGCTCTGAAAAATAGTCTCTGATCTCGGATCAGTTTTAAACTCTGTGTGTGCCCTATGGCTTGACATGAACTGCACCCGCCTTCCCCTGGATGTCAGTAACCAATGAGAAGTGGAATGGTGTCTCTGCGTGTTTGTCAGAGTTTATAAAAGGGAATGGAGTGAGATGACCCATCTTTTTGACGCTCGCCAGGGCGCAAGGGAGGACATCAGAATCGCATGCTCAAAAGCTCTCGTTATTGATCAAAGATCTATCCGTCTGTGATTTAGTTCGATATAGGTGTTAGAAACATCATAACGAAGTTATTTGAAACCGATTTATATCAGTTTATGCGAGTATATTGCTATTTTTCTGAATTTCCTTAGTATTGCGTTTGACGATTTGGGCATGTGTGTGTCGTGTAGCTATCGTTAGCTGCTAGTTCTGAAGTTGAGGAGGTCGTTTTACAACAAAGCAACGATACTTTTGGACAAAGGACACATTGCCCAAGATACTGATGGAAGCTCGTCCAAAAGTAAGAGTTATTTATGATTTTATTCCGTATTTATGTGGAAAAATGTAAACGCATTTTTCGGCCATTATTGCGGCACTAGTCTGGCTGTAACGCACACTGTATGTCTAGTAACGTTAATTTTAAAAATCTAAATCAGCGGTTGCATTAATAACCAATGCATCTTTCATTAGCTGTCCAACCTGTATTTTTTTAGTCAATCTAATCGATAAATAATCGTAATCATAGGTGCCTTTCTAAGATGGCGCCGGCCCGAATGCATGCCATGTTTTGACAGATTACATTGCATAACCAAGATTTTTGATGCTAAATATGCACATTTTCGAACAAACTCTATATGCATTGTGTAATATGATGTTACAGGACTGTCATCTGAAGAATTCTGAGAAGGTTAGTGAAAAAATTAATATATTTTGGTGGCGATAACGTTATCGACCCTTTTGGGTTGATTCAATGCTGGGTGATGTTAGCTCATGTGGTATGCTAATATAACGATATATTGTGTTTTCGCTGTAAAACACTTAGAAAATCTGAAACATTGTCTGGATTCACAAGATCTGTGTCTTTCGATTGCTGTATGCTGTGTATTTTTCAGAAATGTTTTAGGATGAGTATTTTGGTAATTGACGTCGGTCTCTGTAATTATTCCGGCTGCTTCCAACGCTATTTCAGATTGCAGCTGCAATGTAGAAATGTGATTTATACCTGAAATATGCACATTTTTCAAAAAAAAACTATCCTATACCATGAATATGTTATCAGACTGTCATCTTATGAAGTTGTTTCTTGGTTAGTGGCTATATATATCTTTATTTAGTCGAATTAGTGATAGCTACTGATGCAGGAAAAAAATGGTGGAGAAAAAAAGTGGTGTCTTTTGCTATCGTGGTTAGCTAATAGATTTACATATTGTGTCTTCCCTGTAAAACACTTAGAAAATCTGAAACATTGTCTGGATTCACAAGATCTGTGTCTTTCGATTGCTGTATGCTGTGTATTTTTCAGAAATGTTTTAGGATGAGTATTTTGGTAATTGACGTCGGTCTCTGTAATTATTCCGGCTGCTTCCAACGCTATTTCAGATTGCAGCTGCAATGTAGAAATGTGATTTATACCTGAAAAATGCACATTTTTCTAAAAATACTTATCCTATACCATAAATATGTTATCAGACTGTCATCTTATGAAGTTGTTTCTTGGTTAGTGGCTATATATATCTTTATTTAGTCGAAATTGTGATAGCTGCCCATGCAGGAAAAAAATGGTGGAGAAAAAAAAGTTGTGTCTTTTGCTATCGTGGTTAGCTAATAGATTTACATATTGTGTCTTCCCTGTAAAACATTTTAAAAATCAGAAATGATGGCTGGATTCACAAGATCTGTATCTTTCATCTGGTGTCTTGGACTTGTGATTTAATGATATTTAGATGCTTGTATTTACTTGTGACGCTATGCTAGGCTATGCTAGTCAGCTTTTTTACTGTGGGGGGTGCTCCCGGATCCGGGATGAGTACCAACTAAAAGTTTTAATACCAATCAAATCCCAGGTAAGTATAATCTTAAACCGAGCTCCTAAATAAAGGGTTACCTTGTTGTTTTTTTACACTGAAATCAATACGTTAGGATGAATGTAAGATCATGACTGGAAATCAAACAAACCGCAATGCGCCAAGTTTTTTTGCTCGTTTTTCTTGCATGTTTATTTTGTCTGTTAATAGATGTCTGTCACGCTGAAATATAGTATGAGGAGAACATCTCACTGTAAAATGACCTCTCCTTATCCCTATAGGACAGAGAGACTACATATTCAGACAGTGTTAACACAGACAAAGTGTGTATCCAAAATGGCACCCTATTCCCTATGTAGTGCACTACTTTTGACCAGGGCCCCAGTTTCTGATCGCTGTGACTCCAAATCTACGTTGGGGATGTTATAGAATAGTAGAATGATCTGCAGGTGTCCCATTACCCCCCGTTTCCCCCCACCATCTCCCCGTTAGTTCCATGCAAGCTATCTGATCCTTCCAATTGATTCCAGATGTGGTGACGCAGGGTGGGATACAGTCTGCACTCTCTGCTCCAGTCCTCCCATTCACACAGTCAACACAATTAACAGGTTGAGCTCTCCCCTGATCTACCTATATGGAGGGGTTATGATAACACAGCACCCACTGAGGGTATGGAGTTTCTCAGCCTAAATGAGACACTGTTGTTCTGAAACAAAATGGTCGCCCAGCCAGGCTAGCTATAGTAGCTGTATCAACATTTCTTTCCCCTTTATAGATTTTTTGGGGGGCCTCAAAAGGTGCCTCGCACTGTTCTAACAGGTCCTGTGTTCCATGACCCGAAACAGATAAACTAGCAGCTTGTATTAAAGTGTTTGCTACTGTGGATCCAGAGCACTCGGCCATGAAGGCAAACAAGAGTGATAGACTTCATTCAGTAGGATAAAGGCAACAAAGGATGTGGACAGGTCGATAAAACAATAAATAACGCCAGAGGTACTGATGTTTGGGCGAATGTGTAAATAGTGTGGGGAGACTGCTGTTGGACATATAGACAGTGAAATAATGTTATGGGTCTCCCCTCTGAGCCTGGTTCTTGTCTAGATATCTTCCTTCTAGGAAGTTTTTCACTAGCCTTTTGCTTGCCCTTTGAAGTCTAGGCTCGGTTAAGCATTAGCATGCTTCAGTTCGGCTGGCGCCTAGCTGAACTTGGCTAGGCAAACCGAACGATTGTTGGCTGGGGGGCAGTATTGAGTAGCTTGGATGAATAAGGTGTCCAGAGTAAACTGCCTGCTACTCAGGCCCAGAAGCTAATATATGCATATTACACTCTGAAGTTTCTAAAACTGTTTGAATGATGTCTGTGAGTATACCAGAACTCATATGGCAGGCAAAAACCTGAGAAAAAATCCAACCAGGAAGTGGGAAATCTGAGGTTTGTAGGATTTCAAGTCTTTGCCTATTGTAAAATTTGGTCCAATTGCACTTCCCAAGGCTTCCACTAGATGTCAACAGTCTTTAGAACCTTGTTTCAGGCTTCTACTGTGAAGGAGGAGAGAATAAGAGCTGATTGAGTAAGAGGTCTGGCAGAATGCCATGAGCTCAGTCTTGCGCGCGCCCCCTAGAGTTAGTTGCGTTCCATTGCATTTCTAAAGACAAAGGAATTCTCTGGTTGGAACATTATTGAAGATTTATGTTAAAAACATCCCAAAGATTGATTCTATACATCGTTTGACATGTTTCTACGAACTGTAACAGAACTTTTTGACTTTTCGTCTGGACCTAGTGCTCGCGCCTCATGAATTTGGATTTGTGAACTAAATGCACGAACAAAAAGGAGGTATTTGGACATAAATGAGGGACTTTATCGAACAAAACAAACATTTATTGTGGAACTGGGATTCCTGGGAGTGCATTCTGATGAAGATCATCAAAGGTAAGTGAATATTTATAATGCTATTTCTGACTTCGGTTGACTCCACAACATGACGGGTATCTGTATGGCTTGTTTTGGTCTCTGAGCGCTGTACTCAGATTATTGCATGGTGTGCTTTTTCGAAATCTGACACAGCGGTTGCATTAAGGAGAAGTTTATATATAATTCCATGCATAACACTTGTATTCTTTATCAATGTTTATTATGAGTATTTCTGTAAATTGATGTGGCTCTCTGCAAAATCACCGGATGTTTTGGAAGCAAAACATTACTGAACATAACGCGCCAATGTAAACTGAGATTTTTGGATATAAATATGAACTTATCGAACAGAACATACATGTATTGTGTAATATGAAGTCCTATGAGTGTCATCTGATGAAGATCATCAAAGGTTAGTTATTCATTTTATCTCTATTTCTGCATTTTGTAGTCCTCTCTTTGGCTGGAAAAATGGCTGTGTTTTTCTGTGACTAGGTGCTGACCTAACATAAAAGACCTTTGCTTGAAAAATTAGAAAAAAAGCGCCAATAGGACTATTTGTCCACTTTGAGATGCCGTAGCCAATATACACTTCCTCAAAATTGTTAGAATTAAACTCAAGTAATCTGTCATTCATTTTGATGTTTTTGCTGAGGAGATCTCAGTCACGCAATTTTACATTTAACTAAGATGTTTAGTGCAGTATTTCTTAATAACAAATTGTGCATAAAAACAAGTCATCTCTCGTTTAATGACAAAAAAATACTTTATTGAAGAATCCCTACTGCTGACCAATCACCGTCGAAGGGGCGTAGACTTCGGCTACTGACCTTGGCTTGCCTCGAGAAAGAATGATGTGTGCCCGAACAGCCGAAAAAAAACCTTACCGAAGTCCAAAACAAACAAAAACGTCACAAAATACCGTCATGAGCCCTATTTGCACGGGACTAGAATTACTATAGAACGTCGGTTATGTAATTATTACCCCAGCATGCCCGTTTTTCCAGTGGACGATTTGGATGGGATTAGTTTTATCAAACTGCCCTTGTAATAATTTGTTTTCCTCATTCAAAATTGACCGCTATGAAGGAAGCCTGGAGGCTCTCTAGGCGAGAAGATATTTCAAATGTCTAGGGATAGCCTAATATTGGCCTGATGGCCTTCAGTCAAAATAATAATGCATATCAATTCACTTCCTTCAACCTACACAGACATTTAATTACCTGACGTATTTGGCAATTTATCAACTGTTCTTACCCAAACTGGGTGCTCCACCTGTTAAACTCTGTAATATCCCTTAAAACACAGGAATGATGATTCACACAGGATAAGTATTATCAGAGGACCTGGGAGTTTTCTGAAAAACAGTAGGTTTTTAGGGCTGGGATAATAACCTTCCTGCCAAGTAAAAATGACTGACATAGAAGATTCGGACAGGACTAAAATGACAGATGTGGTGATTTGTGCCCGTGCACATAATTCCATTACCTGAGCTGCCCCAGTAAAACCGTCACAATAGGGCTATAATATATGCACCAACTGTTTTGGCTGGGAAGCATGCGGACGACGCCTTTGGTGTAAAGCACTTTGTAGCGTCTGCTGATGTAAAAAGGACCTTATACATGAATCTGATTCATTTAATTTGATTGATAGACTGCTTTTGGATGGATGGATTGGTAAATAATGTCGATACCGGTCGATAATTTGGACAGATGGATGGACAGGTAAAAAGACTGTTGTTGGCAGACAGGTAGGCCAGACTGAGGTACACACCTATGGAACACGTCTGCCCTTTTGCCAGCCAGATGGTTGATTGATAGATAGACAGATACATACATACAGACAGACAGATACATACATACAGACAGACAGACAGACCTGTGAGTCCATGATGAGGAACATGTCGGCCCCATTGCCAGCCAGCCGGTTGGGGATCCTGATGTCCACTATGGAGCCAGGGAGCCTGCTGGGGCCGTTGTTGATCACCTGGAAGAAGATGAGAAAGAAGGAAATATTAGGGAGAGAAAGATTGTGGAGGGTAGAGAGTAATATAAAGTCAGGGGTTTGAGAGGTAGAGAATTGAGGTTAGAGAGAGATGGTGGGGGCGGTGCCTAGCTCCACTCCCATTACCCAGGCACTCTCTATTGACTTCTATAAACGTAAAAGCCTTGGTTTCATGCATGTTAACATTAGAAGCCTCCTCCCTAAGTTTGTTTTATTCACTGCCCTAGCACACTCTGCCAACCCGGATGTCCTAGCCATGTCTGAATCCTGGCTTAGGAAGACCACCAAAAACCCTGAAAGTTCCATCCCTAACTATAACATTTTCTGACAAGAATGAACTGCCAAAGGGGGCGGAGTTGCAATCTACTGCAGGGATAGCCTGCAGAGTTCTGTCTTACTATCCAGGTCTGTGCCCAAACAATTTGAGCTTCTACTTTTATAAATCCACCTCTCCAGAAACAAGTCTCTTACCGTTTCCGCTTGCTATAGACCACCTTCTGCCCCCAGCTGTGCCCTGGACACCATATGCGAATTGATTGCCCCCCCATCTATCTTCAGAGTTCGTTCTGTTAGGTGACCTAAACTGGGACATGCTTAACACCCCGGCCATCCTACAATCTAAGCTTGATGCTCTCAATCTCACACAAATTATTAATGAACCCACCAGTTACAACCCCAAATGCGTAAACACATGCATGCTCATAGATATCATCCTAACCAAATACACCTCTGCTGTCTTCAACCAGGATCTCAGCAATCACTGCCTCATTGCCTGCGTCTGTAATGGGTCTGCGGTCAAGCGACCACCCCTCATCACTGTCAAACGCTCCCTAAAACACTTCAGCGAGCAGGCCTTTCTAATTTACCTGGCCCGGGTATCCTGGAAGGATATTGACCTCATTCCGTCAGTATAGGACACCTGGTTGTTCTTTAAAAGTGCTTTCCTCACCATCTTAAATAAGCATGCCCCATTCAAAAAATGTAGAACAAGGAACAGATATAGCCCTTGGTTCTCTCCAGACCTGACTGCCCTTGACCAGCACAAAAACATCCTATGGCGTACTGCATTAGCATCGAATAGCCCCCGCGATATGCAACTTTTCAGCGAAGTTAGGAACCAGTATACACAGGCAGTTAGGAAAGCAAAAGCTAGCTTTATCAAACAGAAATATGCATCCTGTAACACTAACTCCAAAAAGTTCTGGGACACTGTAAAGTCCATCGAGAATAAGTGCACCTCCTCACAGCTGCCCACTGCACTGAGGCTAGGAAACACTGTCACCACCGATAAATCCGCGATAATTGAGAATTTCAATAAGCATTTTTCTACGGCTGGCCATGCTTTCCACCTGGCTACCCCGACCCCGGTCAACAGCCCTGCACCCCTCACTGGAACTTGCCCAAGCCTCCCCCATTTCTCCTTCACCCAAATCCAGATAGCTGATGTTCTGAAAGAGCTGCAAAATCTGGACCCCTACAAATCAGCAGGGCCAGACAATCTGGACCCTCTCTTCCTAAAACTATCTGCCGAAATTGTTGCAACCCCTATCACTAGCTTGTTCAACCTCTCTTTCGTATTGTCTGAGATCCCCAAAGATTGGAAAGCTGCCGCGGTCATCCCCCTCTCCAAAGGGGGAGACACTCTAGACCCAAACTGTTACAGACCTATATCTATCCTACCCTGCCTTTCTAAGGTCTTCGAAAGCCAAGTTAACAAACAGATCACCGGCCATTTCGAATCCCACCGTACCTTCTCCGCTATGCAATCTATTTCCGAGCTGGTCACGGGTGCACCTCAGCCGCGCTCAAGGTTCTAAATGATACCATAACTGCCATCGATAAGAGATAATACTGTGCAGCTGTATTCATCGACCTGGCCAAGGCTTTCGACTCTGTCAATCACTATATTCTTATTGGCAGACTCAACAGCCTTGGTTTCTCAAATGACTGCCTAGCCTGGTTCACCAACTACTTCTCTGACAGAGTTCAGTGTGTCAAATCGGAGGGCCTGTTGTCCGGACCTCTGGCAGTCTCAATGGGGGTGCCACAGGGTTCATTCCTCGGGCCGACTCTTATCTCTGTATACATCAATGATGATTCTCTGATCCACCTCTACGCAGATGACACCATTCTGTATACTTCTGGCTTTTCTTTGGACACTGTTAACTAACCTCCAGACGAGCTTCAATGCCATACAACTCTCCTTCCGTGGCCTCCAACTGCTCTTAAATGCAAGCAAAACTAAATGCATACTCTTCAACCGATCGCTGGACAAACCTACCCGCCCGTCCAGCATCACTACTCTGGACGGTTCTGACTTAGAATATGTGGACAACTACAAATACCTAGGTGTCTGGTTAGACTGTAAACTCTCCTTCCAGACTCACATTAAGCATCTACAATCCAAAATTAAATCTAGAATCGGCTTCCTATTTCGCAACAAAGCCTCCTTCACTCATGCTGCCAAACATACCCTCGTAAAACTGACTATCCTACCGATCCTTGACTTCGGCGATGTCATTTTCAAAATTGCCTCCAACACTCTACTCAGCAAATTGGATGCAGTCTATCACAGTGCCATCTGTTTTGTCACCAAAGCCCCATATACTACCTACCACTGCGACCTGTATGCTCTCGTTGGCTGGCCCTCGCCTCATATCCGTCGCCAAACCCACTGGCTCCAGGTCATCTATAAGTCGTTGCTAGGTAAAACCCCGCCTTATCTCAGCTCATTGGTCACCATAGCAGCACCCACCCGCAGCACGCGCTCCAGCAGGTATATTTCACTGGTCATCCCCAAAGCCAATTCCTCCTTCGGCCGCCTTTCCTTCCAGTTCTCTGCTGCCAATGACTGGAACGAACTGCAAAAATCACTGAAGCTGGAGACTCATATCTCCCTCACTAGCTTTAAGCACCAGCTTTCAGAGCAGCTCACAGATCACTGCCCCTGTACATAGCCAATCTGTAAATAGACCATCCAACTACCTCATCACCATATTGTTATTTATTTTATTTATTTTGCTCCTTTGCACCCCAGTACCGCTACTTGCACACTCATCTTCTGCACATCTATCACCCCAGTGTGAAATAAATCAAATAAAGGGGGTGGGGGGAGGGGTGTCACCAGTACCTGAAAGGTAAAGTTGAGTGGCTGGAAGTTACACTCCATGTCCTCCAGCTGGACGAAGCGAGAGGCAGCGATGGAGTTCCCATACTCAAAGGACGTTGGGTTCACCACACTGTGGACAGACGGACGGACAGAGACAGACCGAAAGGCAGGCAGCAAGGCAGACAGGCAAGCAGATGGACAGTTAGACAGTTCAACTAACAGTCAGTCAGACAGACAGTAATTGGTATTGCACATTACCAACAGATTCATGATATCAAATCACTTTTTTTTAATAACAAATTTGTGTAGGTCTGTATGTTTCATACATAAATGAGAGAGAGTGATTAAAGACAGGTGTGTTGTCCAGATGTTTTCTTCATGTCCTGTGGGGGAGGAAGGCTGTTCTGTTGTTGTGAGAATGGAACATATCAGCTTGAAAGCCCTTTATCTCTAGCTGCATTTTATCAGAGAGTTAGTTAGTTCAGAGAGAGAGAGAGAGAGCGAGGGACAGACACACAGAGAGAGACACAAGAGACACAGAGAGAGACAGACATAAATAGAGAGTATGAATCAGAGAAAATGGAGAGAGAGACGCAATGTCCAAATGGCCAAGTTCCTCCACAGAGAGGAAACAGCTCAGCTACAGCTCTGCTGTCTGATAATGCTGTCTGATAATGTAACTCAGCTCTGTCTGTCTGGTGTCTTTAATCTGTTAAGAGGCTTAGAACAGAGCTGTAGAGACCAGGCACACACAAACTAGCAGAGAAACTGAGCGTTAGTTTGACTATCACTTTGATCTTAATGTGACCGTTTATATTAATCTTGATACAGTTAAAATAAACAGAGTGACTTTATTGATTTTATGATTTTTTATGATTTTAGCCTACCATTTTAGCATGCAGTCCAAGCTGCTTGATACTGTATATTTGAATAATCCATGGTGTTGTTTAGTGACTTCATCTGATAGCATAAGGGTAGCATAAATTCAGTCTACGCACCCAGACAGTATGGGAATGTAGTGTGTTTGGCCCATAGATATAGTTAGAGGATTCAACTTTGATATAACACGTTTTTGCATGGGCATTGCCATTGAGGGCTTCCACCATTTTAAAGTAGTCAACTGGGCGGGGATTCCTATGGGTTGGGAGTGATCAGCCAACGATCAGAGCATGGTCTTCTTCTTGGGTGCTATGGTTTGTAAATGGCTTTAAGCTATATCACCGCCATCTAGTGGCCACAATAAATGAATTACAATATTTGGTTCAGGACTCCAGCCCTGCAGATGGCGGTAAATCACCAATATTAGCTTTACGCTTTTTTTAAACACAAAATAAGAAGAAAATTGACTACTTTATAATGGAGATAGCCTTAGTGGCGCTGCCCATGCTGGCACAGATGCCGTAATAGCACAGATACAAAGATCTTTCCATCTCTATGGTTTGGCCTAACTGTAATGAATGGCTTACAGTATGTCTACAGTTAGCAGACCACTCCCATTGCAGACAAAGTCATTATGTTTTGTCCTCTTGCGCATTTTGAACCACTTACCCAGTGATAGTTGTGTCTACCTCATGGACCAGTGGGATAGATAGATCCAAGGTGTTGTCCAACAGTTTATGTTCAGGGTTGGCACTACAATAAGAAAACAATAACAGGCATTTAACATATAGTAGATGTTAATACATTAACGATGCCAATTTTCAGCATAGTGATTCAAGTACAAATCTTTGTATTCTTGACAGCAACATGAAAGAGAAAGTTAGCTAGGTCTTAAATTCTTCTGTCCAAAGAAAGAAAGGTCTTCTTTTTTCCACTGCTAACTTCACTAATCTGGCAACTTGGAGTTATTCACCCCTCCCAGCCTTATGTGACAGCAGACCCCTCCCAGCCTTATACGACAGCAGACCCCTTCTGGTCTTATGTGAAAGCAGTTGTAGCCATAGCCGTGGGAAGCAGGGGTGCTGAGGGTACTGCAGCACCCCCTGAAAAATCTAAATATAGAATAATAATCAGATTTTTGTTTTTTTTATCTACCTTTTTAAAATATGTACTTTTTCACAAAAGTAGTGCACTGGGCCTTTACTAGTATTGGCGGACCAATATAGACATCTGTAATATTTTTATTCTGCACAAGCTTCCTTCTTTTCACTCTGTCAATTAGTTTAATATTGTGGAGTAACCACAATGTTGTTAATCCATCCTCAGTTTTCTTCTATCACAGTCTCATGGTGAAATCATGCCAGTTTCCTTCCTCTCTGGCAACAGAGTTAGGAAGGCAGCCTGTATCTTTGTAGTGACCATCCAAACTGTAATTAATAACTTAAATATGCTCAAAGGGATTTTCAACGTCTGCTTTTTTTTTTTACCCATCTACCAAAAGGTGCTCTTCTTTGCGAGGCATTGGAAAACCTCCCTGGTCTCTGTGGTTGAAAATCTGTTTGAAATGCACTGCTAGACTGAGGGTCCTTACAGATAATTGTATGTGTGGGGTACAGCGATGAGGTAGTCATAAAAAATGTATGTTAAACACTATTATTGCACAAACAGTGAGTCCATACACCTTATTATGTAACTTGTTAAGATTTCTTTTTACTCCTGAACTTATTTAGGCTTGCCATAACAAAGGGGTTGAATACTTTTTGACTCAAGACATTTCAGCTTTTCATCTTTAATTACTTTGCAAAAAAATTTAAAAACATAATTCCACTTTGACATTAAAGGGTATTGGTAGGCCAGTTACAAAAATATATACATTTAGTACATTTTAAGTTCAGACTTTAACAACATGTATGTGTGGGGGAGAACTTCTACTCTGACTACCTGGCATGATTCGCAAAGTGTACAAATGAAATGTAAATATTTTACCAGTCTATATCGTGTGTATATCGTGTGTATATCGTCATTACCAACAAATGGTCCGGGTTTAGGCTTACCTTACACTAACAACTTTCTCATTTACTCAACGTACAGCGTCTTAACGTACAGCGTCTCAACTTACAGCGTCTCAACGTACAGCGTCTCAACGTACAGCGTCTCAACTTACAGCGTCTCAACTTACAGCGTCTCAACTTACAGCGTCTCAACTTACCTTTTTGCATGAACTACAAACTGCAATGTCTCATTTTCCCCTGAAAGCCGGCTTGTGTCGAAGATCACTGCAAGATGATACTGAGGAAAGACAAGGTAAGAGGAGAAGTATTGGGGAAAGCTTTTAGTAAAGTGACATGATGTATATCAAGTAGTTGTCAAAATCATTAGTTTGCTTTTCAGGCTCTCCAGAGTGACATGGCCCAGTGACTGCAGACAATAGTGTAAGTGTATAGTATGCCATCCTGTTGTGGTTGTGTTTATAACAACTAGGCACTACATGGTATGTATGGAAAGACGTTTATGTCTAAACTACAAACAGACAAGTATTGACTGTAAAAAATGCATATGTAAAAGTTCAGTGATTATGTTTAGGACAGCTACATTAGTCTGTGCTCTTGCTAAAGGAAATGTTGTGCTTGGGTAAGGATAACAACTAAACACTGAATGGTATATTTGGTATGGGAAGACTGATGTAGAAACTACAAAACGTATTGTCTGTAAAATATTTATATTATGTAAACAATCTGCCAAGACCATTAGGAGCTATACCTTAGTCTGTGCTCTCTAAAAAAAGGTTGTGCTTGGGTAAAGACAACAGGACACTATCTATAGCATGGTAACTGTATAATACATGTATGTAAACATTTTGCCATGACAATTAGGAGCTATACCTTAGTCTGTGCTCTCATGAAGGGAAATCCCACGCTGCATTTGAGGAAGTCTAAATCAACAAGACCACAGGAAATACCCTTCTCTTCCTTCAATAGAGAAACACACAGGGAGGGAGGGATGGGGGAAGACGGAGGGAGTGAAAACCAAGGTGAACGAAGCATAAAGAAAATATGATCACCGTGATATACTCACTTCACATTATATACAGTGGGGCAAAAAAGTATTTAGTCAGCCACCAATTGTGCAAGTTCTCCCACTTAAAAAGATGAGAGAGGCCTGTAATTTTCATCATATGTACACTTCAACTATGACAGACAAAATGAGAGAAAAAAATCCAGAAATCACATTGTAGGATTTTTTATGAATTTATTTGCAAATTATGGTGGAAAATAAGTATTTGGTCACCTACAAACAAGTAAGATTTCTGGCTCTCACAGACCTGTAACTTCTTCTTTAAGAGGCTCCTCTGTCCTCCACTCGTTACCTGTATTAATGGCACCTGCTTGAACTTGTTATCAGTATAAAAGACACCTGTCCACAACCTCAAACAGTCACACTCCAAACTCCACTATGGCCAAGACCAAAGAGCTGTCAAAGGACACCAGAAACAAAATTGTAGACCTGCACCAGGCTGGGAAGACTGAATCTGCAATAGGTAAGCAGCTTGGTTTGAAGAAATCAACTGTGGGAGCAATTATTAGGAAATGGAAGACATACAAGACCACTGATAATATCCCTCGATCTGGGGCTCCACGCAAGATCTCACCCCGTGGGGTCAAAATGATCACAAGAACGGTGAGCAAAAATCCCAGAACCACACGGGGGGACCTAGTGAATGACCTGCAGAGGGCTGGGAACCAAAGTAACAAAGCCTACCATCAGTAACACACTACACCGCCAGGGACTCAAATCCTGCAGTGCCAGACGTGTCCCCCTGCTTAAGCCAGTACATGTCCAGGCCCGTCTGAAGTTTGCTAGAGAGCATTTGGATGATCCAGAAGAAGATTGGGAGAATGTCATATGGTCAGATGAAACCAAAATAGAACTTTTTGGTAAAAACTCAACTCGTCGTGTTTGGAGGACAAAGAATGCTGAGTTACATCCAAAGAACACCATACCTACTGTGAAGCATGGGGGTGGAAACATCATGCTTTGGGGCTGTTTTTCTGCAAAGGGACCAGGACGACTGATCCGTGTAAAGGAAAGAATGAATGGGGCCATGTATCGTGAGATTTTGAGTGAAAACCTCCTTCCATCAGCAAGGGCATTGAAGATGAAACGTGGCTGGGTCTTTCAGCATGACAATGATCCCAAACACACCGCCCGGGCAATGAAGGAGTGGCTTCGTAAGAAGCATTTCAAGGTCCTGGAGTGGCCTAGCCAGTCTCCAGATCTCAACCCCATAGAAAATCTTTGGAGGGAGTTGAAAGTCCGTGTTGCCCAGCAACAGCCCCAAAACATCACTGCTCTAGAGGAGATCTGCATGGAGGAATGGGCCAAAATACAGCAACAGTGTGTGAAAAACTTGTGAAGACTTACAGAAAACGTTTGACCTCTGTCATTGCCAACAAAGGGTATATAACAAAGTATTGAGATAAACTTTTGTTATTGACCAAATACTTATTTTCCACCATAATTTGCAAATAAATTCATTAAAATGCTACAATGTGATTTTCTGGTTTTTTTCTCTCTCATTTTGTCTGTCATAGTTGAAGTGTACCTATGATGAAAATTACAGGCCTCTCTCATCTTTTTAAGTGGGAGAACTTGCACAATTGGTGGCTTACTAAATACTTTTTTGCCCCACTGTAGCTGTGCCTCGGAGGAAAAAATACTTATTGAAAGGAGAAACACAGACAGGGGGATGGAGAAAGAGAGAGAGAAAGAACGAGAGAGAGAGAGATGAGAGAGAGAGCGAGAGAGAGGAGAGTGGAGAGAGCATGAGCGCAAGACAGAGAAAGAAGGACAGCCAAAGACACAGTATTAGAGAATGAGTGAGCCATGGTGAAAGCATTGAGAGGCGAGCCAATGGAAATGACAACAATGTACAGAGCTGACACATTCACTTCACCATACAGTATATACTGACATTAAAAGCTGTGCCTGTGAGGAGAAAGTATAGTAGTGTATAAACTGACTAGATATTAGTTCCTACAAAAACATTTAATATTTTTACAATGCAGGTAAACATTTATCTAATAATATACAATGACGTACGCTCAATGGTAAAGAACTGACGACAGAAAATAATAATAAATGATCACACTCCACACTCTCTTGTCCCTGCGGGAGAGGATGGTAGGTAAGAGGGAGGATAATCTCTAATTAGCGCAGGTAATAGGTCCTGGTTAAAAGTAGTACACTATATAGGTAATAGGTCCTGGTTAAAAGTAGTACACTATATAGGGAATAGGGTGCCATTTAGGATGGTGCCTGTGTGTTTGGAAGCTTGTCTAAACAGTAGAGAGCTTCACCGGCTGGACAGTATAAACACGGTGTGTGTGTGTGTGTGTGTGTGTGTGTGTGTAAACACTCTGACCCTGAGAGGAGGAAGAATTCAAACAGTGAGAGTTCACTAAGGGGCTGCTGTTTCTGTGTGTGTGTGTGTGTGTGTGTGTGTGTGTGTGTGTGTGTGTGTGTGTGTGTGTGTGTGTGTGTGTGTGTGTGGAGGCACATTGTGTGTGTATGTGTGCGCTGTATGTGTGTGCAGGTGTGTGACTACATGTGTGTGGAGGAGGAGGAGGAGGATAAAAGTAAGAAGGCTGTGACACATCACAACTTTGACAAGTTCACTGATAAAAACAGACAAAGTAGTGCTTCTGGAATGTTCAGCAGAGCTGGAAGAGGTAAATCAATGGACAACAAATATCTTCATTTATGCCTGCACGGAATCCTACTGAAGCTTTTGCACTGAATCCTACTGAAGCTTTTGCACTGAATCCTACTGCAGCTTTTTCATCTTTTAAAATACTGTATTATTATTTCTACACAATTGTCAGCTTGGAAAAAGCTAAATAGTATCAAAAGTCTTCAATGAACTACTACAGCACAGGTGTCAATCTCATTCCAGGGAGGGCCTAGTGTCTGCAGGTCTTTAGTTTTTCCATTAAATTAAGCCCTATACAACCAGGTGTGGGGAGTTCCTTACTAATTAGTCACCTTAATTCATCAATCAAGTACAAAAGAGTAGTGAAAACCCTCAGACACTCAGCCCTCCGTGGAATGAATTTGACACCTGTGAACTACAGTATTCATAAGGGAACTACAGCGATTCCTAACCTCAACTGGACTTTACCTAAACTACTAACTTCTGGATATGCTGCATACAAGGGATACAGTTTAGAGATTTGCAGCTTATTTACAAGCGAGATAGATTAGAGGAGAGATGTGTTGCTTATTTACCAGGGAGATAGATTAGAGGAGAGATTTGTTGCTTATTTACCAGGGAGATAGATTAGAGGAGAGATTTGCTGCATATTTAACAGTCGTTACCTCTCCCTCCTCTGCTCACACACTTACGAGAAAAACATAAATCCACACACCTATCATTACAAACTCTCCTCCTCCTCCTCTTCTTCTTGTCATAGCACCTACCAACTATTACCAGTCATTAGATTTACCCTCCTTTGCTCACACCATGATGAGGAAACATCACTCCACACACCCATCATCCAGCCTCCCCTCTTTCTTCCACTCTTCCCTCCCTTACTCATCAGTTTCCCAGCTCCAGGCCAGGGTGCGGTGGGGGTCAGGGTGGGGCTGTGCCCTTAGTCTTCATTAAGTCAGCTAAAATAATCCCTCTTCCCCTGCCCCCCCACATCCCCCCAAAACCTACTACCCCCACAGCCACCTGTATGGATGCAACTGGGATCCCAGCAGAGAGGGAGGGGACCCCAACAGAACTGAAACTGATCAATGGAGGAATTTCCTAGCTATTTCCTGTATTCCTTCAGTGCTGCTGTGCAAACAGCGCTGGGTCTCCAGGGAAGGGGGTGGGCTGGTGGGGTGGGGGCAGGTATGGTGAGATACCACAGTGTGCCATCCCAGCAGCAAGATGTGACCTGTTGCCACAAGAAAAGGGCAACCAGTGAAGAACAAACATAACATACAACCCATATTTATGTTGATTTATTTTCCCTTTTGTACTTTAACTATTTGCACATCGTTACAACACTGTATATAGCCATACTATGACATTTGAAATGCCTCTATTCCTTTGAAACTTTTGTGATTGTAATGTTTACTGTTACTGTTTATTGTCTATTCCATTTGCTTTGGCAATGTAAACATGTTTCCCATGCCAATAAAGCCCTTTGAATTGAGAACAAGAGTGTGTGTGTGTGTGAGTGAGTGAGTGTGAGAGTGAGAGTGAGAGTGAGAGAGAGAGAGAGAGAGAGAGAGAGAGAGAGAGAGAGAGAGTACAAGGCAGAGTGGGGAGACTTGGGCAGAGTGGGGAGACTTGGGCACTTGGGCAGAGTGGGGAGACTTGGGCAGAGTGGGGAGACTTGGGCAGAGTGGGGAGACTTGGGCAGAGTGTGGAGACTAGGGCAGAGTGTGGAGACAAGGGCAGAGTGTGGAGACAAGGGCAGAGTGTGGAGACTAGGGCAGAGGGGACTACCAGCTGTTTGATAATCTCTCTCTCTCTTCCACACTATCTCTCTCTATCCATTTTTCTGGTCTTTCTTTCTCCATCTCACTTTCTATGATCTTCCTCTCTTTTTCACTATCTCTGTCACTCTTTCTCTGGTTGTTCCATCTATTTCTCCCTCCTCTGGCCTCCCTCTCTCCCACTTTTTCTGGTCTTCTGTAGTCATGAACAGATTCATGTTTGGGATTCGGAAAAATGGCAGACCTCTCTAATTTTCTTCCCTCTCTTTCCCCTTTCTTTATTACCCCCTCACCCTCCTTTCCCTCTCTTCTCCACTCGCTCTGGTCTTCCTCCATCTTCCACGTCTCATGTTAGGATTCTGACAAATGGCAGACCCAGTAAATCTCACTGGGTATATTTAGGTTGTTTTAGTGTCAGCAGAAGGCTTCAGTGGAGTCGTAGTTTGGTGGGAATTACTTTACCCATGAGACCTATCAGTCCCAAAATATTTCACTCACTACCCCTTGGCAGTTACACTCAATGTTTGTTGAGATCTTTAAGGTGGAAGCAAAATGGTGGAAACTCCACCACTAAAATGCTTTTATCTATCCAGACTTTACATATTTTTAAACATTGAATGGTTAGAGCCAAGGGGAAGGTGTACGGAACGAATTGACGCAAGCTGATAGAGCTTGAGAAATAGGACATGATTAAAATGAGGCTATGTATCTTTCACCCTCTGTAGTCTACCTCTATAGCTAAACAACTGTGACTAGAACTCTCTACTTTCTTCTGCTTCATAAAGAATTACAAGGACGATTTACCCTTGATTTACCACCTTTATCTGTACAACAGGTTATGAGGAAGGACATACTCCTTAACCACGAGGTTTCAGTGCCCCTGAAATTCCTGTTAAATCATCACGAGTTCGTAAATGTCCCTCTCACTCCTCCAACCGTCTCCCTCACTCCTCCATCTTTCCTGTGGTGCACCTCCCTCCCTCCCTCCCTCCCTCCCTCCCTCCCTCCCTCCCTAACTCACATAGCATAGCTCATCCTGTACTCTAAATAAATACTGATAGTGTTGTTGTTGTTGGCTAAGGATTTTGTGTTTGCAATTGCTTTTTTTCTGTTTCTTTAGTTCAGTTCAGAAATGCCACTATCATACGAATCTGGACTTTGATATGAGCTTGCCACAGCAGGACTTGGCAGTCTAAATAACAACACTGCTCTGGTTACATGTCTAGCCCTCAAACCAGTACCACACCAGTACCCTGATGTCTATAGTCAGAACCTCTGCTAAAGGCATTTGATTCCTTCTTACTTTACTGCAAAAGCCTCTAGCAGAGGTTCTGGCTGTCCCAAACTCCTGACCTGTCATGAGTAACATAAGCTTCCAAAACACAAACCTGGTGCTCCCTTCCCCCAAAAATAAGCCCACCACCCAGCTCCACCTCATAACCCAGGCTCCTGTGCTTCGGTGTATGCCACTGTGGCAACAGACCTGGGTTCAAATACTATTTGAAATCATTTTAAATACTGGGCTTGATTTTGCTTGCCTGGTGCAATGGAACCAATAGAATAGTCACAAAAGTGACAACCTCGCCAATCTGGCACTATAGGCAGGTTAGACCAAACACTCAAAGTATATGAAAGATTTCAAGTAGTATTTGAACCCAGGTCTTCTGAACAGTGTGCTGTCTTCTGGCTCCCTGAGAAGTGAGACGATGTTGAGCTTCTGAAACCAATTCACCTCCCTGGTTTTAAGACAGCTCTGGTTGCAAGAACAACAGTGACATTCCCCCCCAAAACACGGAGGGAATGGGAGACTCCACACACACACACACACACACACACACACACACGACACACAGACAGACAGACAGACAGACAGACAGACAGACAGACAGACAGACAGACAGACAGACAGACAGAGCCTCAGCAGAGAAACGGGAGCCGGGAGCTGACCCTTGCAGAACCATAGCGGAGCAGAGGTAGGTAGTATCAACACCTCTATCTTCTACCAGCAGGGAGAAGTAATTACTAAAGTCTCATACAGTAGTCAGACTAAGGCTGTTGCAGACCTAGGTTAAAAAATTATCTGAAATCAACTCAAATACTTTATAATATATACTGTATTAGCTGTGCTTGATTGAGCTTTCCTTATGCAATGGATCCAATTGAAAAGTCCAGAAAATGCAAACCCCGCCCACCTGGCACTCCAGGCAGCCTAAAGCAAATGCTCAAAGTATTTGCAATATTTCAAATAGTATTTAAACCCAGGTCTGACTGTGAGAGACTCCTGTGTCTTCATTTAATATTGTTCCCTTCCTGTCTGTGACTTCCTGGTCCCGCTGGTCCCTCGACCTATTAGCTTCTTAAGCAAAGAGTCTTTCAACCCATTAGCTTCTTTAACAAAGAATCTCTCAACCTATTAGCTTCCCAGACAAAGAGAGACTCTGTTACAGGAGGTAACCCAATACTAAACGTCAAACCTGAAGTTCATAGTTAATTAAATTAGCCAGGTGAAACTAAAACCATTAAAATACTATTTGCGCAATATTTGAGTAAAATATTATTGTGCATATGTGTAAAATATTATTGTCTCTCTCACTCTCATCTCTGACATGGCATCTCTCTCCCTCTCATCTCTGACATGGCATCTCTCTCCCTCTCATCTCTGACATGGCATCTCTCTCACTCTCATCTCTGACATGGCATCTCTCTCCCTCTCATCTCTGACATGGCATCTCTCTGACATGGCATCTCTCTCCCTCTCATCTCTGACATGGCATCTCTCTCACATGGCATCTCTCTCACTCTCATCTCTGACATGGCATCTCTCTCCCTCTCATCTCTGACATGGCATCTCTCTCCCTCTCATCTCTGACATGGCATCTCTCTCACTGTCATCTCTGACATGGCATCTCTCTCCCTCTCATCTCTGACATGGCATCTCTCTCCCTCTCATCTCTGACATGGCATCTCTCTCACTCTCATCTCTGACATGGCATCTCTCTCCCTCTCATCTCTGACATGGCATCTCTCTCACTCTCATCTCTGACATGGCATCTCTCTCACTCTCATCTCTGACATGGCATCTCTCTCACTCTCATCTCTGACATGGCATCTCTCTCATCTCTGACATGGCATCTCTCTCATCTCTGACATGGCATCTCTCTCACTCTCATCTCTGACATGGCATCTCTCATCTCTGACATGGCATCTCTCTCACTCTCATCTCTGACATGGCATCTCTCTCACTCTCATCTCTGACATGGCATCTCTCTCACTCTCATCTCTGCCATGGCATCTCTCTCACTCTCATCTCTGACATGGCATCTCTCATCTCTGACATGGCATCTCTCTCAGGTATGATTAGATTTGTTCTGCCCCCCTTCCATACACGTGCACACTTCCCTTCCATACACGTGCACACTTCCCTTCCATACACGTGCACACTTCCCTTCCCTGCACTTGCACTCTTCCCCTCATGTGATTAAAAGTGATTGAATGCTGGCTCAAATCTGTGTCACGTCATAGCACATAGTCACAGTGTTAGGGAGTTGTTGAATGAGGAGTAGTTTTGTTAGGTATTGTGCTCTTGCTAGGGTTGTAAAATGAAACTTTCCCCCAAAAATCCTAGGTTTTCAAGAATTTGCACTTGTTGGATTCCAGTTGTAGGATTTCCAGTTGTAGGATTCCTTTTCTGAGTATTCTCTCTTGATTCCAGGAATCTTCCAACAGAAGTTTCTGAAAAACTTGGGAATGTTGGGAAAGTTTCCGGGAATTTGGCAACCCTATCTCTTGTTGACATGGTTCGTCTGTCCCTAGTCAGTAGTGTGTGACAGAGTGACAGAAGGTCAGCCAAATTAACTACCTAAACTTGTCTCTCTATGTCTCTCTCTCCTCACAAAGTCTGGCTTCCTCTGTGCTCTCTTTTTTCTCTTCTCTCCTCTCTCTTCCCTCTTCGCCCGTACCTTCTTCTACACAACAGCCTGCACTAACAACAACAACAGAACAACAATAACAGAACTACAGAAATAGAACAACAACCAACCCTCTGCCAGTAGTTGATATAGAAGACCTCTCTGGAGAAGGTGAAGTAGATGTTGGTGTCGTAGGCATCATCCCCTGCGTTGGAGATGGTCACGTTCAGAGAGACGTTCCTCACTCCTCCTAGGGCAAGGTGGGGATGGACATGGAGCCTGGAGGCAGGAATATAATAGTTAACATTTTATTTGATAGGGACAGAAACAATTAAAACATTGGAAGGGGTTCCTCACTCCTTCCAAGGCTAAGTGGGGACAGACATGGAGCCTAGCAGGATGAGGAATCAGGCATTTCAGTTGATAAACTATTTCATTGATTAACTATTTCAGTTGATGAACTATTTCAGTTAATTAGTGCACAGTGCTGATTAACTGCATTTGTTTTCCATTCTCTGGGATCATTATGTATCGTCTCTAATTCAGTAAGTAACAAGTAGGCCTATGTATAATACTAGCCTGTCTCAAGACTGCCACTGTCTCTTAATGTGTTTTTGTTTTATATAGAGACATTACCCTGTGAGGTAGAAGTTATTATCATAACTACAGTGGAGTTATATCAGAGATATTTCACTCTACACACATACAAAGAACACTGGTAATATATGACTAAGCTGTTTTACTACTGAACCACTGAATAACACCCGATTTTGGTTTCCAAATGTACAGACTGCCAATGATTCATACAACAAAGAGGAAAGGAAAAGACCTCCCTCACTAAATATGGAAAAGGCATGGATGGTTTCCAACCACAACGAGAGCCAATGAGGACGCATCATAGTTCCACTGACCACACCCACATCTCCTCAGTGTGTACAGCATGACGTCAGTCCGCTTTCATAGAGGAGTGGTGAGCAGTGGCCAGAAAATAAGAAATACACACACCCATCCACACAATATCAACGAAGTGAGTGGCCAAACAGAGGAACAGACTCTGTCTGTCTGTGTTCTTTACCCAGAAAGCAGCAGTTTCCCATGGAGTCTCAGGTCAGCAGCACAGTCATCAGACAGGCAGTTCTTCTCAAACCATGTCTAGAAGAGGAAACATAACAGAGAGAGTGAGAGGGAGTGAGTGAGTGAGGGAGTGAGTGAGTGAGATCGAGAGGATAGTGAGGGAGTGAGAGTGAGAGACCGAGAGTTTATATGACCTCACAGTTCCGGTCTGAACACGCGCACACACACAAACTAGAGGGTTGTGTTGTGGTTAATGTGGGATAAATAGACAGCTCTGACGGTCGTGTGTGTGTGTGTGTGTGTGTGTGTGTGTGTGTGTGTCTACAGGATGGCTAGTCTCCAAGAATCACTTGCTTTATATTAACAGATTCTTTTTTGTTTCAAGACTGAGCAGAGCTGATGGACAGTCAGTCATCCAGAACAGCGCTGTCTATTCGCTTGGTCTGAAGAAACTGAAATACAGTCTGTGCCCCAAATACAACCCTATTCCTTATGGAGTGCATTGCTTTGACTACTTTTAAGGGGGAAAAGGGAGCGATTTGGGATGCAACCAGACAGTACAGTGCAGTTGCAGCCCATGAAACTCCCCACAAATAGTTCTCTAAGTGTTGAAAGATGCAAAAAGTTGCTAATTCTCCACTTTTTCATGAGCACAAGTGGTAGAAATGGGAGTAGGGGGATGATTATTTAAATGTTGGTGGGCTAGAGGAGGGGTGGGTGGGTGGGGGTAGAGGAGGGGTGGGTGGGGTAGAGGAGGGGTGTGTGGGGGTAGAGTAGGGGTGAGTGGGGTAGAGGAGGGGTGGGTGGGGGTAGAGGAGAGGTGGGTGGGGGTAGAGGAGGGGTGGGTGGGGTAGAGGAGAGGTGGGTGCGGTAGAGGAGGGGTGGGTGGGGTAGAGGAGGGGTGGGTGGGGGTAGAGGAGGGGTGGGTGGGGTAGAGGAGAGGTGGGTGGGGTAGAGGAGGGGTGGGTGGGGTAGAGGAGGGGTGGGTGGGGTAGAGGAGAGGTGGGAGGGGTAGAGCAGAGGTAGGTGGGGTAGAGGAGGGGTGGGTGGGGTAGAGGAGAGGTGGGTGGGTGGGGTAGAGGAGGGGTGGGTGGGGTAGAGGAGAGGTGGGTGGGGGTAGAGGAGGGGTGGGTGGGGTAGAGGAGAGGTGGGTGGGGTAGAGGAGAGGTGGGTGGGGGTAGAGGAGGGGTGGGTGGGGTAGAGGAGAGGTGGGTGGGGGTAGAGGAGGGGTGGGTGGGGTAGAGGAGAGGTGGGTGGGGTAGAGGAGGAGTGGGTGGGGTAGAGGAGAGGTGGGTGGGGTAGAGCAGAGGTAGGTGGGGTAGAGGAGGGGTGGGTGGGGTAGAGGAGGGGTGGGTGGGGTAGAGGAGAGGTGGGTGGGGGTAGAGGAGGGGTGGGTGGGGTAGAGGAGGGGTGGGTGGGGTAGAGGAGAGGTGGGTGGGGTAGAGGAGGGGTGGGTGGGGTAGAGGAGGGGTGGGTGGGGGTAGAGGAGGGGTGGGTGGGGTAGAGGAGGGGTGGGTGGGGTAGAGGAGGGGTGGGTGGGGTTGAGGAGGGGTGGGTGGGGTAGAGGAGGGGTGGGTGGGGTAGAGGAGAGGTGGGTGGGGTAGAGGAGGGGTGGGTGGGGTAGAGGAGAGGTGGGTGGGGTAGAGGAGAGGTGGGTGGGGTAGAGGAGGGGTGGGTGGGGTTGAGGAGGGGTGGGTGGGGTAGAGGAGGGGTGGGTGGGGTAGAGGAGGGGTGGGTGGGGTAGAGGAGAGGTGGGTGCTAGAAAAATAACTAAATGAATCAACCTACCAAATTTCTTTCAAGGAAAGAAAACAGTAACGGTAACTGAAACCACCTCGTTATAACGATCATTTGAGGTTATTTCTTTGACATTCCTCTGCTGATACAGAGGAAAACGTGACTTTGCTTTCAGGTACCAGGGTTAGAGGATGGATTCTTAAAATATTCCTACAATTTAAAGGAAATTAATATACTGTATATTTAAATTAAACTCTGATAGACTCTCGGCAGAAAGTATTCAGCGATTTTTCAGCATTGAAAAGTCTTGGCTCCAACCACTGCCACGCCCATGCCAATCCCACCACCTAAGCTCCATTTTGATCCAGAATAAAACAATGGTATTGGAGCGATTTCGGGGGGTAACTCAGACCTGGACTCAAATCTGGGTCCAGCGACTGTCAATCAAACACCTTAGCTGTTACAGCAAAACTCTTAGTGAGGTTGCTAGGTGTTGTCACTACAGTAGGTTGTGTGTGAGGATTTCAACCTACGTATAGGCAACACAAAACCTGTTACCTCATTCAACCTACATATAGGCAACACAACAACTGTAGCCTGTTATCTCAATCAACAGACATATAGGCAGTGGTGTTAAGTACTTAAGTGAAAATACTTGAAAGTACTACTTAAGTAATTTTTGGGGGTTATCTGTACTTTACTTTTACTTCACTACATTCCTAAAGAAAATATTATACTTTCTGCTCCATACATTTTCCCTGACACACAAAAGTACTCGTTACATTTTGAATGCTTAGCAGGACAGGAAAATGGTCTAATTCACACATTTGTGACTTGTTTCAGGAAACTAGGCGGATGTCGCGTGTCACTACTTCACAGGACTGCCATTTGAACTTAAAAAAAAACAACCTAAATGCGTTTTTTGTCCAAAATGCCTTCTGTAACATGTGAACTGTCATGTGCCTTAATAACAAACTTGTATGCCATCTGTAAATACGAATACAATCGTTAAAACTACGAGCCTTGTTGGTTTAGCCACAGAAAAGGTCAGCAACCTTCCCGCTAGCCATGATTGGCTGAGATAATGAGTGGGCTGGATATACCGAGAGATGTGTTCGGATTGGTCTGCCATGCAGCTTGCTTCTGTCTATTTGAGCTGGTCAGTATGTGTATGTAATCCTTTCTAACGTGGCTTTTTTAGAAAGATATCACGTAGTAGAGCTGCGTAAGTGTTGCTCTCCACTTTCTGGAGGACCAAGTTCTGAAATCAGTGGAAGTAGAGTATGATAGTTAAGGAGATGGAGAAAACACCTGTCTCGGGATTACATCTTCAAACTAAGGGCAACCTTGGCATCCGTGATAGGGAGAAGCGTCCATCCATGTATACGGTTAAGATAGTCTAGCTAGCAAAATGTTCAGATATTATACGTTTCTGATTTTGTCAGAAAGTCATTTCATTTCAAGTTAAAGTGTACTGTTAACTAGTTAGCGAACATTAGCTGGCTGGCTCGCTAGCTAACGTGACGTGTATGATCTGTGTAGTAATATTTTACGTATCTCAGAGCCATTTGCTTTGCTAGTTTAGCATAATGTTAGCTAGCTAACATTGAACCTGGTTGGTTAGCTACCTGCAGATTCATGCAGGGTAATACCGTCATGAGTTGGGATTATGGTTTATTGTTTAGCTAGCTAGCTAGCTAGCTACATGTCTCAACAAAAGACTCCAATATGCAAGTAAAGATTTCAATAGAATGTTCATGATGTCATTGCGACATCTGCTGATAGACGTAGCTGGTAAATTTGTTCTGGCTATCTACTCTGATTTCAGAGCACTCTCGTCTGAGTGTGCCAGAGCGCAGAATAACTGACGAAATTACGAACACTCAACACCCGTTGAATATGGCCAGTGTCAGTAAACATTGGCAATAAAGCGCAATTAAATTGTTGCCAGCAGCACAGTTGCCGTCACCAACACTCTGGATAACATACAAACAGCCTAACCAGCTCTGCTAGGGCAAGTAAAATGGTCAGAGTGAAGTGTTCTCTCATTTGTGTCGTCTGGAAGTAGCTATCAAGCTAGCCAACATTGGCCAGTTAGCTTGGGTGCTTGACTGCTGCTGTTATGACAGAACGCTCTGATCAACCCTGCTCCTCAGCCAGAGCGTCCAGTGTGCGCTCTGAACACTCTTAGAGCGAAACGCTCTGAATTTACAAATGTACAATCTGACAACGAACGCCCAGAGCACACTCTGGCACTCCAGATTAAATGTATGAACACACCCATAGTATAAACCAGCCTTTAGTCTTGAATTCTTTGGTTGTTTAGTACATGGCCTCATATCTGAATCCTTAAAGAGATTTAAAGACAATTTTCTCAAAAGTGAGGTTACAAGTTTATCAATTTTCAAAACAGAATTACTTTCCCATTGTTCAACTGGAGTGTATGATATACCATGTTCTAGCTCTGAGTCTCTACTTTTATTCAAAGTAAAAAACACAATTTCAAATTTTTATAGATAAGACCAAATCGAGCCGGGCGATCACATTTATCAAGAGAACACCCCTGGTCATCCCTACTGCCTCTGATCTGGCGGACTCACTAAACACATGCTTCATTTGTAAATGATGTCTGAGTGTTGGAGCGTGCTCCTGGCTATCCGGAAATAAAATTTAAAAAACAACAAGAAAATGGTGCCGTCTGGTTTGCTTCATATAAGGAATTTTAAACAATTTATACTTTACTGTTGATGCTTAAGTATATTTGAGCAATTACATTTACTTTTGATAGTTAAGTATATAGTTAACTATGGGGTGGCAGGTAGCCTAGTGGTTAGAGCTTGTAACCGAAAGATTGCAAGATCGAATCCCCTGACAAGGTAAAAATCTGTCGTTCTGCACCTGAACAAGGCAGTTAACCCACTGTTCCTAGGCCGTCATTGAAATTAAGAATTTGTTCTTAATTGACTTGCCTAGTTAAATAAAGGTAAAAAATATATATATATATATTTGAAACCAAATACATTAGACTTTTACTCAAGTAGTATTTTACTGGGCGACTTTCACTTTTAATTTAATAATTTTCTGTTAAGGTATCTTTTACAATTGATGACAATTGGGTACTTTTTCCACCACTGCATACAGGCAACACAACAACTGTAGAATGTTACCTCATTCAACGTACATACAGGCATCACAACAACTGTAGAATGTTACCTCATTCAACGTACATACAGGCATCACAACAACTGTAGAATGTTACCTCATTCAACGTACATACAGGCAACACAACAACTGTAGAATGTTACCTCATTCAACGTACATACAGGCATCACAACAACTGTAGAATGTTACCTCATTCAACGTACATACAGGCAACACAACAACTGTAGAATGTTACCTCATTCTTTGCTGCTATCTTGTCTCCTTTCTTCCAGCGCAGTACAGGTGTGAGAGCAGGCAGGTCATTGTCAAGATGTCCATCCACCACATGCTTCCCCAGGGTGTAGGCCACTTCAAAGGTGATGGCTGTGAACACGTCTTTCACATCCTTCTGCAGAGAGACAGAGAGAAACAAAATGGCTGTTCAAGCACAATGTAATCTCGGAATCCAGAACCAAATCTTAAATGCTCGGTTTGTCATGAGAAAGAGCTAAATGTTACCACCTAGAAAATAAATGCCTTTATCTTATGTCACCATCTGAACCTCTGCGTGGTTTTAAAATAGTTTCCTCCTGCTCTCTAGCAATCTCAACATGGACAGAGCCACCCAAACTTCAGAACTGGATCCTAGGTTCAGAAGAACACTCATGCCAACCTGAAATGTTCTGGCTCATATATTTTCTCCACACATTCTCCTTTTCTGCTTGGTTCCAGCAACTATGGTGGATGCGTAACCAGAGCAGCCCAGTACAGCTCAGCCCAGTACAACTCAGCTCAGCCCAGTACAGCTCAGCTCAGCTCAGCCCAGTACAGCTCAGCCCAGTTTTGGCTGGGCTCAGTAGTGTGAAGAAGGTAAAATGTAATATATTTCATAATAAACACTTGGCATTGCATTGGCCTGTGCTCTATGCTATATTTTTCACTGCGAGGCCATACAACCTGAGAGAACCATAGAGAAAGTGTTTCTTTTGGCACGGGACTTGGAAACAAAAAGCTCTGAATATGATGAAACCCTACATCCTCATTAGAGAATACTGTTGGAAGGGGGACATGGGAAAATCACATCTTTGTCTTTCTCGCTTTTCTTTCATCTATCTCTCCTGTCCATTACACTTCACTCACTCTGTTCTTTGAAGAGCTAGAGACTCTCTGATGGTGATGGGTTTGGCTCCATCGTACTGTCTCGTACTACCAACAGACCGGGAAAACTCACACAAGCTGAGGCTTAACAGAAAACAAGTGTTTATCTTTGCCCCATACTAGTGTCTGGCAGCTTGGAGCCAAACCCCTTATGTAAACACAGATGGGTTCACTTTCTTTTTCTTTCTGGTTGGGGGGTCTCTCTCTCCATCTCTCTCCGTCCGTCTCTCTCTCAATTTCCATTCTTTTATCGCTCCATTTTACACCGTCCGTCAATCCACCCATCCCCATCCTCTTCCGGTCATATAGGAGGGCTGAAGTTCTGTCTGGTTGGATTAACACATTAGCCCACACACACACTGACATCCTCTTTGGAGGGGTGACTGTCTGCTACCTAGCAACTTGAGAGTTATGGCAGGAAAGAGGAACAGTGTAGTAATGGGTAGGACATGAATGGACAGAAACAGGCCTGGTTACAGGGCTTATTCCTCCATGGGAGGGATACAATACTGCAGCCCGTCCATATGATCGCCATAACTGAAATTGTAAACTTCACTAAAAGTTTTTGTGAATTATCCTCTTAGTAGTATAGCTTACTTTGTCAAGCTTCTGGTAACGCACAGGTAGAAATATACCAAGATATGCAGTCTTCTTACTGTGCTTAATCTGCTTTACTGTTTGTCATTGAATACGTTTGCTAATTATGTCAATGTATGTATGATTGAAGTATTTCTTTGTTAAATGTCACATTAAACATAACACAAATATCATTGAATATATACTGAACAAAAATATAACGGCAACATACAACATTATCTAAGATTTTACTGAGTTACAGTTCATATAGGGAAATCAGTCCATTTAAATGAATGAATTAAGCCCTAATCTATGGATTTCACAAGACAAATACCTTTGGAAAAAAAGTAGGGGCGTGGAACAGAAAACCAGTCAGTATCTGGTGTTACCACCATTTGCCTCATGCAACGCGACACATCTCCTTCTCATAGAGTTGATCAAGCTATTGATTGTGGCCTGTGGAATTGGCAGGAACTGGAACACGCTGTCGTACACATCAATCCAGAGCATCCTAAACATGCCCAATGGGTGAAACGTCTGGTGAGTATGCAGGCCATGGAGGAACTGGGACATTTTCAGCTTCCAGGAATTGTGTACAGATCCTTGAGATATGAGGTGATGGCGGCGGAAACGCTGACATCTGTTCACAACGTTGACATCAGCAAACCGCTCGCCCACACAACGCCATACACGCGGTCTGTGGTTGTGAGGCCGGTTGGACAAATTCATTAAAACGACATTGGAGGCAGCTTATGTTAAATTAATATTAAATTATCTGGCAACAGCTCTGGTGGGCATAACTGCAGTCAGCATGTCAATTGCATGCTCCCTCGAAACATCTGTGGCATTTTGTATTGTGACAAAACTGCACATTTTAGAGTGGCCTTTTATTGTCCCCATCACAATGTGATTGTGCACAAAATCTGAGAGAATCCTTGGGATCTTTTATTTCAGCTCATGAAACATGCGACCAACTCTTCACATGTTGTGTTTATATTTTTGTTCAGTGTAATTTGATTGGTTTGGTTCCCAACCTTCCATATACTAAACAATGGGGACGAGCACCTCCCCATCCACATCGAGGGGGCTGAAGTGGAGCTTCAAGTTCCTTGGTGTCCAAATCACTAAGGACTTAAAATGGCCCTCATACGCGCATATTCGTGAAGAAGGCGCAATAGCGCCTCTTCCGCCTCAGGAGGTTGAAAAGGTTTGGCCTGGGCTACATCTGAGTTGATCCTTCTATTTTATAAAAAATTTTGCACTGTCTCTATGCACCCTCACAGGACTCTACACACTGACAATCCAACACACACACGCACTTCACTTGCTCACACACACATAACACGCACACACATTTATACTGACTCTACACTCATGCACACACTCATATACTATCATCATATACGCTGCTGCTACTCTGTTTATCATATATCCTGATGCCTAGTCACCATAACCCTATACATATCTACCTCTATCACTCCAGTATCCCTGTCACCTTAACCCTGTACATATCTACCTCTATCACTCCAGTATCCCTGCACATTGTAAATATGGTACTGGAACTGACCCTGTATATAGTATGCTTACTTACTTTCTTTTCTTGTGTTCTTCTTATTTTTGTTTCTCATCTGTTTTTGTTCTACCTTAAGTTATTTTTAGTATTACACTGTTATCGATTACTGCATTATTGGGGTTAGAGCTTGGAAGAAAGGCATTTCACTGTACTTGTGCATGTGACATCAGAACTTGAAACACACAGCATGGACGTACACTACCGTTCAAAAGTTTGGGGTCACTTAGAAATGTCCTTGTTTTTGAAAGAAAATAATTTTTTTTGTCCATTAAAATAACATCAAATTGATCAGAAATACAGTGTAGACATTGTTAATGTTGTAAATGAAGAGGCGACGCAGGGGTGCTGGCCTACTAGGCAGAGTTGCAAAGAAAAAGCCATATCTCAGACTGGCCAATAAAAAGAAAAGATGGGCAAAAGAACACAGACACTGGACAGAGGAACTCTGCCTAGTAGGCCAGCATCCCTGCGTCGCCTCTTCATCTACAACATTAACAATGTCTACACTGTATTTCTCATCAATTTGATGTTATTTTAATGGACAAAAATATATATTTTCTTTCAAAAACAAGGACATTTCTAAGTGACCCCAAACTTTGAACAGTAGTGTATGGACATGCATAAACACGCACGCACGCATAAACACGCACAAACACGCACAAACAAGCACACAGGTCGTGTACTGTTTGAGAGAGGGGCTGGCCTTTCAAATTCCCAGTGGTGTTTAGAGCTAAATGCTTCAAATAGCCCCTGTCCAGTGGCCTCTGAGTGAACCTACCTCCAGGGACCAGTCAGCCACAGGCCAGTGTCCCCACATTCAGCTGCAGCCCAGCACTCCAACACTAAAGGACTTAAATGGAGTTGTTGCAAAACATTAAACATAACTAGTGTTTGTTGTGTGAACTCTTGGAATTCTAAATGCCCTTTAAGTGAGTAGGGAAATAAAAAGTTGTAGTCCCTGGTAGCCATTAGGACCTTCATTAAACAACAACGTAGACTAGTTTAGAGGTCTTTCCACTAGATCTTGTCAAACAGAGACTGTATTATTGTGGGAGACGGAGACAGAGCCTGGGTCCCAAATGGCACCTTCTTCCTTATACAGTATAGTACACTACTATAAGACCTGGTCAAAAGTAGTGCACTATATAGGGAATAGGGTGCCATTTGGAATGGAACCACTTCCCAAACCCAGAGTCAGGAACAGAACTATGCCTGGCTGGATTCTGAGAAAGAGCAGCAGGACTCACATCACATCCCCCTTTATATTAGGAAACAGTGGAGGTCATTGGTAAGCCTTCTTTGGCCCAAGCTTTTATCAGGCAGTTATTAATGTTCGCCATACCACCCCACCTCAACCCCTGCCTCCCAAGCCTCCCAGTCCCCCCCTAGCCCTAGTTTCAGGCTCCTACCTCACCCCAACCTTTCAAACCCAGCTCCCCAACCCTACATAGTCCACTACTCCAGCCTCCCAACCCAGCTCACACTCCCTCCCAGTGATGCTGTTAACTCCTGTATTTATAGAACACAGGAGTTACTGAGCTCCAACTGAAACTGAGACCTACTGGGCGTTAACAGACTGTTGCCTTTAATTGTGTGAATGGAATGGACCCACACAACAACTGGTCCTTACATACAGGTACCGGTCACAGACACACACTAACACACATACACACCGAGGGCACACACACCGGTCACAGCGCTGGACACACACACATGAGAGACAGCATGGCAACAGGTCACTCTATAGTGAAAGGCTGCCATTGTATGAACCAACACTCGTTTGTACTCAGACGCCTCAGGGAGGGTCTGTTTCATTCAATTGTGCCCTTTCACATCGGACGGAACACAAGCACTGATGGAGAATGAGTTTATGTTCTATAGAATGAGTTTATGTTCTATAGAATGAGTTTCTGTTCTATAGAATGAGTTTCTGTTCTATAGAATGAGTTTATGTTCTTTAGAATGAGTTTCTGTTCTTTAGAATGAGTTTCTGTTCTATAGAATGAGTTTCTGTTCTTTAGAATGAGTTTCTGTTCTTTAGAATGAGTTTCTGTTCTTTAGAATGAGTTTCTGTTCTTTAGAATGAGTTTCTGTTCTATAGAATGAGTTTCTGTTCTTTAGAATGAGTTTCTGTTCTTTAGAATGAGTTTCAGTTCTATAGAATGAGTTTGTTCTTTAGAATGAGTTTCTGTTCTATAGAATGAGTTTCTGTTCTATAGAATGAGTTTCTGTTCTTTAGAATGAGTTTCTGTTCTTTAGAATGAGTTTCTGTTCTTTAGAATGAGTTTCTGTTCTTTAGAATGAGTTTGTTCTTTAGAATGAGTTTCTGTTCTTTAGAATGAGTTTCTGTTCTTTAGAATGAGTTTCTGTTCTTTAGAATGAGTTTCTGTTCTATAGAATGAGTTTCTGTTCTTTAGAATGAGTTTCTGTTCTTTAGAATGAGTTTCAGTTCTATAGAATGAGTTTGTTCTTTAGAATGAGTTTCTGTTCTATAGAATGAGTTTCTGTTCTATAGAATGAGTTTCTGTTCTTTAGAATGAGTTTCTGTTCTTTAGAATGAGTTTCTGTTCTTTACAATGAGTTTGTTCTATAGAATGAGTTTGTTCTTTAGAATGAGTTTCTGTTCTATAGAATGAGTTTCTGTTCTATGGAATGAGTTTCTGTTCTATAGAATGAGTTTCTGTTCTTTAGAATGAGTTTCTGTTCTTTAGAATGAGTTTCTGTTCTTTAGAATGAGTTTCTGTTCTTTAGAATGAGTTTCTGTTCTATAGAATGAGTTTCTGTTCTATAGAATGAGTTTCTGTTCTATAGAATGAGTTTCTGTTCTTTAGAATGAGTTTCTGTTCTATAGAATGAGTTTCTGTTCTTTAGAATGAGTTTCTGTTCTATAGAATGAGTTTCTGTTCTTTAGAATGAGTTTCTGTTCTATAGAATGAGTTTCTGTTCTTTAGAATGAGTTTCTGTTCTTTAGAATGAGTTTCTGTTCTTTAGAATGAGTTTCTGTTCTATAGAATGAGTTTGTTCTATAGAATGAGTTTCAGTTCTATAGAATGAGTTTCAGTTCTATAGAATGAGTTTCTGTTCTATAGAATGAGTTTCTGTTCTATAGAATGAGTTTCTGTTCTATAGAATGCGTTTCTGTTCTTTAGAATGAGTTTCTGTTCTTTAGAATGAGTTTCTGTTCTTTAGAATGAGTTTCTGTTCTTTAGAATGAGTTTCTGTTCTATAGAATGAGTTTCTGTTCTTTAGAATGAGTTTCTGTTCTATAGAATGAGTTTGTTCTATAGAATGAGTTTCTGTTCTATAGAATGAGTTTCTGTTCTTTAGAATGAGTTTCTGTTCTATAGAATGAGTTTCTGTTCTATAGAATGAGTTTCTGTTCTATAGAATGAGTTTATTTTCTTTAGAATGAGTTTATGTTCTATAGAATGAGTTTCTGTTCTTTATGTTCTTTAGAATGAGTTTATGTTCTTTAGAATGAGTTTCTGTTCTTTAGAATGAGTTTCTGTTCTTTAGAACATATTATTAGAATAAAAAGTTACGACAGTCATCAAGGAAAGCTTCAACTCATAAATACACAGTCATAAAACAGAGAGTTTAAAGATTTGGAGGAGTTCATGTGACATACTGGAGGTTCATTCACGTTTATCCCCAGAGAGAGATAGAAAGGAAGAGAGAGGAAGAGAGAAAGAGACAGTTTGAGTGAGTGAGAGGGAGGATACATGGCCAATAAACCAGGGTCCATGTCCCCTAGCTCAACATCAGGCACTACTCTGTGACTAGTTGTCACTTGGATTTTTGTCACTGAAACTACCTTTCTTGGTCATCTGACAACTTGATCTACCATCCAGTTGTTTACAATATAGGCCTACTTACAATATACACTGAACAAAAACATAAACGCAACATGCGACAATTTCAACTATTTTACTGAGTTACAGTTCATATAAGGAAATCAGTCAATTGAAATAAATTAATTAGGCCCTTATCTATAGAATTCACATGACTGGGCATGGCTCCTATAACTATAAACTACTAATTTGACTATGTTTCATGGAATTTCAATCAACCTGGGAGCAATTCTCAGGCAGTATAGCATTGTCTTGCATTTATTTTTGTTTTCAGTTTGATAACACTGGACAAAATGACTACTTAGGATACTGACAATTTGCTACTCTTTACTGTATTTTAAGGATTGTTATACCCGGAACTATTTACCCACACAGACACAGCAGCCTAAGTGTCACGCTCTGACCGTAGATTGCTTTGTATGTTTCTATTTTCTGTTTGGTCAGGGTGTGATGTGGGTGGGCATTCTATGTTTGTATGTCTATGTTTTCTATTTCTATTGTGTTTGGCCTGGTATGGTTCCCAATCAGAGGCAGCTGTCAATCGTTGTTTCTGATTGAGAACCATACTTAGGTAGCCTGTTTTCCCACTGTTAGTTGTGGGTGGTTATTTTCTGTTTAGTGTTTTTGTTGCACCTTGCAGAACTGTTCGTTTTGTCGTTTTGTTGTTTTTGTTCGAGTGTTCATATTTATTAAAAGTATTATGAATACTTATCACGCTGCACTTTGGTCCTCTTCTCCTTCTCCCGACGACAATCGTGACACTAAGCCCGGGAAATTCTCTCACACATAGTGGCGGATTTAGGTATAGGCGACATGGGCAGCCGCTCAGGGCGGCATCTTACCAGGGGCGTCACGGGGCACCCGCACCAAAAAATCGGAATAGTGACATTTGCGCGATCTGTTTTCTATCGCTCATTTGCACATCACGTCAATGATATCAGGTCACCGTGTGGGACTGTGGGTCAATTAACCTTGTCGGAGTAGGCGCCCTTGATTCTAGTTTGTGAGCTAGGCAGGCTACTGCCTGCAAAAGTCTCCCTCTCAGAAGTACAAGAGGGGGAGGGGGGCGGGGGTAGGTTGACCTCAGGTCTCCCCACTGGAAGCCCGAGGTAGGGGGAGCAGGGGAATCTATCAAATAGCACACCTCTAACTTTGTACAGTACTAACGCAATTAGTAAAATCCGTCACACTACGAAATGCTACCAAATAAACCACAATTCATTCATAATACTGTGATTACATAGTTTCATAGACATATTGTTGGGGGGGGGGTTCGCCCAGGGAACCATACAAGCTAGAACCGCCACTGCTCACATGCAAATCTGACCTGCAAGATGGCAGCACCCCAAGCCTCCCCTTCATGTTCTCCCTCTCCCCGTCACAGTGGGTGCGGGGAGGATGATGTCAGCCTTTTCAAAGCTCTGACTGACTCACACACACACACACACACACACACACACACACACACACACACACACACACACACACACACACACACACACACACACACACACACACACACACACACCTTCCTTTAAAGCCTTTAAAGGGCAGAGCAAGGGAAGTGCATGTTTGAGTTGATATATTATTTATTTCCTGTCTACAATTCAGCTTGTTTCTAATGAATAGTAGTAACTGAAGGTTTCAATTAAAATACACCTTTACGAGACGGTTTTCCAGACCAGATTAAGCATAATATAGACCTGGACAAAAAAAATCATGCTTAATGGAGATTCAACATTGAAAGCACTTCCTATTCCAGGAGTAGCCTTACTATTGGTTAAAACAAACAGCCATACAAGAACAGCTGGAGAAACTGAAGAAGTAAATATCTCCACGGTGATCTTGTGAATGGGGTTAGTGGAAATAAACTTTGAGTGATTCATGGGACTCACTCCCTCTGAGGTGCTAAAGAAGGTCGACACTATTTGAAATATCTCATGCCAAATATTTCCGTTAACAACTCACACATATGGGGGACATACGTTAGTTAAGCATCTTATCTGGCTTCGTCTTCGCATTGCCTCCCAGAGGAGTGAGGCAAGAGTCAGACCATTCCTGACCTGGCCCAGGCCAGTCTTAAGTTCTTTACCAGATATCTACTACTGGCCAGACCTGGGTTCAAATACTATTTTAAATATTTTAAGTACTTTCAGCATTTCCTTCAGCCTGCCTCAGTATGCCAGATGTGAGGGATTTGCACCTTTTTAACATGTCTATTGGTTCCATCAGCCAGGCAAGCTCAATCAAGCCAAACTAAATTATTTTAAATGATTTCAAATAGTATTTGAAGCCAGGTCTGCTACAGGTTACTGGTGAGGCTAGGACAGGCTTCAGCTGGTCCCAATCCTCATATGGAACCAATATAATAGTCTCTAAGGGAAAGGACATGATTGGTGGGGAAGCTTGAAGGGATAATAGTGTGGTAGTGGTGGACGAGAAGGAAGAGAAGGAGATTGACAATAATCATACCATTCAACATCAGCCACCGAACATTTCTTCCTTCCAGATATTAGTTTGAATGTTATTACCTTTTCAATGTTATAAGTTATATTAGGCACCAGCCTTGGCACAGACCCTTACTCTACCCTTCTACTTCAGTAGACTCAGCCAGGAGAGAATAGCTGAGTCTACTCTGGCATGGTGTTAGATGAAGTAGAGGTGGAAACATTTCTCAGATCACACTCCAGGTTAACGCACCAACTTGAACCCCATAATAATTCACGGGTGGGTTCTCATTCTTGATGCATGACTCTGTGTACAGAAGCACTTTGTTTTCACCAAACAAATCATACTGACGAACAACGGATTTTTCACTGGATAGATGTCATGCCGACACACACACACACACACACTCCTGTCGAAATGCGATGCCATCCCATTTTATCTGGTATTTCCAGTGCTTATCTTTATAGCTGTTAGGTTTAATGTCCCTACATGACATTTAATTACCCTAGTGTACATAATGGCTAATGTTACTGTACATGACAGGTCATCTTTTAAATGATGATGACGACAAGAAAACGACCATACTCCATACTCATAGATCAATAGTTCAAATGAAAAGCAATAGTTTCTCTCAAGTTGATATGCACGTTTCTCCTCCTTTCAAACACTGGGCTTTTGTGTCTGTGATATTTGTTGTGATAACAAGGAGCATTAAAGAGAAATATAAGATAAGTTCTGACCTCTAGTTGATGTTAAATATCATGGGTGCTGCTGTAACTGTTTTACCATAGCAAGATAAACAGGACAAAACTCTGTCCCAAATGGCACCCGATTCCCTACAGCTGTAGGATCTTAATTTGATCACTCTTCTGTTGCTGAGAATTTGGAAACTTGTAGTGTATTCAAGGTTTAAAAATGCTTCCAAAGTTTGTAAATGTCAGACTTGATTTATTTTAACGAAAAATGTATCAACCCCTACAAACACGTTCCATTAACAATAATCCACATAATAATTCACATTTCCTGTTGCTGCAAGATTATTATCCTGCTGCTGCAGTATTATTTTCCTGCTGTAGAAAACTGGATCAAATTAAGATCCTACAGCTGTATCCAGTGAACTTCTTTTGACCAGAGCCCTATTGGCCATGGTCAAAAGTACTGGGGTATTAATGGGGTACTATTTGGGACCTATCCTCTGCCTGACTGAAGAAGGGAATTAGAAGGGAACATTGGAAGTGAGCACTTTACAGCTGGGTTTCTTAAATGATGGGTTGGGACCCAAAGTGTGCCCTGGACATGTGAGAGGAGGGTTGTGAGTTATGAGAACACATCTATAATCACACACTCGTAGGGAGGATGATTTGGGTCACGGGAGGACGGTCAATGTTTCATTTGGGTCTCGAACTGAAAAGGTTTGAAGAGCAACTTTCATGAAAAAAAATGTGTTAATTGAAAACCAGATGTTTTAAGCTTAGTTATAGTTAAACACTTAAACTCTGGTCTTCGTTTTGACAGTTGTTGAAAAGTGATATATTTTAGTTGTAAATGTAGCTCTTTTTGCCCCTAGTGGTTCAACTACCATTGAAATCGTGATGTAGAGGCCCACAGATTTCTAACTCTGAAAAGTGAAAGCATACCTGTGAGAGGGGTCCCCCTGGGAGTAGTTGTAGGTTTGTATACAGTACCAAAGACCAATCTGTGAGTTAATTTGACCATTGGAAAAAGAGCTACTGCGTAAATACTGCAATGCGGGTTGGATTGAATTGAGCCCCTAATTTTCATTTTCAAGGTGATGATTGAACTTTCCTTCCCAACACAATACTGTAATACATGTGAGTCCACATTTCAAATATTTATTTTGCACCCAATGGGGGATTGGAATAGTGGCAATAGGAACGCGGCACCTTACCACTGTGTGTTAACTATCCAGAACTGTATTTGCTCGCAATGCATATCATTTTATTATCAGAGCGTGCCAGTGGACTTCTGGTAAGTATGCTTTAGTGAGAAAGTGTTGGGATCAGGTACAACTACGTTAAACCACCTCCAAAATGAAAATGTATGAGCAATTACCCCCACTCACAACTTCTCACCTGAATGCATTGGTTGTATTTTTATGTGAAGGGGTTGGGCAAAGGCTGAAATTGGGGCTGAGAGTTACCCTTTAAGAACCCCTGCTTTAGAGGAATATAACTTCAACAGCAGGAACATGTACTCTGTGTGTGTGTGTCTGTGTCTGTGTCTGTGTCTGTGTGTGTGTGTGTGTGTGTGTGTGTGTGTGTGTGTGTGTGTGTGTGTGTGTGTGTGTGTGTGTGTGTGTGTGTGTGTGTGTGTGTGTGTGTGTGTGTGTTCAACAGGAAATGTGAACCATCTATGAAGTTGTCCCAGGAGGCTAGTCCAGCATACAGAACTATCTACCTCCCACTCTTGACACAACAACACATAACATTCCGTCACAACACACAAACGTATGCATGAAAGTACGCGCACAAACTCCTTTCGAAATCCGAGCATAGAAATCCTCCCCCCACAAACATTGCACATCACTAAGTAACCTACCTAACACTACCCTCTCTAAAGCAACAGCCCCTGGGCTCATCACAGCAGTGGTTCCCATTAGGGACTATTGTATGGTTGCATCCCAAACGGCACCCTACAAATGAAATGCTTGTGCTTCTAGCTCCGACAGTGCAGTAATATCTAACAAGTAATATCTAACAAATTACACAACATATACCCAATACACACAAATCTAAGTAGGAATGAATTAAGACTATATACACATATGGACGAGCGATGTCAGAGCAGAACAGACTAAGATACAGTAGAATAGTATAGAATACAGTATATACATATGAGATGAGTAATGCAAGATATGTAAACATTATTAAGTGACTAAGATACCGTAGAAGTATAGAAAACAGTATACACATATGAGACGAGTAATGCAAGATATGTAAACATTATTAAGTGACTAAGATACCGTAGAAGTATAGAATACAGTATATACATATGAGATGAGTAATGCCAGATATGTAAACATTATTAAAGTGACTAGTGTTCCATTCCTTAAAGTGGCCAGTGATTTCAAGTCTATGTATATAGGGCAGCAGCCTCTAATGTACTAGTGATGGTTATTTAACAGTCTGATGGCCTTGAGATTGAAAAGCAGCTTCTGTCTCTCGGTCCCAGCTTTGATGCACCTGTACTGACCTCGCCTTCTGGATGATAGCGTAGTGAACAGGCAGTGGCTTGGGTGGTTGATATCCTTGATGATCATTTTGGCCTTCCTGTGACATCGGGTGCTGTAGGTGTCCTGGAGGGCGGGTAGTTTGCCCCCGGTAAGGCGTTGGGCAGACCGCAGCACCCTCTGGAGAGCCTTGCGGTTGCAGGCGGTGCAGTTGCCGTACCAGACGGTGATACAGCCTGACAGGATGCTTTCAATTGTGCATCTGTAAAAGTTTGTGAGGGTTTTAGGTGACAAGCCACATTTCTTTAGCCTCCTGAGGTTGAAGAGGCTCTGTTGTGCCTTCTTCACCACACTGTCTGTGTGGGTGTTCCATTTCAGTTTGTCAGTGATGTATACGCCAAGGAACTTGAAGCTTTCCACCTTCTCTACTGCGGTCCCGTCGATGTAGATAGCAAAGTGTGCACCCCCCTTTTTCCTGAAGTCCACGATCATCTCCTTTGTTTTGTTGATGTTGAATGAGAGGTTGTTTTCCAAGCACTAGACTCCCAGAGCCCTCACCTCCTCCCTGTAGGCTGTCGCATCATCGTTGGTAATCAAATTTACTACTGTTGTTGTGTCTGCAAACTTGATGATTGAGTTTGAGGTGTGCTTGGCCACACAGTCATGGGTGAACGGAGAGTACAGGAGGGGGCTGAGCACGCACCCTTGTGGGGCTCCAGTGTTGAGGATCAGCGGAGTGGAGATGTTTCCTACCTTCACCACCTGGGGGCGGCCAGTCAGGAAGTCCAGGACCCAGTTGCACTGGAAGGGGTTCAAACCAAAGGCCTCAAGCTTAATGATGAGCTTTTCAGGGTACTATGGTTTTGAATGCTGAGCTATAGTCAAGCATCATCAAGCATTCTTACATATGTATTCCTCTTGTCCAGGTGGGCCAGAGCAGTGTGCAGGGTGATGGTGATTGCATCGTCTGTGGACATACTGTATTGGGGCGGTAAGCAAATTGAAGTGGGTCTAGGGTGTCAGGTAAGGTGGAGGTGATATGATCCTTGACTAGTCTCTCAAAGCACTTCATGATGACAGAAGTGAGTGCTATGGGCGGTAGACATTTAGTTCAGTTACCTTTGCCTTCTTGGGTACAGAAACAATGGTGGCCATCTTGAAGCATGTGGAGACAGTAGACTGGGATAGGGAGAGATTGAATATGCCTGTAAACACGCCAGTCAGCTGGTCTGCACATGCTCTGAGGACACGGCTAGGAATGCCGTCTGGGCCAGCAGCCTTGCGAGGGTTAACACGTTTTACTCACGGCGACCACGGATAAGGAGAGCCCACAGTCCTTGGTAGCGGGCCGCGTCGGTGGCACTGTGTTATCCTCAGAGCGTGCGAAGAATGTGTTTAGCCTGTCCGGAAGCAAGACGTCGGTCTCGGCGACGTGGCTGGTTTTCCTTTTGTAGTCCATGATTGTCTGTAGTCCCTGCCACATACAGTGTCTTGTGTCTGAGATGTTTTTTGCGACTCCACTTTATCTCTATACTGACGTTTAGCTTGTTTGATTGCCTTGCAGAGTGAATAACTACACTGTTTATATTCTACCATATTCCCAGTCAGCTTGCCATGGTTAAATGCGGTTGTTCGCGCTTTCAGTTTCGCGCAAATGCTGCCATCTATCCATGGTTTCTGGTTAGGGTAGGTTTTAATAGTCACAGTGGGTACTACATCTCCTTTACACTTCCTTATAAATTCAGTCCCCGCTGTCCATGTAATCATATTTAATATTATCAAAAAGGCAAAACTGATCCTAAATCAGCACTCCTTCTGTGGGACGTTTTTTGAATACGGGTCCTGAAGTTCACATGCTCACATACAGTACATGACCTTAATGCTTATGGGCATAAGAGAATAGGAGACGGAATGGTTTAATTGCTTTCTGAAACAATGGCAGTATGTGTGTGTGTGCATGTAAACACAAATTACAGTAAACCTTTATGAGCTCAGCACACATCATGTAAAAGGCATTCAGGACCTGACCCTGAGACAGTTAAAATACAGCTGGGATTCATAAAGACACACACGCACACACACACTCTACACACACACACACACACACACACACACACACACACACGCACACACATTTTCTGCTTCAAACACACTAAAACCTTCCCTGTTTTTACTATTTGTACATTCTGTCAACAAATGAAGAGCTTTAGATATTCATCCCAATGTAGATATCTAACTACAAGGTTGTCATGGAAGTGAAAACATTCAACACACAGTGAGCCTCGAGAACAAACCAACTACAAAGGAATAGCTCAACACAGCTGTACATCTTCACTAACACACAAAACAAACAGTTCCCTAACACTGTAAGCTGCAGTTTTATTTTTTTAAGTCACTACAGATGTAAGATGTACATTTGATCACTCTTTTGTTGCTGAGATTTTTCCTGCTCAGAAGGAAATGCAAACTTGCAGTGTATTTGAGGTTTAAAAAGACTTCTAAGGTTTAACATTTCCACTTTAAAATGTCAGACTTGATTTGTGGTAATGAAAAATGAATCAACCCCTGCTAAAAATTACAATTTATTATAATCCACATTTCCTGTTGCTGCAGGATTATTTTCCTGCTGTAGCAAATTGGCTCAAATTAGGATCCTACATCTGTACATAACATGCCTGTTTGATGTTTGGAGAATTAAGTCCAAAACTATTTCCCTTTTATTATGTCATCCACTTTGGGACGACTTCCCATTTTTCACGCTCCTAGCAATTCACCAAGTGTGGACTGAGAGCGCCTTAAAAGACTGAAATATGAGGGAATTGTGGAACTTTTAAGACGAAACAGAGAGCTTCTTAATTAAAAAGAGTGTTCCACTGCTGCTTCCCCATTCTCAGAATTCCAGAATCCCTGAGAATTCCAAAATTCCCAGTGCCTGCCAATCACCTTGTTCACCTATCCCCTATCCCCAGGGAAGACCCTGGCAGGCCTTCCGTGTTACTGGGTCCCACTGCCTTCACAGTGTGGAGTCACGTTAAGGACACACACAAAGCAGAACAACTGTAGCTTCTAGTGCTGCTGAAGAAAATGAGGATTCAGAGCCATTCCTTTTATGGAAGCAACATACGCGCGTACGTGTGCAAGTTTGTGTGTGTGTGTGTATGGGGGCTGCGGCCGGCTGAAGCATGGCTTCAATCACTTTCTCGGCAGCCACTCTACACAGGAAGTTCATTTGCAGCTAAACCAGAGATGCTGGGGTATCTAATGTCCTGCTTAGAAGAAATACTGTACCATCATACAGTGGCTCCAGTATGAACAAAGTTGGAGGTAGTTTCACCAGCCAATGCTAACTAGCATTCGCACATTGACTGGAATTCTATGTTTATCTTTTATTTATTTTTATTTATTTAACTAGGCAAGTCAGTTAAGAACAAATTTGTATTTATAATGACAGCCTAGGAACAGGGGAAGAACAGCCTAGGAACAAGGTCCCTGCCTTGTTCAGGGGCAAAATGACAGATTTTTACCTTGTCAGCTCGGGGATTTGATCTAGCAACCTTACGGTTACTGGCCCAACGCTTTAACCACTAGGCTACCTGCCGCCCCTACTTATCTACTAGCATGCTAGCAGATACCCATAGCCCTAAAGTCATTGCGCTAACGCTAGTTAGCATTGGCTTGCGAAGCGACCTCTAACTTTGTTCATAGTGGACACAGAGACATAAAAATGGTATCCAGGAGTTCATCGGACTCTGGGGAAGTAGATAAAGGGTTAGGGTTAGTAATCGCCAAAATCCCAAAATATCCCTTAAAGTCTGGGAGGTGCTAGTGTTTATGTTGATCAAAAAACAATTCTTACAATGCACGATAACATTAGAATGCTTTTTATACCCGTAGGCTTTAAAACAATAAGTGTACTCAAATTCTATATCAACAGTAGCTAATGACGTTCTTTGTTGCTGTTTTTACATGACAACAAGAGTTTGAAGACTTCCTGTTTTTGAGAAATGAACTTCCTGTGACATCTTGATAATGATTTACCGAAACATAAACAGGAAGCTTTTGATTTCCACTTGTCTGAGTCTGGTCTGATTGGACAAATAATCATTTTTACAAACCAAAGCACTCTGGGAAAAACAAAAATATTATTTAGAATTACAGTACATACTGTACTACTGTAACAAATCTGAAATTATCTCCTGCACTTCGAGAGCATCCTGATTGGTTGCATCACTGCCTGGTATGGCAACTGCTCGGCCTCCGACTTCAAGGCACTACAGAGGGTAGTGCGTACGGCCCAGTACATAACTGGGGCCAAGCTTCCTGTTATCCAGGACCTCTATACCAGGCGGTGGCAAAGGAAGGCCCTAAAAATTGTCAAAGACTCCAGCCACCCTAGTCAGAGACTGTTCTCTCTGCTACTGCACGGTAAGCGGTACCGGAGTGCCAAGTCTAGGTCCAAAAGGCTTCTTAACAGCTTCTACCCCCAAGTCATAAGAATCCTGAACAGCTAATCAAAGGGCTAACCAGACCCCTCTTTTACGCTGCTGCTACTCTCTGTTTATAATCTATGCATAGTCTCTACCTACATGTACATCTAACTCTACCTACATGTATATATGACCTTAATTACCGAATACGAACCCCTGCCTTCGCACATTGACTCTGTACCGCACCCCCTGTATATAACCTTGCTTGTTATTTTACTGCTGCTGTTTAATTATTTGTTTTATTTTCTATTTTTTACTTAACATATATTTGTATTTATTTTCTTAAAGCATTGTTGGTTAAGGGCTTGTAAGTAAGCATTTCACTATAAGGCCTGTTGTATCCAGCGCATGTGACAAATAAATGAGAAGAGAACAGGTGTGATCTCATGTTGTCCATAGTATCAATATTTTTTATTTTATTTAGGCAAGTCAGTTAAGAACAAATTCTTATTTACAATGACGTCCTACCCCGGCCAAACCCACCCCTAACCAATGGGACTCCCGATCACGGCCGGTTGTGATACAGCCCGGGATTGAACCAGGGTCTGTAGTGACGCCTCTAGCACTGAGATGCAGTGCCTTAGACCGCTGCGCCACTCGGGAGCCTACCAACTAACCTACGTTTTCTGATGAAGGACATTGACGTAGATAATAAACAATGTTCTATATCTATGGCTAAAAAGTCATGTTTTTCATCTAAAGAAAAAATAAATCATCAGCTTTTAATTGTGAGCGAGAGCTACAGTTATTTTTTACTCCAAACTGCTCCCCATAGCCAACATTTCGTTGAGAAGATTTCCTTCCTTTCTACGTCACTTGAGTTTCCTTTTCAGTGGTTAGAGGGAAACATAGTGGGCAGAGAGTCTTCACTCCGGTCAGAGTTGGCCACCACATACTGCGTGTGTGTGTGGTGAGATTAAGTGGCAGCTATCTAGCCAGTACAAGAGCCATCCAGGAAACCTTTTAAATTTAGTGTTCTATTGCAGTGGTTCCCAACCTTTTTTGGTTACCGTACCACCAACTAAATTTTGCTCTGCCCGGAGTAACACTTGAAGTACCCCCTCATGTGCATTTTACCAGTAACCCTATGGTCTCATGTGCATTTTACCAGTAACCCTATGGTCTCATGTGCATTTTACCAGTAACCCTATGGTCTCATGTGCATTTTACCAGTAACCTTATGGTTTCATGTGCATTTTACCAGTAACCCTGTGGTCTCATGAGGCTTTTCAAGTACCCCTGTGGATAGGCCAAGTACCCCCAGGGGTCCGCCTAAACTGGGACTGAGATGAGAACGGCCCATGGATTGTCCCAGTCCCTGCTGTCAAATCCACATGGGGAAGTCCTCAACAGTATGCTAAACATCTTCTGTCTCTGCACAATCTAGTGCTGTAATATTGCCTAATCCACTCAATTCTGTCCAGACTGATACTTGCAGACAGTGCAGTATATCAAATGATATACTCCAAGAGCAGGATACATTACATTTTTCCTCTTTATTTATTCACGTAGCCCCCCTCTGTTCTGACTACATCCCTCTGACTATACTAGCCTAGCCATTAAGAGAGTTGGGCAAGTAACCAAAAGGTTGCTGGTTCAAATCCCTCAGCCGACACATCTGTCAATGTGCCCTTGAGCAAGGCACTTAACCCTAATTGCTCCTGTAAGTCGCTCTGGATAAGAGCATCTGCTAAATGTAAATGTAATCCCAAATGACTCCCTATATAGTGGACTACTTTTGACCAGAGCCGAATAGAGTGCCATTTGAGAGACAGCCTCAATGCATTTTAATGTTTTTCCATCCTATTGTTTATGACTGCTGCAAGATGAATTGCCTCTCTGAGGACAATGAAGTTTTCTGAATCTGAATAAATAGAGTGGAGCTGCCGTGACTTTCTTTAGAAACCAGCTGGACACTATTACCTTCCTCCTGCCATGTGGATTCATTGTATCAGTTTCCTCTCTATGCTTGTGTGTGTCTATAGCTGTATGTGTGTGCACACGTGTGTGTGTGTTATTGTATCAGCATTCTTGGCCTGCGGTAAATGAAACCAGTTGAATGGCATCGAGGGATTTGAAAATGTCTTACTGCTGCAGAACTGTATAAGGAGGCAAACAAAGCATGCAGTGTGGTTGTGGTGGAAGCGTGTGGCTCTGGCTCTGTCTGCTAACGTGCCAGTGAGGGCTGAGACTCTGGGTCTCAGAGCAGCCAGGTCACTCGAGATCCAAGGCGATATTTGATGTTCTTCCAGGTCCCCAGGATGTCGAAGATGCCTTCAAAACTGGCCTCTAAGGGCAACGGTGAGCACTATTACCATCAAGTAGGCTTGTGGCTTGCTAGGGCATTGTGGATGGGGGATGTGGATGGGCGTAAGCCGTGAGCTCCGGCTCTTGGGTCGCGGGTTCTATCCCAGTGCTAGGCATTCATTTTTCTTTTTTAACCCTATCCCAAACCTTAACCTTTACCCATTCTGAATGAATGCCTAAACTTAACTGTTGAATCTTGATGTTTATCCTCCCCCTGGACAAACGTAGAATACTGAAGTCAAACCATGAGTCGCAGAGCTGATGTTCTGGGTCTCAAAGTGTATGTGGCTGGCAGGGGTGTCTCTGGGAGTCAGTCTATCAGTGTTTTAATATTGCTAAAGTACAGAAGTGGAGGGAGCACATCATTTGTCTATGGATAGTTTATAGTGTAGTGGTGTGGTGTAATGTTAACAGTGATATTGATGATGTAGCTGGCGAAACTAAACTGTGTTCCACTTATTACGACTTTGGATGACGTCCCATTTGGCTATGGGAAATGACAGTGTGTGTTTCACGTCCTCAGTAAACATGCCTCTTCCTCTTCCTGGATAGCTTTATTAGGCAGACGACACTACTTCTCAAACTGTCTGTGTGATCACACCAGGTGGTAGGTTTATAGCGTCTGCAATCTAACCATCCTCATATGCACATTTATGTTTCAACAAGCCAATCTCACAGCCCTTTTGTGGTATTCATTCAGTATGTGTCCAGAAACCTTGCCATGGGCCACTGTCCTTTGCGGTCATGAGAAGTGGTGAAGCTAGCTAGCTAGCTAGCGTAGCAGGCTATTAGTTCCATTACATTCTCCAAGGAGGATCTAGAGTACCAGTCAAAAGTTTGAACACACCTACTCATTCAAGGGGTTTTCTTTATTTCTGTACTATTTTCTACATTGTAGAATAATAGTGAAGACATCAAAACTATGAAATAACATGATGGAATCATGTAGTAACCAAAAAAGTGTTGAACAAATCTAAATATATTTAAATCTAAATATATTTATCTTTGTGGAATTTCTTTCCTTCTTTATGAGTTTGAGCCAATCAGTTGTGTTGTGACAAGGTAGGGGTGGTATACAGAAGATAGCCCTATTTGGTAAAAGACTAAGTCCATATTATGGCAAGAACAGCTCAAATAAGACATGAAGGTCAGTCAATATGGAACATTTCAAGAACTTTGAACGTTTCTTCAAGTGCAGTCGCAAAAATCATCAAGAGCTATGATGAAAATGTCTCATGAGGACCGCCACAGGAAAGGAAGACCTAGAGTTACCTCTGCTGCAGAGGATAAGTTCATTAGAGTTAACTGCACCTCAGATTGCAGCCCAAATAAATGCTTCATAGAGTTCAAGTAATAGACACGTCTCAACATCAACTGTTCAGAGGAGACTGTGTGAATCAGGCCTTCATGGTCAAATTACTGCAAAGAAACTACTACTAAAAGACACCAATAAGAAGAAGAGATTTGCTTGGGCCAAGAAACACGAGCAATGGACATTAGACTGGTGGAAATCTGTCCTTTGGTCTGACGAGTCTAAATTTGATAGTTTTGGTTCCAACCGCCGTGTCTTTGTGAGATCAGAATAGGTGAATGGATGATCTCCGCATGTGTGGTTCCCACTGTGAAGCATGGAGGAGGAGGTGTGATGGTGTGGGAGTGTTTTGCTGGTGACACTGTCAGTGATTTATTTAGAATTCAAGGAACACCTAACCAGCATGGCTACCACAGAATTCTGCAGTGATACGCCATCCCATCTGGTTTGCGCTTAGTGGGACTATCATTTGTTTTTCAACAGGACAATAACCCATGAACAGACCTCCAGGCTGTGTAAGGGCTATTTGTCCAAGGAGGAGAGTGTTGGTGCTGCACCAGATGACCTGGCCTCCACAATCACCGACCTCAACCCAATTGATATGGTTTGGGATGCGTTAGACTGCAGAGTGAAGGAAAAGCAGCCAACAAGTGCTCAGCATATGTGGGAACTCCTTCAAGACTGATGGAAAATCTTTCCTCGTGAAGCTGGTTGAGAGAATGCCAAAAGTGTGCAAAGCTGTCATCAAGGCAAAGGGTGGCTACTTTGAAGAATCTCAAATATATTTCGATTTTTTAACACTTTTTTGGTTACTACATGATTCCATATGTGTTATTTCATAGTTTTGATGTCTTCACTATTATTCTACAATGTAGAAAATAGTAAAAATTAAGAAAAACCCTTGAATGAGTAGGTGTGTCCAAACTTTTGACTGGTACTGTAGACAGAATTTTGATTCATCACATGACATTGATTTTGCGATATGAAGACTTTATTATAAATTAAATGAAACTGTTCCACAAAAATGTGCATAGGAAAATCATAACTGGCAGGCAGATCAGTAGAAATGGTACGATAACTTGACACTCCAAATGGAAAAGGTTGACGACCACTGGTGTAGCCTATTGCCGGCAACTTCAGGAGCGTAATTGCAGAATCTGTGAAGGCCAGCAGCAGTGGGAGGAGGGTAAGGAACAGGTTTTCTTCTGGTTGGGTTATAATGATCTCTGGCTCACTCTTTAGTCATTTGAGTGTCTTCAATTTTAAACGCAGTGTTTAAAGCATCAGACAAGCTTAGTAGCATACATATAGTTGATTTTATTCAAACATAGGGTGTGTCTATATATGGAAAAATACAAGTTTTAAACAGACGACTCTCGGTCGACCAATCATTTTGTTGTTGTTGGGGAGAGCCCTACTTGGCTGGCAGTATTGAATATCCTCTAACAGTGTCCTGGCACCACTGGGTATTTAAAGACCCATCAACCTATTCTGATGTCTGGACCTTGGAGCTTCTTCTGGGGGAAAAGTTGGGTATGAGCACTGGACATTTGTCTGTTAATAGATGTGCCATTTAGCGGACACTTTTATCCAAAGCAACTTACAGTCATACGTTCATACATTTTACGTACGGGTGGTCCCGGGAATCGAACCCAGTATCCTGGCGTTGCAAGCGCCACACTCAACCAACTGAGCTACAGAGGACCAAAAAACTGTAAACAAGTGAAGATGTCATAGTGACACACAGAAAAGTGACCTCCAGCCTGACAACCGCTGGAGCTAGCTTGGTTAATGCACACTCTTCGTAACATCCCATCCCGTGTGTACCAATGAAGTAGACATAGAAAATAGAATGAACGTTTTTTTCCGTTACAGTCATTTTATTTCTATGCTTGTTTGGTAGTTGATGGGCATATCACAAAAAGTTAGACTAACTGTCAAAAGTTTAAAAGTACAGTATATGATTTTCCAGCTCCTTGAAGACAACGAGTGCTTAAGCTTTAGTATAATATCCAGATACAAAAAGTAGATGAATACTGAGCCAAACCTGTAAGCTATTTCACGATTCATTTTCAAGGGTGTCTGGTGGTGTACAGTCAACTCAGATACAATAAACAAAGAGATAATGTGCCAATTGCACAAAAATGCCTGAACGTGAGACTTGAAAATGAAGGGTAGAGAATAATATGGGTGTTTTTCTCTAGCTCTCAGCTCTTGTAATCACTCACTCAAGTATACACAGCCTCCTGGACCCTACTGCTTATTTCAAGCACCCACACATGCATCCCCCCCCTCCCCCCCAGTCATTTCAACCACCCAAATCATTCAGCATTCATCATTATAACAATCCTGTTTTCCCTCTCTAGAATGTGAGGTATGACTGAGGTAAATACAGTGTGTAGTTTATTTAGCTAAAAATAACCAAACAAAGTCCATCTGGAGGTCTGGTATGCCTTTCCATAACCGTTCACCCGCCAACCAAAACATGTTTAAAATTATCAACATGAAAGACTTATATAATTTCAGGAATTGCTTTAGAAAAAACATGTTATGATTTCACTATTATTTAACTCGCACTCCATAATATTGTGTGATTAACTGAGTGAGTGGTCATTCCTGATATCTGCCTCAGATGTAGGGTTGTGAAGAATTACCCTGTGGTTTCTAATCTTTCTTAGTCCATTTGTACACTGTCCATTACAAGTTAGATCAGAAAGTAAGCCTGAAGATGAATTGATCAACTGATTAATCCAAATCAGTTCCATCTGTGTAAAATAATCTGTTTTTCCTTTGTCTTTTCGCTTGTGCCAACATTCCCCAGAATCTATTTATAGCAGTGAATGAAAAGCTATTATAATAATGGTTAGGCTGAAACAACAGAAATAACATCTTTGTTTTTTACTGAGCAGGATTGATAAACTGCCATGTCTATCCATGGACGGTCATGCCGAGATACAGTACTGTTCAAGCAACTTAAATATCTTAAAATAGCTCATGACATGGACTGCTACCCCTACCAGTCATACACCAGGCATGGTCAGAGCCAGTCAGTCAACCCCAAACACAGCTACAGCTAGGTTTTCCATTGCATCACCCACCGGAGCCAGCGACAGACAGCGTGGTGGAGTTCACACACCCACCCAACCAGTTCCATTTGAAACGACACCACCCTGCTCTACTGTGACGTTAACCTCTAATAGTGGGATCCTGTGTTTTAGCCATATGTGCATGAGGCAGGGTCTCCCGGAGGATGTAGATGGGCACCAGCTGTTTTCCATTAGCATACCTCAACCAGCAAATAGAAGGCCTGGCTCATGTGGGCACACACTTTAACAAGATAAATGATAGGATGGGCATCTCTCTCTTCAGTTTTTTCTCAGAGTCACAAACAAACACTTAGAGGATTAGATTAAAGTGTGTAATCCCTATAATCTCTATACTATAATATTTTTCTCCCCTCCATTTCCCTCAATCATATGTACAGTATCAAAGGTCAGACTGAAAGCCATGATCACTCTAGTAGTCTAAGCAGTCTGGTGTGGTTAGGTTGGAATTCTACTTGTGCGGGATTCTGAGCTAGCGAAGATGAGTGAGTGCACTGATTCTTTGGTTGGCTTGTGGTGGTGATTTACATTTAAAATTTTACCTTTATTTAACTAATCTATAGAACTGTATAGAAGCAGTGTCTATTCCTTGTTCACACATCTGTGTTCCTTACCCCACACAACAAAGTCAGGAAAATATACCCCTTCAATCCAACAATAACCACTACACTACCTCATGGGTACATGTGCTGAGCCTACACACTCCTCTTTAAACCTACAATAAGCTAATTCAGACTCAACATTTCTTCACACAAAATATGTAAGAGTATGTGGTTGTGTATGAATATGCATGTGTGTGTATGTGTGTGTGTGTGTGTGTGTGTGTGTGCGCGTGTGCAATGTTTTAAATATATTGTTTTAAAGGTGTCAAGCGAATCGAATAAAAAATTTAATGCGAAAATAAATGTCACAGAAAGTGAAATACAAAAGGTTATATTGGAAGTTTATAACAATATGTCACACCTTTAAATAGTAATTCATTGACTATAAATAATGCTATATCCAAGAGGTTATTTTGGAAGTGTAATTCTTGCACCACATTTTTAACACTATTTAACTCCACAAAGCAGAATAAGTGTTCCTGTCATCTCTGGTTAATCAAACAATTGTACATTGCCAATGTTTTTAAACAAAGTTCTGTTCTCTTCTACTACACAGCTCAACTCTATCATGACATGTGGTTCTGGCCTGATGAATCCCACTCTCAGTATTACTGGAAGAGTGTTTATCCCTGCTAGTACATTAAAGCACACAGTGCCAGAGAGATGCCAGTTAGTTACGTACATGGCACACACCAGATGTCAAAGCTAATCTACAGTACACTACTGCCCACCCAGAAACACAGAGGCTGAGTCCCAAATGGCACCCTATTCCCTTTATAGTGCACTTAGGGCCCCACATAGGGCTTTGGTCAAAATGAGTGCACTATAAAGGGAATCTGGTGCCTTTTGGGATGCAAAAAAATTGAGATATTGCTGTATAGATGTTGAACATGTTTACTTTGGGAATTAACAATACAATACTTCTTATTGCATACCTACAATTTACACAGTTGAAGCTAACAGTTTATGCTCTGTCTGATTACAGTGTTAAATTAGAAGAGGCAACCCTAAGTGTCTAAGTATCAATGACTACTATAGTCATCTAGGAGTACCACTGACTCCACAAAATGATCCCCATTTCACTGGATAGATCGGATGAATAAACATAACTTTTCATTGTTTAAGGCTCGATAACTGTGTTACTATGTGTAGTTGAAAGCCTCACATATGACATGACTAAGTTGTGTGTCTTAAGTTAAAATAACAGAATACAACAGAATACGAAGCCTCAGCCTCACACATTACCCAGTATGATGAATGAGGATTATTATTGTTACAACTGTTCTGTGCAATGTAGTGATTTATATAATGGGTGGGTCTAATCCTGAATGCTGATTTGTTAAAAGCGCATTCCAGCCAGTGTCTATTCCACAAGTTACCACTGGTTAAATCTATGACGTTAAAATGCCTATTTACTCTGTTCCATCTGACTGCACAATCCACTGTATCAGCCCAGCTAAGCAATTTATAAACTTGATCTCAACTATAAAAAGCACCTAGCCATTATCTAATTTCTTTTAGAGTAACATTTAGTTTTCAACAGCGAAAATTTGTATAAACCTTGCTGTCTGCAACATTGTTTCAATATTCAAATTCGATCTCTAGCTGTCCCAGAGTAATGAACGTGTCGGGAGTCGCGACGAGACAGACAGGCAGGCAGCTTTTCTCAACCATTCGAAATCATGAATCAGCTGGCATAATTTTTATGGATATATACAAAAAATTTTTTTTTAAAAAAGGTCAAATGAAACGAAGTGCAGGTAGTTTGTGGTCTTTCCAGTTTCAGTTTGAAGTGATTTGTGTTAGCTGTGTTGTTGGCTAGTGCCTCGGAACTACAGTGTCCTGACGAGAGAGCACATTTTCTATGCTAGGCGAAATCGCGCCTCATTAGCTCATTGTTATGGATGTATCTAAATGAATGTCTCTAGAAAACAGCTTAAACAAATGCAAATGCAGCTACTTTGCTGTTATTATGGCTGCACTTTTTGACGTGACTGTTAGCCGTAGTAGGCTAGCTAGCAAGCAAGGGATAAGAACGTTGCCAGCCAGTATGGCAATGGAACATTTAGAACGAACGACTGGGTCGCGTCCATAGACACAGAACAGACACAGTCGCATCTCTGGGAACCGAACCGATAGAACGAACGTCCAGCTGGCTTGGGTAGCAACCCTAGATTTGTTTTGTGACTATATCTTGTGGAAGGATGAAATAGTATGATCAATTCAATAAAATAACTTTTTTAGTGAAAATATGTCAATTATTATTTGAATATGTTGGTAACCCATTGTATAAAAGTGATAATGCCATCGAAGCCGGTGTTTAGAGGATATATTGGAGGATATACTAAACAACACCCGTGCCAATATATCCTCCAAACACTGGCTTCTCAGGCATTATCACTTAAGTACACTTACCACAGGGCTGAGAGAGAGATGAAGAGAAGGCTAGCATTATAATGACAGATCCTTTCACTGCATAGTTCAGTCGGGCTCAGCCTCCCAGGGAGAAATGAGCCTGGGGTCCACTGTAAAGAATGCCAGTAAAATGTACCGGCTCCGTGTGGGGTGGGACCTCTGGTCCCCATTAGCAGGAGGTGAGACATAAATGTACGCCCTCAGACCTCAGGACATAGGTCCGCTCTATTGCCGCTTCTGAATCAGCTGGCTACCATAAAGTAACTACTACTTATGAAGTGACAATGGAGCGTCTGTCTACTGTTTTTACTGAGTACGAGAAGCTTTCGTCTGCACATTAAGATCCATGCAAATTGCAGTCATTAAAACGTAGTTTAAAAATAGGCTTCGTTGGAGTTCTAGGCTATACTATCTGAGAATAGTGACAAAGGTTTACTACTGTGACAGAAAGCTTGGAAATTAAATGACTGAAATTTGCACGGCTCAACAGTGAATGCGGAGGGTTCTTTCTCCAATTTAAGTCACATATTTCCCTGCACCTTAGCTATGTTGTCTGTGTAATAGATTAATTTTCTGCCTCCTGTTTCTACAAGGCCCCCTCTGTCCATCTGGAGCGTGAAGTCACAAGCTCTGCTGGTCGGCTACTGCGTTTCAACCTAGCGGTGCCAAAAGCCATAGTCTGCCCTAGAATGCCTATGTAAATTACGATCACCAGAACGGACAACTTCTGGGGGGGTGGGGGGCATTTTGGGCTCTATTTCTTTTAAATTATGATCAAGTTCGATCCCCACGGTGAATTATTTTAAAGTTCAAGATATTTAATTAAATAGTGATCCATTCTGACTCGTAAATTTTTTGTCACACATGCTGACACAGACCAATCACGGATCAGCAGGCTACGAGGATGCTCGTTCCCTCAGGCACACTCTTTACACGTGCACCTAAGGGGGTGTGGTGTGCTATCCAGATGAGAGCGCGGAGTCAAAAAGCCTGTCAAGAGTAGATGGAGTGGCTGACCAATGTCTATGGGGCTGCCAGAGAACGACATAGCGGAGAACAGAGGACGACAGAAGATGACAAAGTGGAGAACACAGGATGACAGAGCGGAGAACAGAGGATGACAGAGCGGTTGCACAAATGACAAAGATAGCCTACAATTATATAAAAATACAGAATCAAGATAAAATAATTGTATAATTTATATATAAATCCAATCTAGCCTAACCGAGTTGTGATCGGTTGGTTTTCGACTGTTTATGTCCAAGGCTTCCGTTATTGACGGCGACGTCATCTTGCAGCATTCGGTTTACTCTCTCAGGCAAAATGAAAATGACTACATCGGCCATGATCCTTTGAGCTCTTCAAATTCAAATACTTCCGGCTTCATGCGCCATCGGGAGTTTTCCCTAAGAATACGTGGATGACGTCAGCGCTATGACTATCAACTGGTTTCAATGTCTATGGTTTCTACCCATTTGGAGATGACAGCACAGTCTGAAAGTAAACAGTGGTTTTATGAACCATTATGACCGCCTGCCTGTCACCTTTGACCTGACCCAGCAGGCTACAGTCAAATACCACTCAAACAGACTGTTGAACTGTCATACACACATGCAACCACACACATCAAGAACAACAACCACCCAAGCCACTGCCTGTTCACCCCGCTATCATCCAGAAGGCGAGGTCAGTACAGGTGCATCAAAGCTGGGACAGAAAGACTGAAAAGCAGCTTCTGTTAAATACCCATCACTAGCACATTAGAGGCTATATACATAGACTTGAAAATCACTGGCCACTTTAATAAATGGAACACTAGTCACTTTAATAATGTTTACATATTTTGCATTAATCATATGTATATACTGTATTATATTCTACTGTATCTTAGTCTATGCCGCTCTGACATTGCTCATCCATATATTTATATATTCTTAATTCCATTCCTTTACTTAGATTTGTGTGTATTGGGTATATGTTGTGAAATTGTTAGACATTACTGCGCTGTCGGAGCTAGAAACACAAGCATTTTGCTACACTGAGTGTACAAAACATTAGGAACACCAGCTCTTTCCAAGACAAAGACTGATCAGGTGAATCCAGGTGAAAGCTATATGACTGACTCCCTCATATGACTGAGGTCTAGGAACTCACCTTAACGTATGCAGTGTATTGTTGGCACTCCACTGTGTTGATGTTCAGACTGAGCTCGTTGCTCACAGAGCTCATCTGGGCTCCGTTCTGAACCAAGTACACTCTAGAAGGCTGGCTCCTCTGTCTCTTATCCACATCAGCTGTCAGGTTATACAGCAACTCTGGGGGAGAGGAGAGAGAGTGGGAATCATGGGTTAGTTAAAGCTAAGTCATGTTTCACTTCACACAGTCTGAATAAGACATATTCATACAGTCAAACATAGGGGAGAGAGAGGCCCACATGTGTTAGTTAGAGAGGGAATGTAAGGCTCCTAATAGCACCTTTTAATAGTGACAATGTTTCGATCCAAGGTGGATCTTAGTCAGGTCTAGGGCTGATGCGGTGACGTATTACCGCCACACTGGCGGTCACGTGTCATGAAGGCAGTCAAATTCCACATGACTGTATAGTCACTGTAATTAGGCTTCTCCAAGCTCTGATGCTGCTGCTGGTCATTAGTAGCCTACCAAACTTGCTAACTACAATAGACTCAGCACTCCATTGTCCCTCTAATCACTCTTGACTTCAATGAAAATGTATTCGAAAATCTAATCAAACACTTCATGAGAGCCCATGAGCTCATGTTGCTCAACATTTCTATAGGCTATGCAATTGCGGGAGAAAACAGAGTGATGGTCGCTAATAAAAAGAGGAGGATCCCATCAGCTTTCTATAGGCTAGGCCTACTATA